>NC_143568.1:12680000-13008888 GCF_054136105.1 Typopeltis vanoorti | reverse complement strand
TATTTTGTGTATTATCTTTTACTTTGTTCTTCCAATGAAAAATTGTATTCATTTTTTAAACATATCCTCATATGTTTCACGCATATATCATATGAAATATGACATAAGGATAAGAGTTGTTGATAGTCAATGCAATAAATTTTCCTGTCACTGTATCTACTACATGAACTTCACTCAAAGAAATCTTCCTGAAAGTATAATATGAAAGAAAGTGTAACCTTTGACCACTGTAAGGCAACTTTACAGCAGTCACAAAGATCACAGATACACACAATTCCTGACACCAAATAATTATAGTGAAGTATCTAGAATCTACGATCTACATTTTATATAGCTCATAACTAGAAGATTTCTAGTTAAGTAACAGACAATTCTTTTAATGATAAAACTTTAAATTTTATGAAGTGTTTAAAACACACAGATTTAAAACAGAATACAAATAAATTATTTCAGAGAAAGGGAAAAAAATCTGCAGAGATATAAAAAATATAAAAATATAATAAAAATACTAAAACAATATTAGAAAAAATAATAATTTCCAGCAGAGTAGTGTTGAACAGCAATAAGGAGGAAGACAGACAACTAACAGTACAAGAATGGGAAGTGTTTAGAATTTTAAGTAACCTTGATGTTAACAAGATTGTGGATTGGATGGGATATCACCACATATATTAAGGGAATGTGAAAAAGAGCTGACTGTACCCTTGACTTGGTTGTTCAATAGAAGTCTGGCAACAGGCATAGTCCCAGAAAAGTGGAAAGCAGGAAAAATAGTGCCACTGCATAAGTGAGAATCAAAGTAAGTAGTGCCAAATTATAAGCAAGTGCATATATCAAGTATAGCGGTGAAGGTGTTAGAGAAGCCAGTTAGGGATATTATTGACTGGTTATATTTTAGAATAGGGTGACTAGCATATTGGATGGGGAAGATGCTTATACAGTGATATATTTGGAATTTGCTAAAGCATTTGATCAAGTACTGCATGATAAACTACTGTTGAAATTAGACAGGATGGGGTTAGATAGTTATTTGGTAGCTTGGTTACAAGGCAGGTTGACTAATAGAAATCAGAAAGTTGTGTATGGAGGTGCAGTGCCTCAAAAAAGGAAGCAGACAAGTGGAGGTGCCATAAGATTCTGTTGTGGGACCAATGCTGTTTAACTTACATATCAATGATATAGTGTAACAGGAGATATTCAGTTGTTTGCTATTTATGCTAAATTAGGAAGATTAACGTCAGGAAATTCTGATATGTTGTAATTCTGATGTGTGTTGCTTACAAGAGGATTTGAACAGTTTGGTGCTTTGGGCCAAAGAATGGGTATCATTTTAATGTTGCTAAGTGTAAAGTTATGCACTTCGACCAGAGAAGATGGAATGAGGCTTATCACAATGGAGGAATTCTGCTTCAGAAGTGGAGGAGGCAAGGGAGCTGGGCATCCAAAAAATCGCTATTATAACGTGAAGAATACTGACATAAGGATAAGGAGGTGATAGTTCCACCCTATAAGGAGTTAATTAGACCTCATTTGAATTTCTATGCACAGATCTGGTCACCTGGCTATATCGATAATAAGGAAACATTAGGGAGAGTGCAGAGGCAAATAACTAAGACCGTCTCAGGACTGGAATATTGAATATAGGGACAGATTGAGGGAATATGGTCTCCAGAGCTTGGCAGATAGGAGGAGAAGAAGGGGTGATATAAGAGACATATAAGCTGTTGAGAGGAGTCTATCAAATAGATACAGGGGAATTATTGCATAGGATAATGAATGACATAAGAACTAGAGGTCATCCCAGGAAGCTGTACAAGGGTCACGGAAGTAAAGTGGTTAAAAACATTTTTTGCTTAGAGGGTGGTGGATAAGTAGAATGTATTGCTGGAATGGGTGAGTGCTCCAACATTGAATATGTTCAAAGTAAGGTATGATATAATAGTCAGTGTGGTCTGTGAGTGTTCAACCTCATGTGAAGAGTCTTTGGACTCCATGGATGCTTGGGAGTAATAATAATTTATTATTATTATTATCATTATTCGTGACACCTCCAAAAAGTCCGAAGACTCATCACGGGACGACACCTATTGTACAACTCTCCATCTCCACCACTACACCGAACCTCTACCACCAATCATCAACATCAGCTCCATCTACTGGCCACTACCACAGCTAGTATTTTTTTATCTGTAAATTGCGTGTGTTCTGAAGTTTTTTAATTAATTTAATCTAATTTAAATAATCTAATGAAATAAATCTAATTGAATTAATCTAATTTAATTAATTATTCATGTTTCCTTTTCTACAGACTGATTTTCTCACAGCTAATTTCAGCCTCATACCCTTTAGCAATACAAAATAGTTCCCAACTGGGATGACTTCTGGAATTTCTATGCTTCTTTTTCATGTTCCAACGGCTGTTTCCATTTCCACTCTCTTCATACACACACCTGCTCTGACCAAATAACTCAAACAATCCTTGCTAGAATGAGGACCTTCATTCCTCACCTCAAAGCAATCCCTACCCAAGCTCCAGTTCTGTAAAATTCTAATGCAGTCGATGATAACAATTCATCATATATTCAATGGCTCAAATCAAAAGCCTCAACTTTTTACTTAGTCTACATTACAGACAAACAAGTGTAAGAAAATCAATAACATCCAAAACAGACGTCACAAGAACCAAATGCTTGTCTTCTTCTCAGATGGCAATCAAGTCTTCTGTTACTCACATTATTATTATTAAATAAGAATATTCATGGAGTCCAGAAGGAAGGATGGAATATACACAAAACCAATCATACCTCTCCTTGAACTCATTAACTATTAACTATCAGGGCACTCACAACCAATTCTGGCAATCCATTCCACTCATTCATTACTCTACATGCAAAAAATCTAGTCTGCACACCCTTACTAACCATACTCTTACACAATTTCCATGAATGGCCCCCTACTTCTCTATTTGTCATGTATTGGAAAATTCCTTTGTGTCAATCTTATAAAATCCCTTTAATATCTTATACATTGCTATCATGTACTCTCCTTTCTGCCTATCAAATAAACTTTACACATCATCAACCTACCCTCATAGGAAGCATTCCAGACCTGTGATCAGCTTGGTCATCACTAATTCCTGCATTCACTCTATCACATCCTCATACCCAAGTAACCCAGGTGACAAAATCTATACACAGTAGTCAAGATGCAGTTGAATCACAGCCTTATAAAAAGAAATAATAACCTCCCTATCATTACTTGTTAGTGTGTTTTTCAACATCCAAGTAATCATTTGGGCTATTTTACCAACTTCTACAATATGCTCTCTGAACTTCAACTTTGTCCACCATTATCCCCAACTCCCTAGCCTCCTCATCAATAGCCTGCAATCCAGCACCATTAATGTGATATACATGTGACCTTTTCAACCCAAAATGCATAACTAACATTTTGCAACATCAAATTGACAATCATCATCCTTTTCCCACAATGCCAATTTATTTAAATTATCCTTCAGGATATCTACATTACCATCATCAACTACTGTCCTTCCCAATTTTGCATCACCATCTCACCTTAAATCTTTTTCTATATCATTGATATATAAATTAAAGAGTAGTGGCCCTAATACAAAACCATGAAGTATTCTACTAGTCACCCTCATTCTCCTAGATTCCACTTTACCATATACTACTCTCTGGTGTCTGTTTGTTAGCCACCCTCCTACATGCTACCTGCTTCATATCCAGTCCGATTTGCTCCAACCTGTGTAATAGTTTTCCACATGGTATTCTGTCAAATGCCTTTGCAAAATCCAGCAGTATCATGGTGTAGTCATTTCCCTTATCTAATTCTGCTGTCACTTGATTATAAAACATTAGTAAATTAACAAGGCAGGAACCACTTTTTTACAAAGCCATGATGTCCACCATAAAGTATTTTACGGTGGATTTTACCTTTAACCAACAACTTTTCCAACATTTTGACTACCACTCCTAAGACATTAATTGGTCAGTAATTTAGTATTTCTGTCTTGGAGCCATCTTTATGTAATGGAACTATCTTACCAACTTTACAATCTTTTGGAGCCTTGCCAGAGCAGAGAATTAGATTAAACAATTTAATTAATGACATTGCCATTTCTCTTGTCCTTTTGTCATGTGGCTATCATGAGCATCATGCGATCCAGTCCCACTCTTGTGTAGAGGCTTAAGTGCTGTGAGAACATTATGTTGGAGGTTTAATGGATTTTTTACAACACTCAAAAAGAATTAAAATAGAATTTAATACTTCCTATATTTCGTCCTAGTCACTAGGACATCTACGGGGATTACAAAAACAATTAATGTAACATGCACACAAAAACTTACAATACTAAGCCCAACCACGTGGGTGACACTAAAGTCCTATCTAGGTGGAGCGCCCTCTAAGGGCGGTCGTAGGTGGCCTGGAATGTAAGGTGGGACCTCTGGTGATGAGTGTTTCCCAAATCTTCGGAAGCTTAATGCAACCATATTTATTTAGATTTGGTTGGTTTCTGAGAGCTGCTGCTGCTTCTAAGAAAAGTCTCTCTTTCTTGAATTTGCTGTGGTGGAGCATGGTGGTTTTCTTCCATGATACTCTGTGGGTGGTGTCCAACACATGGTCAGCCAAGCCTGAATGGCCACAGTTGTGTTTAACGATGTACGACTTGTGTTCCTCCAGAGGGATGGATGCTGATCTGCCTGTCTGTCCAAAGTACGCAAGCTTACAGGAACAGGGTACTTTGTAAACTCCAGGCAGAGAGAGAGAGGAGGGAGCTGATCTTTCGTAGACCGGATAAGGGTAGCAAGTTTGCAGTAGGGCTTATATGCTGTGTGTAGGTTATACTTTTTTAGTATCTTGGCTATTTTTTCTGAAGTGCCACGGATGTAGGGTATGGTTATGGCATTTTTAAAATCTTGTTGATGAGAGGGATGGGGAATGGGGAGGAATTCATTATTTAAAAAATTTTTTTTAAATATATTTAAAAAAAAAGCTACAGCGAACACAGTATCAAAAAAATAATCAATTCCTCCCCCATTCCCCGTCCCTCTCATCAACAAGATTTTAAAAATGCCATCACCATACCCTACATCCGTGGCACTTCGGAAAAAATAGCCAAGATACTAAAAAAGTATAACCTACACACAGCATATAAGCCCTACCGCAAACTTGCTACCCTTATCCGGTCTACGAAAGATCAGCTCCCTCCTCTCTCTCTGCCTGGAGTTTACAAAGTACCCTGTTCCTGTAAGCTTGCGTACTTTGGACAGACAGGCAGATCAGCATCCATCCGCCTGGAGGAACACAAGTCGTACATCGTTAAACACAACTATGGCCATTCAGGCTTGGCTGACCATGTGTTGGACACCACCCACAGAGTATCATGGAAGAAAACCACCATGCTCCACCACAGCAAATTCAAGAAAGAGAGACTTTTCTTAGAAGCAGCAGCAGCTCTCAGAAACCAACCAAATCTAAATAAATATGGTTGCATTAAGCTTCCGAAGATTTGGGAAACACTCATCACCAGAGGTCCCACCTTACATTCCAGGCCACCTACGACCGCCCTTAGAGGGCGCTCCACCTAGATAGGACTTTAGTGTCACCCACATGGTTGGGCTTAGTATTGTAAGTTTTTGTGTGCACGTTACATTAATTGTTTTTGTAATCCGTGTAGATGTCCTAGTGACTAGGACGAAATATAGGAAGTATTAAATTCTATTTTAATTCTTTTTGAGTGTTGTAAAAAATCCATTAAACCTCCAACATAAAATCCAGTCCCACTGCTATATTCACATTGATAATTTTCAACTGAGCATCACCATTTTAATCATCCTTTCGTAGAATGACTATGAAAGGATGATTAAAATCATCTTTTCATAGTCATTCTTCCCCTTGTTTGTTACATGATAAAAAAACTATTCTGAATTTACTTTGGACTACTTAGCTAATTTTTCTCTCATAATCAGATTTGGTCTATCTCACTATACTAGTTACCCTTCTTGCTTGCACTTTGTACTGCTCATGAGTATGCTGATCACAT
Organism: Typopeltis vanoorti; assembly: GCF_054136105.1. Classification (NCBI taxonomy): domain Eukaryota; kingdom Metazoa; phylum Arthropoda; class Arachnida; order Uropygi; family Thelyphonidae; genus Typopeltis; species Typopeltis vanoorti. The sequence continues at coordinate 13,002,821 of NC_143568.1, read as the reverse complement.
TTTTCTTTATATTCCCTCCCTGGTGTTTTCTTTTTTTTTGCAGCTCTTGCTTTTTATCCCTACTCATCCAATTAATCTCCACTTGGTTTATTCTCCTGACTTTGGGTATGCACTCTGATACTGCTTCTCTCAAAACAATCCCTGACCAACTCTCATGCATGACTAATAATCTTTACCTGAAGCTTCTTTAGCCATGTCATTGCTCAAAGATGTCCCCCAAGTCCATCATAATTACCAGCTTTATAATTCAACATAAAAAAACTTTTCTTGACAGAGAAGTCCACATTTGGCAACTTCCCAGAAAAAGACTGCATGGTCACTTTCTTTGATTGGATGTAGAGTGTCTGCCATGGTTATGGATACATCTGATGCTATTACCAGACCCAGCACTCTCAAACCCTTGGTCCCCCCTCATGACATGCTGTTTCAGGTAATTATCTCTTAGCAACTGTATAAATTCCACTTCCATAGTTGAAGGCTCCCATAATAACTGCTCAGTCTGCATTCATTGTGCTAATCTAACTGTGAATGTCATCCACGTCTTCCTATGGACCTCCTGGTCTATAGCTGCAACTAACAATATACTTTCTCCTGTTGGCCTTTATCTCACACCAGATAACCTTAAATGAACCATCTTCCCCAAATCTTCTAAAATCGGACCTAAAATCTTCTTTAACTTCTAATGTTGTTGGTTGTAGTTCTGCTATCCTCAGATATGCCACTTCCTATTCATTCTCTCTCTCTCTCTCTCTCTCTCTCTCTCTCTCTTATCCTCTCTGAAAATACAATACCCTCTACATTCTATCCCTGTAACTATATCCTTTTCTGTCAACTATGTCTCACTAATGTCTATAACTTTTGGCCAAGTTGAGCTGACCAATGCAAAAAACTGCTCTCCTTTATTTCTGATACTTCTGGGATTTGTGTACATGCATTTCAACATCTCCTTAGATCCATAGTTACCCATATGAGATGTCATTACCAACTCATTTGCATTTGTAAGAAACTGCATTCACCATTATATAATCATTTCTATAACACATCTGGTAAAAAAAAAAAAAGATATTATTCTCAAAATACCCTCTAAATATTTATAAAAACATATTTGCTTATAGTTAGTATGTAAAAATATAGAAGACACAGCACTAATGAGATATTTTAGTAGAATATACATGAAAACAACTTATGTTTTGGAAGTACATATAGTCACACTTTTGTTAAGGTGGACCCCAGCACACTTTACATCTCTGCCCACTAAAGTTGCTTGCACGCAACAGCCTGTCTCGTCTATGGTGTCGAGTAGCGGGTTATGGGAGGGGAAGCTATACTGAGGAATGACTCACTGCCACGCGTTGTTAGAAAGTTATAGTCAATTTAATATCTTTGGGGTCTATGACACCCCACCTTACTAATGCCAGGTTAAATCTTCCTGAAGGGAACTGACATCAGCATCTGTCCTTGTAACTCTCCACTACTTTGAATTGTCAGCAAACAACTGAATATCTCCTGTCAATCCACATGAAATATCATTAACAAATAAGTTGAAGGGTAATAACCCAGGAACTGAATGCTGTGGTACTGCACTAGTTCCCTTCCTTGTCTGGAACAGCAAGCTTCCTTTTCCCATATTTGTTGGTACTATGCAACCAATTTATTATCCATCCCCATCTTGTGCACTAACTTACCACGATAAAATATCAACTGCCTTTGCAAGGTCTAAGATTATCACAGAGTAAATGAGTCTTCTTTATCTAACATATTCATCACCTTATCACAAAATGACGCATATTTTGTTTGTAAAGATCTCTCTTTTATAAACCTATGCCAAATGTTGTAGAAAATCAACATGTCAATCCAATTCTGGATTCTATTACTAACTAATCTCTCCAACACTTTAACCCACAACTGCAGATAAACAAACTGGTCTACAACTGAAAACATCTCTCCTAGTGCCACTTTTGTTTCATGGTTATTTTTTTTGTTTCCACTCCTTTGTTACCTCTCTTTATTGCAAAAAAAAAAAAAAAATCTCTCATTTTCTCTCATTAAGAACCAGTTCAAGGCATTGTAAATTTTTTTGTGCATTCCCTAAAAATATGTGATATGTCATTCAATGCCATACTCTTATACATCTAGCTTATTCAAGACCTCATACACTTCTGGTTGTTTCATTTCTAATCCCTAGAGCATCTACCAGTGTTACCCCTCTTCTATAATTATTCTTCCTCTTGCCTGCCACATAGAAGACTCCTCTTGGATTTCCTTCAGCATGATTGGCTCTTATACAATACTTTATATTGTGCCTTATCTTTCTTACCGTGTTTGTCACTTTTTTTGGCTTGCATTTTATACTCATACCTATATTTTCAGTGACACCTCCAAGTGTTCACTGTGTGAAGGCACTCCTCCCAGCACAACTGAACCCATCTACATTGCATAAGAACATTTTCGACTAGTTCTGGTATTGGTTATATGTATATGAGAGCAGATTATATTATTATATTTGATCTTAAGAAACCACAGCTTATTAAGGCTAAACCTAATTTTTCAAAGCAGGAAGTAATAAAAAGAAATGAAATAACTACATATAAGGATAATAAAGCTAATCAAATCAGTCAGAAAGGCATACTGTTCAATGCTTAAGACTGGTTTACATTTCAAAAAAATTTTTAAAGGACTATATCTTCCACTCTCTCTCTCTCCTGTGCTTCCCCCCCCCCAAAGCTCTCATCTTGTAATCTTTCCTCATATTTCTCAGCATCCTATCTGCATGTGAGTGGAGAGCAGGCCAATCAAAGTTTTAAAATCCACCAACATTTTCTATTGCTACTAAATTTGTAAAACTTCACTATAAAAATAATCCCAGTGAATGTATATGTACTAATATAGAAAATTTAAAAGATTTTCAATATTGTGTCCATATTATTCGAATACACCTTTTAGTAAGACAATCTTGGAGGGGGGGGGGGATGATATTCAGACATATGGTGCATGGAGCAAAAAAGGTTGGGAACCATTGCTTTAGACAGTCATTTCTATTTATAAGTTCAGTTTATGTAAATTGGAAAAAAGCTTTACTTCTCATAAGAAAGTCCTCTTAATATAGTCTTTCTAGTAGGAGCTAGCTTCTATGCAGAACAGACTTCACTTGTTGTTTGAATAAGCTCTTTGACTTGATGAAATTAGGTGTTGTGTAGTAGGATGAATTTCATCTAACCTAGAATTCACTTTATGTTAATAGACTATTAGATTCTCACAGTTAAGATAATAGTCTCAAATTTGCAGTTTATTAGAGGTGTGGGAAACCTACTTAGGGGGAGATATTGATGCTAGATCTCATTATCATTCCAACCAAAAGTCAGATTCAATAAACTTTGATCTGCCAAGTGCACATTTTCCTCAGATATCTTATTATAAAAATAATTGCTGCACAATTTAATAATCTTTCTCTTAAATCTCTTTGCCGGCCTTGTTTTGGCTGAGCGGTTAGCATACCCGCTTTCCAGCCTGAAGGTTGCAGGCTCAAATCCTGCTGTGGGCATGGATGTTTGTGATTGTCTGTGGAAATACTAGTGGTGGCGGCATGTGGCAGATGGCATTGGTGTAGTTGCGGTTAGTTGTAGTTGATGGATTGAGTGGGGGAGACAGAGTTCTAGAGTAGGTGTCCTCCCTCGATGAGTCTTTGGAATTATTATTATTATTACTTAACGCCTGGAGGCATTAAGTAATAATAATAATAAGAAGAAATGTCATGTAAACATTCTAATATATAATTGCAGTATTAAGCTTTGTTGTAAACAGTTTAAAATATGATGCTGGTTATATCTTTTGACAGGCATCTGTTGGCAAGAACATTTGTTGGGTGACAAAAAAAGTTTCTCATCTTCTGATGACAGGTCAATGAGAAGCTCTTCTTCACTGACCACAATGAAAAAGAAGACAGAATAGGAGAGGAAAAGAGAAAGTTTCATAAACAGAATGTTACAAATTCAGTGAATGCATTACTACACCTTGAGTGCTGCCTTCCCCCCACCCAGCAATGTGCTCTTAAAGATCTGGTATTTGTATAAAGAAACTTTGGCTTCTTGTTGATAAGCCTACATACAATAAATGTATGTGGCATTAACTCTTCCTCTTTTTTTTTTTTTTTTGTCAACAAAAGTTGGCAATACTGGAAACAAAATGTTGGAAGTTTTTTCACTTGGTTATCTTGGTATCTTTAATTTATGTAAACAAAATATTTTTAATTACAAAAAAATGGCTGCTTCCAATTCAGACTTGTGCCAATTTTTCCAAATATTCTGCCTTGATCTCCTCCCTTTACCTGAAAACAGATAAATGTTTACTTTAAGCGTAATTCAATGTGAACAGTACTCATAATAGATTTATAGACTCAAAAAAATTAATAAAAAATAACATTAAAATGGCGTTATTTAGACAGGTTAAATATTTTTTCGATCTAGTGTGGCTTGGAGTGAGTGTATGTATAGCACACGCGCACACACTTGAGTCTATAAATCTAATATAATAAAAATAGATTAGTTTTTTTATTTTATTTTTTATACAAAATGACAGGTAGTTTCCAATGTTCAGTGGCTTTCCCTCTAGCGGGAATCTCAAAGCATTTACATAAAGAGAACGAATATCAGTAAAAGCTATTTAATATGAACAACTGTTATAATGCAGCTACGAGTTAAAGAATAAACTATTAACTAGCTTGATGACATATGCTGTCAAATCACGATCTCGTAAATCTTGCATTACTATTTCAGAAAGTAACTATCACGTTTACAATTTAATTTGCATAATTTCAGTTCCAAATTATTCATAATTTCAATGATTATTTACCATACTAGCATATATATATATATATATATAAAATTAATAGGAAGAATTTTTAACACGATACTTGCAACTGCTCAACAGCTGGGTCTTACAGGTGTCTACCGTCTTATCATCCTGACACGCTTTACCTTACATGTTCTACATATAAAACCCTAAGAGTGCGGTGTTATTTGGACGTCACACAGTACAGGCAATGTGGAAACAGGTAATAAAAACAGCAGGAGCAATAAAACCTGCAAGTAATAAAATCTGCTGAGCAATTCAACACAAATTTATATACACTTCATACGATAAACTTAAGTACAGTAGTACTTAATGAGATCACTAGTGCTGTTTTCATGTAATGTTTAAAATGGACGTTGTTTTCGGTTCTAGTTATTTTAGTACTTTTATCATATCAGGGAATTATCTCATTTAGGTTATTATTATTATTCGTGACACCTCCAAGGAGTCCGAAGACTCATAACGGGAGGACAGCTACAACTGTCTCAATCACTACACCGAACCTCTACTACGAATCATCTCCATCAACGCCATCTACCGTCCACCACTACCACAACTAGTATTTTTTTTCTGTAAATTGCGTGTGTTCTGAAGGTTCAACACTGAAAGGTAAAAGAACGGTTACCAAATTTGGAACATAGTTCTTTCTTAGGTTGTTTATGTTTCAGTGAGCATTTCTGTCCAATCCAGTAAAAAAAGGAAGAGTTCGTAAGGTCGCAATCAGCACCTCGTATTTTCATTTTGTGTTAATCTGGACACTATTAATTCGGCGTCTGGAAAAGCGAAGAGCAAATCAATCAACCAAAAACTATTTGCCTTTTGCTTTGCATTAGGCAGTTAGTTTATTTTGCAATAAAACTTTTGCAAGTTTTATTTTGCGTACATCATATGCCAAATGAAAACAATCATAACGATTTTCAGGGAATTCATGATGAAAATCTTGAAATCTGCTTAAACTACGTGACATCACTTTCTAAAATCTTAAGCAACTTAACATAATCAGTTTGACTCGTAAGAAATGCAGATCTTAGTCTCACTTTCACCATTTGGGGAGTCAGCTGTTAGATTTTATTATTTATTCTTATTCTTATTATTGTGTCACAACTCCAGGGAATCCAAGGACTCATCACGGGAGGGCACTTACACTCTACTTCGCTAAATACATCTCATCCTCTCCACTATTATAACCTTCTTATAAACAGTTCAATCACCAAAATCACTCAGACTCTTTATATAATGTCCAACAATTTTACAATTCTATTTTATGTACTGTCTGACCACGGATGCGAAATCCCTCGCCACTTCTGCACATGACAGAATTATAATCCAGAAGGAATCCATTCCGATAATAGGGTAACCAATGATGAGTGTTTATTATTATACGTAGGAAAATTAGCTTTTCTATTATTAAAATTCTACTTTTTAAAGTTGTAACTACAGTTGGAAATTGTGACGTATAAGGTACGTGATTTTGCGTGGCGGTGAAAAATTCGTACATCCTTATTCCTTTCTCCCCTTCAACATGAATTGACTCTTCTTGGAATTTGCCAGCCAAGGTTCTCGCATGTGTGGTCGGAGTAGTATTCATAAATACAGAATATAAGAGATTAAAAAGGTTCATTTGGCATTCAATTCAGAGAAAGGAAAATGAAAGTCCATCAGGGGCGAATGCTGGACTTGAAATTCACGCTTCTCTTGTTATCATACAGGATTGAGAGGTGTGATTGAAGTCTAATTAGCGGAATAATGAATTACTGACCATTTAAAACGATATATTTAGAAATTTATGTACATTTAATCGTACAAATACGACATTTATTTTACAAATGATATTCTATCTTTTTCAAATTAGCTACTTGAATACAAATTCTACCCAACGGTTCTTCTTTATGAACTGGTCAATAACATCGTCATAAAAAGTTGGTTGTAACTTAATTTTCCCAAGCAACACGCACACTTGTAAAGGCTGGCTGAAGCTCACTGGCTAGAGCTACGTGGACTGCGTATGGCCAGTGTTTAAGCAAAGAGTGAGATGACGTGAAATGGCTATGCGTGCGCATGAAATCACAGTGCTGCTGCGAGTACCTGGAAGCCACTACAACCAAACAAGTGAAGGTAGCTTTGATTAGACGAGCAAGCATCGGCCTTCGATACACAACGCAAAGCCCAATTATTGCCGCGCAAGCTTAACACGTCTTCTGTCTACAAAAATAAAAGCCTAAATGAAATGCTTATAAATGCATGCATTTATTAACAAGCAAATATTACTTCTTTCTCTCTCAATTCATGCGCTTGCAGAGCAAGCATAGCAAGCATGGAGAATTCGCCCGTGATGTCCATTATTGTTTTATGGTGTTGATGAATATAAAATAACACTTTTAAAGGTTGCAGTATTTTAAGTTTCAAAGTCAAATAGTAAAGCAATGATGTATTATTATTATTATTATTATTATTATTATTATTATTATTATTATTATTATTATTATTATTATTATTATTATTGTTCTAGGACAAGGTCTATCAAATTATACTGCCCTAAATGTACAGATATTTATCATCCACAGTCTTCTCGCTGTCAAACTATAGATGGTGCTTATTTTGGTACTGGATTTCCTCATATGTTTTTTATGATACATCCAGAAGCAAGACCTAAAAAATCAAGCACTCAATTTATACCTAGATTATATGGATTTCAAATTCACCCTAAAGCCTACCAATTACAACACCAGGCAGGACATCATCTAAGAATTCCATCAAAGGCTGCTGTTTAACAATAGAAATTAGTGAATACTTGTCATGTATGCTGTCAAATTCACTGCGATCTGTTCTATCAGAATCACAACTTTATATGATTCATTGTAGGTAGTCGGCTTTTATACATCCCCATATTGTGTATAAAGTGTTACTGTTATGTATAGGAAATGCTGTATTTGTTAAAAAATGTCTTTAATATAAAATATCTAAGTCTATAAATTCATATATTTTTACTAGAAATTTTTATAAGTACCTAAAGATTAAAGATATTTTTATGCAGCACTTAATGTAATGAGATGCACATCTGAACTAAGATTAAACCAAGAATAATATGAATGGAGCAAAACAATAGATGAATTGCTCAAAAACAGGAGGAGTGGAAAGAAAGAAAATAAAATTAAGTACAAATTTAAAATTAGGTTGTAAAAAAAAAAACAAACTGAAGCCAAAATATTCTGTAAAATAATAATGCACATAGTCCTGATAAATTCTCTTTGTATGTATTTAATTTCTGAATATTTTGTGAATGTGCTTAATGATAATATTTTAAACATGTTCCATGGTTCAATATTTAAATTCTTAATTACTTTACAATTGTCATATAGTACTTAAAAATGTATATGCAAATTAGCATTTTTCAGCATTTGAGATATTTATTTACATGATTCTACATTGTCGTGAATATATATCTTTGTTTAGCATGCAAGTAGAAAAATAAAATTACCAAGATATAAAAAAAAAAATTATTATTATTATTATTATTATTATTATTATTATTATTATTATTATTATTATTATTATTATTATTATTAGTGTGCAATAGCGTACATATTATTGCACGCAATTGCATAAGATCTGATCCAGGCCTTATGCAATTGCCATTATCCAATGTGACATCTTCACAACTTGTGCAATGTGAGCCCTGAATTTCTGGTGCTTGTCCATCACCACTCAAGATTTCTCATCTCCTCTACTTCATTGAGAGTTTCTCCAACAAGTATATACTTTGCATCCCATCATTGCTTATCAAATCTTAGACATTATACTTTGCGACATTGAACTGACAGTTCCACTTACCTGTTCACTCGTGCAATCTATTCAAGTTCTCCTGTAAGGCAGGCCATAACATTTACTCGACTCTGCATTGCTCTCTGCAATTTTGCATCATCTGCAAATAGCTGCACATTTCTAGTTAAACCAATCCCAATATCATTAATATATAAATTGAATAACGATGGTTTCAAAATTGACCCCTGCAGTACACCACTAGTGACCTTCCTCTTTCGGGATACTGCATCCCCATGTATAACATTATGATACCTGTCTGACAGCCAGTCGCTGATCCAACTCAGAAGCCTGTTATCCAATGTCATCTGTTTCAATTTATTTAATAGCTTGTCGTGTGACAGTCTATCAAAAGCTTTTGCAAAATCCAAGTACACCACTGTGTATGTATGTATATATATACTGTATATATATATATATATATATATATATATATATATATATATATATATATATATATATATATATATATATATATATATATATATATATATATATATATATATATATATATATATATATATATCCTCAATGTCCAAGGCATTTGTCACTTTATTATAGTAGTATATATGTAAGTTAGTGAAACAAGATCTCCCTTTCTCAAACTGGTGCTGATAACCACAAAAAATACTGTTGTTATCAATCCATTTCTGTAACCTTCTTCTCACCAATCTCTCTCTCTCTCTCTCTCTCTCTCTTTCTCTCTCTCGTACTTTTACCATATCTCCAGATATAGAAGTTGGCCTATAATTTGTAGTTACAGCCTTATCACTACCTTTTATGCAGTGGAACAAATTTACCTTCTTTTCAATCTCTTGGAACCTGTCGTAAGCCTTATTAAACAGGCATGCTGATGCTATCATCAATTCCCTTGGAACATGCCCATAAATGTGTTGTGATATGTCATCAAATCCTATCGCCTTATAGACATTAAAGTTATTTTTTTCCTCAAATACCTCCTGTACTCACTATTAAACCATCCTCTCCTATATCCTTTGCACTTAAGTTCCCCATGATTCCACCCTGATAAGGATGAAACACCTTTATAAATTGATCACTGAATACCTTAACAATGTCTTCTACAGCATTTACCATTCTACCACTTTCATCTATTAAGATCATTTTACAATGATCAATCTTCCTTCTACTTCCCACATAACTAAAAATCATTCTAAGATATATTTTCTTGGCCTGATTTGACAATTTCTGCTCATACTGCACTTTTGTTGTCTTTACTAAGTCACTCTCATGACTTGTTATTTGTACTCTTCATATAACTGATTAATAATCAGTTACAACATGAATAATGGTAATAATCAGTGATTATTACCATTATTCATGTTGTACTGCCTTCAAAGTGCTTTCTTCATCCAGATTCCATGCTTAACCTCTCTTAAGTTCTCATTTTACACCTACATTATTCAGACTTTTTCCCTTCGAAATATATTCACAGATTGATGCTATTAGGTATTTCTTTGTCAGTTCCCAAACTGTTATTCCCTAACTTTTAAAATCCACATTTCATGCTAGAGCTACAAACTGTCTCCTAGGCTCGTTTTAATCACCAGTTTTGTAATTCCACATATATTCAATTCTTAAAGAAGTCTGCATATGGCTAGTCACAATCATTGGCGTAGCTAGAGCTTTTGCAGCCCGGAGCGGTTTGAGAAGGGGGCGTATTGAGAAGGGCAGAAAACTCGGGGTTTTCTGCCCTTCACTTATGCCGTTCTCAATACACACCAAAATACTATAAAAAGTCAAAACGACGTATAGGGAAATAAATTAAAATATTGCTTATGTTTATTTATTTCTAAGCATAGTCGTTAAAAACCAATTATTAATTAAGTAATAAAAATTACTAAGTTAACATAAATAAAAGAATCGTCGAAAAATAAAATTGTGTCTCACGTTAAAGGTGTCGCCCGGAAAGAACTGCCCCCTCTGTCCTCACATTGGCTCATAGCCATTGCGTCTGCGCGATTAGCCTCGTGGCTTTGCACTTCGCAACCATATGCCTGGAGAAGGAGTGTCCTAGGTTCGATTCCCGTCGCCGACGTGAGGAGCTTAAGGCTCTTCATCAGCCATAGCCAAGTTAGCCGGTCTTGGGCGTGGATAGCAGGGTTTTTTCTCTAGTTTTTCTGGGGGTTTTCATCCCACAAGCAGGAAAACCGGCCCTGTGAACACACGCGGATCTACAGCCATAAATACTTAACCCCGTGAGGGGACTCAACTCGCCCCAATAGGGACAGGGAGAAAAGGGGGGGAACTCCATACGAATAAATAAATAAATAACCATTGCCAAAATTTCTTCACTTCATGTCTACCTTATGTGTACTTAATTCCACTGCTATCATGAGCAGCACCCCCCCCCCCACACACACACAGCTTGTCCTTTCTGTCCTCGCGAAAAATACTGTATCTTTCCATTTCTATTCTCGTTAGAATATCTTCATTCAAACCGTGTTTCACTTATTCCAATGATTTTGGGATGAATAAACTTAGTCAGTGAAACCATTTCATCTTTCTTATTTCTGATACTTCTGGCATTTGTAAACAAACACAGCAGTTCATTTTTAGGTCTACAGCCAGTCATATCCAGCCACTTGTTGGTTGTGATTTTCCCATTACAATTTCCCAATCACCTTTATCACCAATTACACATATATGTGCTCAGACTAACTTCTCCCCACCAACATCGCAATATTCTCTATTTTCATACATATATTCACTGCCAATTTCAATATCATCTCTCCCTATGCCATGTCTCCCTGTCCTCCTGGGCTTCTCCTGTGTTCCCTGTTCCTCTTGTATTCCCATTCTCTCTTCATCTCTCACACTATTACTATTTCTCCTGCAAGCAGGTCTGTCTCTTCAACACCACATACCACTCATCTGATTATTAGAGGCTCAAAAAATTAAAATATTTAGTGATGAATTTTAATCAATTATCTTACGTATTTTTAGACGATTTGTTCGTTTCTCTGATGTTTTGATCCAACATCTCCTTCAGATTGAAACAATTAAGCTTTCTTTTATAATAAGAGGAAACTTTCGAAGATAAAAAGTGATTGCTTGAAACTAGGATAAGAAAGGTTAATTTGATATTATAATTGCACTCCTAAATGCCTGCCTGGTTGGCCGAGTGGTTAGCGTATCTGCTCTACAGTCAAAAGTCTGCAGGTTCGAATTCAGTCGTGGGCATGGATGTTTTTAATTGTCTGTGAAAATACTAGTGGTGATGGTGAGCAGTAGATGGCGCTGGTGTAGATGATGTGGTTCGCTGTAGTTGGTGGATTGAGTGGTGGAGGCAGAGAGTTGTAGAAAATGTGAACTTCCTGGATAAGTCTTTGGAGGTATCACATAATAATAATAATAAGAGAGAAAAGCACGAAATTTGTCAGTTTCTTGTTATTGCAATTGAAAGCGCCTTAAGGGTTTCCTTCAATTTTGAAACAATGAGTGGGCTCTTATGAGTGTCTGCAATTATCAGTACGTTTTTGGAATAAAAAAGAACTTGCTTTGTCTTTCAAAATTGTAGGAGTAGACACACCTAAGAGTGAATTGTTTTGGACATGAATATAGTTTTAAAAAGACTGAAAGTAGAAATTAACAAAATTAATTCTCTGACTCCTTTTATTTTGAAAGAAATGAGTAAGTGTAGCTTTTTCATTTATAATTATCTTTCTGAAGATACCTGGGCTTCTTAGTTTCTATATAGTTTCCATCCTTATATATTTACACGAAAACACAAGGAAACCCTTAAGACATAGCTAATAATATTTATTTGATTAGAAGACGAGATATTTTGGTCTGAAACTTACAAGCCATCTTCGGTGGCAGTGATATTTAATTACAAAGTAGAATGCAAACAATGATTTATTTTAAAGAGTAAGAACCGCGTGATTTACAGCAAGATAATGTTATAACTGTGAAAATGTTAAGCATAACTGTGAGTAACTAATAATGTGTTATTCTAATCAGATTTTCCCATTTTTTGATAAATATAGGCAATCATTCCGATTCAAGTTCGAACGGTGAAGCAAGGCTTCAGTAGTCTCTTTAATGAAACGAGAGTTCTAATCCCCATACATTTCAGGCGTTCAGAAGCGATTCCCAGAATTCTGAAGAAATAGTTTAGTGACTAGTTTTATACCTATCAAGAAACTATCAAGTTGTTTCCCCTCTTCAAAAGATAAACGCTCACCTATGTCTTTCTCTCTCTCTCTCTCTCTCTCTGATGTATTCCAAGTTCCTTATGACTACCATCTCTCCTACTTCGGAAAGACTAGACGCTCAATAGAAAAGAAAATACAAGAACATCAATCGTATATTTGCCAAAAGAAATCTGATAAATCTTGCTTAGCTCAACACGGAATAGACACGGATAATAATATTCTTTAGAATAAAACACGCCTTCTACATCGCTGTCGGTACAAATTTGAGCGTGTGTTTAAAGAGTGCTGAAGCCTTGCTTCACTCCCAAACTTGAATCGGAATGAGTGCCTATCTTTATCGAAAATAGGGGAATGTCTGATTAGAACAATCACAAAGTTTTTTTAACAGTTATGATTAACCTTTTCCTCAGTTCTAACATTACCCTGCTGTAAATCACGCGTCTCTTACTGTTTCGAATAAATCCATTCTTTGCATTCTATCTTGTAATCAACTGTTACTACCACTAAAGATGGTCTGTAATTTTCAGACAAATATCTAGCCTTCTAATCAAATCAATATTATTACCTATATCTTGTGTTTTCGTGTAAATAAGTAATATAGTTATGGCACACGTTTCTCTAAAAGAACGAGTTTCCATCCTTGTAGCCTTCACCGACAGTGAGCTAGAGTTTTCAATGAATCAGAGATTTTCAGGAGTGAGAGAGTACAGCAGACAACTGCCACCATCTCGTGACTCTAAACCTTGGTATGGCCAGCTGTAGTAGGTTTTGAAATGCAAGGTTAAAAACCAGAGTTTACGGTAGAAAAATTCCAAAGATTTCTTTAAGTGTGCTATGTGAAAGGATGACATTAATAGATTCTTTTATGTTGTTCGCAATATAAACAAGTCGTACTTCGCAGCAATCAAAGATTAATCAATGTGTGGTATTTGGAAATAGTTTATTATGATAATAATAATAATAATAATAACCAATTATTATTATTAATATTACGTGACACCTCCAAGGAATCCAAAGACTCATTGCAGGAGGAAACCCTACTCTCCACTCTGCTATACATATCTAACCGTCTATCTTACTACTTAATTTTCGTACACACAACTACCATGAACGCATCTACCGCCTATCACCAGCACTACCAACAGTATTTTTTGTATGTAAATTGTGTGTGTTCCGAAGGCCGATTTGTTTGTACATGGAGGATAAACTCGAGCTTCTGAGATAGAAAAAGCTCTGCTACATCCGTCTAACTCACCTTGAAATGAAAAAAAAAAGCCCATACGAAGATTCTTCTCATAATGACTAGAATCGAACTTAGGCCTTTTTTAATCGAAGGGTGGAATATACCGTCGTTCTTTGAATTGCGCTATGGAGGCACTTAACCACCTTACTGGCCATTATGGATCAAAATATGCATCCTCATATGATTCGTATCCATCATACATTTCATTGTAATATCAATGGTATTACAATTTTAATATGCACTTCGCAAATCCATAATAATCTAGACGTCTTGGCCGGTAGTGTGGTTAACTATCTGCGCACAATTTTGAACAATAGCTAATTAATGCAACATTCCATGTTCCATGTGGTTTAGGTCAGGTTATAACAGTTATTACATATGAGTTGATGATGACAAGGTGGCTTATTAAGAAATGGATCTTGTCATCAACTCAAATACCCTGGTGTATATAAAATATTGTGTGATTGTGATATTCCTTATTTTGTGTAGACAGACAAATCTGTCGAATTGCTTATGGAAGAACACGTGAGGGACATTACTTACAACAGACAGCGAGCCAGTGCATTATCTAGTCATATCCTTTTCTCGGCTAATCCTAATGATGAAAACCAAAGTCACAAAGTCTGCTAGGAAAATCTACTAACACCTTCCATTGCAATGATGAACTAGAGAGAAAAATCGTGGAATCTAGAGAAATCATAACTTGAGCTACAACCTTCCAGATTGTCATTCAGCTGTAATCATGTGTTCACGCGATGCTACTAGCATGCACTTTCCGAACAATACAACTAATGAAAGAACAGCTTTAAATACAACCACAACGATTTAATGTCAATTATGTATAGACTCTCTATGATGTTCATAGTTTATTTAAGCTTGTGTTTTAGTGTTTTTTTCTTTCTTTTATTATGTCACGTGATGAAGGTTGTTACAAGCCGAAACGAATCATGTTTTTATATTAAAACCTTTTTACTTAAATCTCGGTTCTAGTCATTCAATTCTTTATAAAAATATGTATGTTAACCGAGTTAATGAAACTAATCGTGTTTTTATATTAAAACCTTTTTACTTAAATCTCAGTTCCAGTCATTCAATTCTTTATAAAAATATGTATGTTAACCGAGTTAATGATCATTCTTTCATATATATATATGAGGGCTGTTCAATAAGTAATAAGACTAATTTTACTGTCACGAAACCATTCATCACAACATTTATTTCTGTGGAATAAAGAAATGTTGCTGTCTGTATTAACAAAAGAGGTTGATAGATGGCGTATACGGGCTGATGTGCCAGTGTCACGTGACTAAACGCAAGCTTGTTTCGGCACACCTGCGAGCCGCGACCAGTCGTCTAAATGGAAGAGTCCTTGGAACAGCGTTATGCGATTAAATTTTGTGCGTTTGCAAAAATCGGCATCGGACACTTTTAACATGATATGCGAAGCTTTCCACGATGAAGCAATGTCGAGGGTAAGTGTTTTTCGCTGGCATAAAACTTTTAAGTAAGGAAGGCAAAATGTGGAAGAACTTGAACGTGAGGGGAGACCTTCAAAGTCCATCACAGAGACAGTGATCAACACAGCAGCGATTATCAAGGAAGATCGCAGAATTACAGTACGCCAGCTGCACATTGTCCTGAATATTTCTGTGGGAAGTGTTCACTCAATTATGGCAGAACATTTGAGACTGAAACGTGTTTGCGCCCGATGGATTCCCAAACTCTTGACTCCGGAGCAAATGCAGCCTCGAGTGGATGTGTGCACAGAATGGAAAGAAAGACTGGAACAAAAAGGCGACAACTTCTTAAAATGCATGATTACAGCAGATGAAGCTTGGTTATATCACTATGACCCTACAATGAAACAACAAGCAGTGAATGAAAGCATCCGTCTTCGCCTACCCCCAAGAAAGCAAAAACTGTAAAATCGACTGGTAAAGTTATGACCATGTTTTTTGACTACGAAGGCATTATTTACCAACACGCTGTAGAACCCGGGAATACTGTAAACAGCTCATACTATGCGGATGTTTTACGGACAATGGTACAGCACATCAAAAGGAAGATTCCATTGCTGAAGAATGGCTTCTTATTGCACCACAATAATGCAAGGCCACATATTGCTGGTTGTGTAGTGGATGTTTTGCAGAACAACAACATAGATATCCTACCACACCCTCCATACAGCTGATCTTGCACCGTGTGATTTCTGGCTGTTTCCTCAGCTCAAGAAACCACTAAGAGGCCGCCGTTTCGAAAGCAACAAAGCATGTGCAAAAGCTGCGGAGGCGGTTTTGAAAGAACTTTCAAAAAAAGGACTTTCACGTGTTTAAGAAGTGGACGCAACGTTGGGACAAATGCATTGCATCTCACGGTAATTACTTCGAAAAAGACCATGTAAATGATGACGATTAAAGGTAATCTGTTTTCTGTATAAATATAGTCTTATAACTTATTGAATAGCCTACGTGTATATATATATAAGGTTTAATGACTA
Source organism: Typopeltis vanoorti (assembly GCF_054136105.1). Taxonomy (NCBI): domain Eukaryota; kingdom Metazoa; phylum Arthropoda; class Arachnida; order Uropygi; family Thelyphonidae; genus Typopeltis; species Typopeltis vanoorti. The sequence continues at coordinate 12,986,239 of NC_143568.1, read as the reverse complement.
TTACCGAGAGAAAAGATGACAAGATATATTTAAAAAAGATACTACTAGTTTCGTTACATGAACATCCTCAGGTATCACATTCAAAGAAGTATATAAAAAATTACAGACTTAAAATTGTACTAACAGAACAAGTATAAAAAACAGTAGCGTGTTTGAAAAAAATGCAAGTATGAGTTCCAAACAAACGAATACTACGCGCTGTCGCGAGTGCGCCAGTACTGAATAGAAGCAACGTGTGCGTCAGAGAGATTGTAACTCAGGCAGTTGTTGATGAGAGGAATCTAGAGAAATTTCCCTAGGTTCAACAATCTTTCTTTCGAGTTCATCGTAGCACACATGGATGTTAGCAGTTTGAGACCAGTTTACAATGTGCTGGCTGCCTTCGTCTGAGTTAGCTGAAAAGAGAACGTGGCTAGAGAGAGCGCTAGCTCTAGTCCTGCTATAGGAGATATCTCTACGGTGTTCATCCAAACGTAGAAGGATGGATTTAGCAGTCTGTCCATAGTATGGCTTTCCGCAATCACATAAAATCTTGTATACTCCTGGAAACTGAGTAGGAAGATGTTTCTGTTTATGTTTGCTAAGTAATGAACTAAGTTTTGGAAGCGTAGTGAAGCACGTTTTGAAGTTGAATTTCTTTTTTCTAATTTCATTTAAAAGAAATTAGCACTCTTAAGGCTTCTAAAATACAGAATTTAAATAAAATAAAACTCATTAGAAAATATGATTCTCTTAATATAATCAGGATAGCAAAACTTCTCATTTTGACCCTACCTATCTAAAAAAAGTTGTCATCAATAAGTCTTCCCATCAATTATCTTTGGCAGAAGAAAGCATACTTGCTAAAGGTCTCAACTTTGTCACTGCTCCTACATCCATCCCTAGAGAACATCTCTTAACAAAGATAGAAAAGGCAGCTTCTTTATTACCAAACAAAGACGCTAACCTCCTCCGTATGGAAGCAATTTTCTGTATAAATAAAGCTAGACCTTCACCTGACAACATTTCTTACTCTGAAAGGAAAGCTATCAAGTCCTTAAAAGATAATAGTAACATAGTTATCATTCCGGCAGACAAAAGGAATGCAACTGTCATCTTAAACAAGTCTGATTACCATAATAAAATCTTGGAACTTTTAAATAGTGATACCTACTCAGAAATTGCTAATGACCCTACGATGGAACTACACAATAGAACTAATAATTTATTAAAAACCACCTTAGAGTTACAAAGAAACATTCGGCTTTCTCTTCGGTCACTTCATCCCTTGATACTTCAACTGTATGGTCTCGCCAAGATTCACAAAAATAACTGCCCACTCAGACCTATAGTTGAGGGTATACACTCTCCCACTTATAATCTCTCCAAATTTCTAGCAAGTTTTCTAAGAAATCTTTCTGGAATTTCTTCTTCACATATTAAAAACTCTGCAGATTTTGTTTCTAAAATCAAGGACATCAAACTTAAAAAAACAGAATTAATGGCCAGTTTTGATATTGTTTCTCTCTTTACAAATGTTCCTGCTCAAGAAGTCCTCGATCTTCTCAAGAACAAATTATCAAAAAAACTCTTTGCTCTTCTCTCCCATTGCATAAAGTCAGGATACTTCAAATATGATAACAAGATCTACTTACAAAACTCAGGTCTGGCTATGGACAGCCCACTCTCTCCGATTCTTGCGGATATATTTCTCAACGAATTTGAAGAAAAAGCTATTAACTCCTTTCACTTTAAACCAAAAGTCTGGTACCGCTATATTGATGATATTTTCCTCATCTGGGAAGATGGTTTCAATAACCTCTATTTATTTTTGGACCACCTAAACAAGTGCCATGAAAAAATCTCTTTCACCCTCGAACTGGAATCAGATGACTGCCTTCCCTTTTTAGACCTCAAACTTACCAGATGTGCTGAGAGCATTAAAATCTCAATTTTTAGAAAGGCTACTCATAATGACAGATACCTTCATGCTTCCTCCCATCATTATCCCCCACAAAAATGTGGTATTATTTCCACTTTAGCCCACCGAGCCAAATCATTACTTACAGATGAAACAGAAATTGAAAATGAACTCTGTTTTCTTAAAAAAACGTTTATTAACAATGGTTTCTCTCCAAAGAAAATTGACAAATTTCTTTCCCCCAGGCACTCAACTACTTCTGAAGATCCCTCTTCCCCAAGAGCCTTCCTCTCCTTGCCTTACATCAGCTCTCTTTCACAAAAACTGGCAAAGATTCTCAAGAAATTCAACTTCAAAACGTGCTTCACTACGCTTCCAAAACTTCGTTCATTACTTAGCAAACATAAACAGAAACATCTTCCTACTCAGTTTCCAGGAGTATACAAGATTTTATGTGATTGCGGAAAGCCATACTATGGACAGACTGCTAAATCCATCCTTCTACGTTTGGATGAACACCGTAGAGATATCTCCTATAGCAGGACTAGAGCTAGCGCTCTCTCTAGCCACGTTCTCTTTTCAGCTAACTCAGACGAAGGCAGCCAGCACATTGTAAACTGGTCTCAAACTGCTAACATCCATGTGTGCTATGATGAACTCGAAAGAAAGATTGTTGAATCTAGGGAAATTTCTCTAGATTCCTCTCATATCAACAACAGCCTGAGTTACAATCTCTCTGACGCACACGTTGCTTCTATTCAGTACTGGCGCACTCGCGACAGCACGTAGTATTCGTTTGTTTGGAACTCATACTTGCATTTTTTTCAAACACGCTACTGTTTTTTATACTTGTTCTGTTAGTACAATTTTAAGTCTCTGTAATTTTTTATATACTTCTTTGAATGTGATACCTGAGGATGTTCATGTAACGAAACTAGTAAACTAGTAGTATCTTTTTTAAATATATCTTGTCATCTTTTCTCTCGGTAATAGTCATTAAACTTTTTTATAATATTCCAACCTAGTAAAAATGAATTTTGAAAAAAAAAATATATATATATATATACACATATATGTAAACTCAAAATAAGAAAACATTACTTGTGAGACATTTTCTATATGGTAGGGATATGTTACATGGTCATGTAAGCTCCCACCAGATGTGTATACATGTGAAATACAGCCTAGAATGAATGTATTAACTAAAATAGCAAAATACAAAAGACCAGCTGTAGAACTGAATGTGTTGAATTGAAGATATTGAAGAAATATCATGAATGTGGCAAAATGCAAAAGCAGAAAGAGGAAAGTGCACTGTAAAAGTGCACTTTCCTCAGAAATGTCATCTTTGTTGTATCTTTAATCAAATACAACAAAGGTGACATAAAAACTGAAATTAATAAATATTCTAGATGTCCTGGAATATTTACTTAGAAAGTGTTAAATGTGAGTGACAGAACAGTCACAGAAAATATTCATGAAAAATACAATAATGAGTACATATCAATATTTCAGGTAACTGAAATCTTGAAGTTCAAGATTCCATCAAGGCATCCAGTTCATTCTTGATGTAGAAGACTATGATCAAATTTCCTTTCTAGATGTTCTTTATCATCATCATCAAACGAAGAACATAAAAAGACTACCAGATAGTAGTAGCCTTCATTTCTGTGTTTTTTAAAAGAAACCAATACCAGACTTTATATTCATGCTCTTTCACATTACCATCATCATCACCCTTGTCAAAAATCTGGTATACCATAAAGATTCTGATCACTAAAGTGATGCTATCTCTTGCTAATGGCTTTAACGAGTCTTATGTTAACAAAGTTCTTAGCTATACATTTCCTTGTCATTTTCCTCATAAGAAGTGGCCCATTGTTTTGCTATTCTTTATGTTAAAAGACGTTAAAAGCATCTCTGAAGAAGCTTCCAAACTGCTTAGATCGGTTGCCTTACAGGTGTCAACAAGACCTTACAAGATGTGTATGCAGTTCCATTTTTAGGTTTAATGAAATAAAAACAACACAATTAAATAATTAACCACATAGACATCATCTGAGATACAATATAAAAATTGTAATAACATGCATATAATAAGACTATTTCTGGAATATGCTCTAGTGCTACAGCAGTCCCAAACTTAAATAAATTTGACTGCATCACACTGCCACAAATCTGGAAGACCATCATTTTAAGACCTTCAAGCAAGTGTAAATCAAAACACATCTATACACAGTACCAGTTAGGAGTGTAGAAGCTCGCCATTGCAATCAGCCTTTGTTTGCCTTCCCACTAATGTACATACTCAGTATATCTCTTTTGTGACTGAGGCAAAATACTGGTGGAGTAATTTAATTGGCTAACTAATTCAGATAATGGCAATGACACAGAAGACCCTGAAATAAAGAGGTTATGATGCCAATGTATAAGACCTTGATCAGGCCTCATATGGATTATTGTGTGCATGGATCTGATCAGTGGGATTTTATGGCGATGCAGATATGTTAGAAAGGATCCAGAGAAGATTCACAAAGGTGGTTAGTAGGCTTTGGAATGTGGAGTATGAGCACAGATTGAGAGAATGTAAATTGTAAAGCCTCGTGAATAAGAGAAGAAGGGGGGGGGGTTGGGAGATTGATTGAGACATATAGCTAGTCAGGGCTTGTTATCAGGTTGGCATGGAAGAGATTTTTCATAGAATGGGAAAGGAAGGGGGAGTAGTACAAGAGGCCAGTTCTTGAAACTGTAGGGTGTGAGAAGAGGTTCTTTACATGGAGAGCGGTTGATGAGTGGAATCATTACCTGAGTATGTTGTGAATGTATACACATTGAATCAGTTTAAGGCACAGTTGGGTGAGCTTTGTGTGCGATAGTCTCAGACTACATGGAAGTCAGATGTTAATAATAATAATAAATTTAGTTAGTTAATTATTAGCTTTAGATGTCTGTTTTATTCCACTAAATATCAGCATGAATAACCAATGTCCAAGAATCTGTACCAGATTTAACTGTGCTGTTTTCCATTAAACCAGCAACTAAGCCTAAATCTCAATTATGTGCAGTATTTGTTATGTATGCCAGACAAGCAACTCAGGGAAAATCATAATGAGTGGTCATATCAATGAGGTAACAAAAATAGAGCATCTAAAGGTTTAGCCTTCCATACAGCTATTGAAATATAATGTAATCTGGCAATATAACCCTTCAACCTCATGTACCAAATAAACTATAATGTTCAAAGTAGAAGAATACTGAACTGCATGTAAGTAGTTTTGCAATTGTAAAATGTGACCATTTTATAATTGCAAAGATCGTACACTATAAATATCATATGGGATATAAAAAAAACAACGAAATGAAATGTATAGCACTGAGAACATACAAAAAATCGTTAAGTAATTGACTGTTGATCCTTTTGAATGATGTAAATGAAAATTAATCTTTCTTCCATTATGATATTGGTTTTATTTTAATTCTAATAAAGCAGAATGAGAACCTGCAAAACTACTAGATTAAAAATAATTAACAGTCAACTGTGGATATTCCGTGTCATCCAGTACAGCAAATACAAATGACTCATACATTGGTGAAAGATGCTTATGTGCAACACTGTTATTACTTTGAACTGTCATACAGTTCACACATATCCTACAACTTCACTCATCCCATTAAATGTATTTTGCTTGTTAATTGCATGCATTCTCTGACCAGTCTGTCTGCATTCCACAGCAGAAAAAGTCCTTTAATATACTACGGACATCATCATTACTGCATTGTGATCATATTTTATTATAGTATAAAGAACAAAGCAAAACATAGTATTAAAATATAATTTTTTTTATTCATCGGGTCAAAGTATAAAAATTCACACAGTATGCTTGCAAGAAATGATAATCATCATTACATACAGATATATAAGTGTATTATTTACATACATACATACATACATTGTGCAAAGAAAGTCTTATCAAAATATGTAAGATTTATTTCCTTCTTATTTTTCTTTGAAAAAACAACAGGCAGAGGCCATCTCTTGAATTTTCCTATTTTGTTTTTAGCTGGAATATATCAAATAGTTAAGGTGCACATATACATATATACAAACACACTTACAGATATAGTATACTGCAATGATATATGAACACTTCCATTTTTTTCAAAGACAGTTATTAGTGACAACTAATAACATATATATATATATATATATAATAATCAGTAGTTACACTCATCGGTGATTGGATATGTTCATCTGACTGAAACAGAGAAAACAGAAATTGCCCTAGACTCATTTCATATCAACAGCAATCTTGGTTATAGTCTACCTGACTCGCATATTTCTACCATTAGGTACTGGCGTATGCATGATCTCATACACTCGCATTTGCACAACAAGTAATTTTATAAACTTGGTTATTTTAACTCCTAATCCCAAGTATGCAAACAATTAAGTTTGCGCCTGAAACAAAGTTCAAGTCTAAAGATGTTACAACACCAGGACAACTCATTGTAAAGGTGGGTAAAGCTCCGATCACCATTCTTAGTATTTTCTCATAATGTTTTTATTTTTAATAAAAATCTCTGGAGGAGATATAGATGTAATAAATTTTTTAACTTGGGGATAGTGTATACATCTTCTAGTGAGATGTGCTTTACATTATGGGAAAATACTGAGAATAGTGATCGGAGCTTTACCCACCTTTACGAGTTGCCCTGGTGTTGTAACAACTTTAGACTTGAACTTTGTTTCAGGCGCAAACTTAATTGTTTGCATACTTGGGATTAGGAGTTAAAATAACCAAGTTTATAAAATTACTTGGCTATCCTAATATACAATATCCCCAAGTTAAAAAATTTATTACATCTATATCTCCTCCAGAGATTTTTATTAAAAATAAAAACACCTTGTTGCAACTTCTATAGGTAAAGGTGATAAGGCTCTGTATTACTAAAACCTTGATATTTAGGGTCTAGCTACTCACTAAGGAGACCTCAAAAAAGGTTGAAACCGGTCTGGGTAGTGACCCCACCCATAATGCATTGCAGTATACATCTTCTAATGAGATGTGCTTTACATTATGGGAAAATACTAAGAATAGTGATCAGAGCTTTACCCACCTTTACAATGAGTTGCCCTGGTGTTATAACATCTTTAGACTTGAACTTTGTTTCAGGCACAAACTTAATTGTTTGCATACTTGGAATTAGGAGTTAAAATAACCAAGTTTATAAAATTACTTGGTTATCCTAATATACAATATCCCAGCAAGTTAAAAAATTTATTACACATATATATATAAAAAATTTATTACACATATATATATATATATATATATATATATGCACTCCATCTTTGCCAGAGGGACTGCCACTTTGGTGGAAAAAGAGGCTAAAATACTTGTAACCATCTGTCAGCATTTTTTGAAATTTCTACTCAGGAGAATGGATTGAATATCATCAGTAATTATGATCAAAAGTTGAACAATGATGTATTTGAAACTTGTGAAAATAAAGGGTGTTTATGAAACATTCAGATGATAAATTTTCCAATGAAGTTTATACATCAAACACACAAAAATGTTACAATATGCTATTGTTTATTTTGCACATCTGATTTATTATTATTACCAGACTTCCATGGAATAAGAAGACTCACAAAAGGATGTTCAGTTAGACAAATCAATTTATATATATATATGACAGAATGATCATTAACTCGGTTAACATACATAGTTTTAAATCTGAAAACTTCTTTCGAAGTTAATGGATATTCCAAGAAAATCATTGAAAAATTCCTTCTTAATCCTCCTAGACATCACTCAGAAGAAACAAATAGATTCAAAGGCAATATATCTATTCCTTACATAAGTACTGTTTCACATAAATTAGCAAAAGTTCTAAGAAAATACAATATCAGAACATTGTTCACTCCACTTCCAAAGATCCGTTTCTTAATTAGCCACCTAAAACCTTGTCATCATCAACTCAAATACCCTGGTGTATATAAAATATTGTGTGATTGTGATATTCCTTATTTTGGGCAGACAGACAAATCTGTCCAATTGCATTTGGAAGAACACATGAGGGACATTACTTACAAGAGACAGAGAGCCAGTGCATCGTCAAGTCATATCCTTTTCTCGGCTAATCCTAATGATGATAACCAAAGTCACAAAGTCTGCTGGGAAAAATCTACTAACATATTCCATTGCAGTGACGAACTAGAGAGAAAAATCATCAAATCTAGAGAAATCATCTTCAATCCTATTCATCTAAATATCAACTTGAGCTACAACCTCCCAGATAGTCATTCAGCTGTAATTGTGTACTGGCGTTCACGTGAGGCTGCAAGCACGCACTCTCCCAACAATGCAACAAACGAAAGAATAGCTTCAAATACAACTACAACGTTTTCATGCTAATTATGTATAGAGACTGTTTATGTTGTTCATAGTCTTTTAACCTTTAATGTTTAGTGTTTTTTCTTTCTTTTATAATGTCACCTGAAGAAGGCTGTTACAGGCCAAAACTAGTAGTGTTTTTATATTAAAACCTTTTTACTTAAATCTCGATTCTAGTCATTCAATTTTTTCATAAAACTATATATATATATATATATATAAGAGTATATGTGTGTGTACCTACACACACATATACAGAAATACCCAGGCTTACAATGCTTCACTTTACAATGATCTACTCACATACTGCTTTTCAATATGATTAATGTCCATTCATATGGCACTGTGTTTGCTCATATGACAGTTTTAATGACAATGCACTCTTGTGAATCAACTGATAAGCAGTTTTCATGAATTGCTTGTTTATGACATCACACCTCTTCACTCAGAATTATAAATTGTTTATTACTATTTTATTTTATATTGTTAATAATGACAAATGAACTGCAACGTAAGTGGTGTGACTTCCAGTGAAAAGAAGATTTATAAACCTGTTACACTGCATACTCAGGTTAAAATTATTAAATTTCGTGACAATGGTGTAACAAACACTGAGATAGGTCTCTGGCTAAACTTACCTTGCGCTAATGTTTTTACAGGTGTTTAAAACAAAGATAAAGTTCTTAATGAATTGAAAGTGCCACATTAGTTAATACTAGTTATTCATAAATGTGACAATCTTATTTCCAAAATGGAAAAATTTTTAATGGTAAAGATTGATGACCAGAGTGGCTGGCATGTTTCTAAGCCAAGCAATTCAGGATAACTTTTGTTTGTGAAAATTATTCTAAATTTTTTGTCTGCATATCTTACATATATAAATGCTTTATTTACATCATTTATGTAAATAAATGAAAATAAACAAGCTTGCATGTACAAGTGAAAAAAAACACAAATGACAATGATTCGCTATACAACGGTGGTATGGAAACTAAATATGGAAACTGTGTGTGTGTATAAAAAGACATATTTATGAAGGGAGGGAGTTTAATCAATTTTATTTCATTTCTATTTTAAACGTCAAATTCCATACATGAAAGGCTGGGATTTTATAATGCATAAGTGGGAAGATTAGATATACAAGGAGTCCAAAGAGGTATTTATTTATTATTTTATTTTTAATGTACTTTAAGTGAAGGTGCTGGCACCAGCTTTTCTTGAATATTATTAAAAATAAACACTGAACATTTTATAAATATGTTTTAGAAACATCTCTGTGGGTGGAATTGCATTTTACTGGCCTCTTAATAGAAAACAGAAATGAGATAATGCAACTAGCAATTTTCCAGTAAAAATGAGGATGCTAAAGCCTGATAATCCAAGTGAACTATTTAACTGAGGATTTAGTTATATTCTAATTGTTAAATCAATAATGATGAGAAAATGAAAAGCTTCACTTCATATTTATTATTATTATTATTAATAATAACTGAAATTATTTAAAATGACAAAAAAAAAAAAAGAAAAAGAAAATGGCAACAATTCTGAATGAACGCAATTGTGATAAAAAGTGCATATTATTATATGTGATTCAGATTTTCTGCCTGTAAGAGCCAATTAATTCAAATGCAAATCTTAACTATTTATAAACATAAGCATAAACACAATGGGTCATCTGAAGAGGGCTATGAATTACACAGATGGATTTTGACTATGGGGATATAAAGTGGATGGAGGACAATGCATACAAGATGAGGGGAAAGAAAATTTATACAGTTACTGAGAGATAACTACTTCTCTTAAGCAAGCAGCATGTGGAGGGAAAAACGGTGCAAGAACACTGGATCTAGTAATAGTATCTAAGAATCTGCATATAAATGAGGTAGCTACCATTTTGCCTTCAAATGGAGAGAGTGATAATGTAGTTTTAACTTCAAGGGTGTCAAATCATGTCAACACTTTGAAGAAAAAAGGGTTTATGTGAAACTTAGTGAGGTGATTATGAGAGATTAAGAATGTGGTCTAATTCATGCTAAACAGTACTATGGCATGAAAAACTACATGGTAGATGAACCAGCAGAGCATGGGAAGAGGTCAAAGGATATCTGAAGGAAGCTATATCTGAATACCCCCCCCCCCCCACACTATAGTTATGAGAATAAATCACATGGGTGATATTTGAAGCAAGAGGTCAGACAGGTGCATACTGTCCGACCACAGATATGAGAACCTCAGTTGGCTCGGTATCAAGAAGAGTCAATTCATGTTGAAGGGGAGAAAGAAATAAGGCGATGTACGAATTGGTCACCAACACGCAAAATCACATGCTTTATACATAAAATTTTCCAACTGTTATACAAGCAAAATGGTTACCACTTTATAAACTACAATATTCATAAAAGAGAAATTAATTTTCCGACGTGTAATAATAAACAACTCATCCCACAATACAGACTGATTACCCTATTGTTGGAATGGATTCTCCTTCTTCTGATATGCACAGAAGTGTCAAAGGGTCTCGCATCTGTGCACATACAGTAAAAAGAAAATGCTGTGGACCCAATATTTGGAGAGAGATGATGAAGTGGCTCAGGAGAATGACAAGTGTAGTGAGGGGAAAGTGCATAGAGAAAGTATCATTTTCAATTCTGGAAAATCTAATCTGGAATCTGCGATTCTCTCTTTTCACATAACAAAAATGAACAACCAATTAGAAGACACCAATACCTACACAGCCTTAGAATGGGATCCCATACAAATAATAAAACCAATAACTTAATTAAAAACTTACTCAACTGGCTGGAAGAATTATAAAATCTGTGACATCAAAACTTCCTTTAGCCACAAGAATCTATGGAACTCCAAAAATCCATAAACCAGAATTTCCATTGTGTGTCCTATTGTGGAAGGGAGAGATTCTCCAACTTTCTATGCATAGGGAAAATGGCATCACATGTGAAAAACAGTTTACATTTTATCAAAAAAATTAAAGATTTCAAAACTGAAACTTCAGACATCCAAGTGAATTTAAACATGGTCAGTCTCTGTTTACTAATGTCCTTAGGAATGACACACCAAATTTTCTTCTTCATAAACTTTTTCCTCCTGAAATGGTTAAGCTATTCAGGCACTGTATGGAAAATATGTTGTTTACATTTCAGGATATTGAGAACAAAAACAAGGACCCTCCATGGATCCCTCCTCCCCCAGACACACTGTCAGCCCTAGCAAATCTATTTATGGAAAATTTTGAAAAGAATGCAATTGAAAAAAATATAAAAAAACACACAAAAACTTGGCTACATTATGTTTTCATGTTTTCATTATTGGTTGAGAACAACAGAAGAATTAGAGCATGTTAAAAGATTATCTGAACATGCTTGCTCCCAAACAAAAAATCATCCTTTTCAAAGTGTCTGAATATTTTCAGACACTTTGAAAACTAACCACAACTGGAAGATTCTTACATTCTACTTCACACTACTATCCATTACAACACATAGGTATGATAAAAACATGAACAGAGCCTACATCTCCAGCACAACAGAAAAAAGAATGAAGAACCAGTACTACCTGCAATAATACTCTTCCCCTCTCTCTCAATGGGCAATAACTCAAGATAATTAATAGAATTTTAGATACGCCTTCAACACTTTCTTCTGATAAACATTTCAAAATTACAATTCAAAAATGCAGTCACTTCACTCTACGTCAAGAATGTTATGGACAAAGTTGCAATAATACTTTGTAATTATAATGTTAAAATGGTTTCTATCCCTGTGTCTAAGATTTCCAGATTCTAACATCTGCCAAACCTGTCCATAAAAAAACCTGAAGTTTATAAAATTCGTGAGCTTGTGGTATTTGTTATATAGGCAAGATGGGATGATCTGGTGAGACCCGCATGTCAGAATGTGGAAAAAGAAAAGAAAGCATAGATTGGGATTTGCTTTTCACACAACAAACAGGTCACAAAGAACTTTGGCAAAAAACAGAAATTGGAAGTTTTTCCACTTGGTTATACTATAAATTACAGATGCCAAGAAATTATATTCTTGGTTGGTTTAATCCTTTATCCAAGTTTAAGCAAACTGTCATGCGTAATTGGTCTTTCTAGTTCTTTTATAGAAGTCTTGTATCCCAATGATGTAAATCTGATGACTTATAGAACTCATCAGGTATTTTTTAGTTTAATAAAATCTAATTCTCATTAGCAAATGTGATCTCCATACCAGAAGTCAAATGAACATTTGCTAAATCACAGAAATATTAGACATCATCAGGACATATCAAATGCAAAATCCTTGCAAACTGATTTGAACAAACTATATTAACAATAATTTGCTACAAGTGATCAAAGCTATAAACCTGAAGGTGATGGCAGATTGAGAATTAAAATATGAGGGAGGGTGTGTGGAAAAAGCTACATTCATAAGGTTGTGGCCGGTATGTTGAATTATTTAAATAATACATTTTATAATATGAATAATAAATTAAAAATAATTTTATATCTATACTTCGTAATATGGTCATGCAACTTGGCACGAGTCAACCATGTGAGTCATCATGAGTGGGGATAACAAAGGTGACTTCATCCGACTTTTAATATAATTTAATAACATCAATTATTATTTTCAGAGGATCTATATATGTTAAAAATAATTTCAAAAATGGGTTCAAGAAAACATAAAATTGCAGATGAAGTAAGAAGGTTTAATGATGAATGGAACAGCAATTACTTCTTTATTGAAAATGGGAATAAGCCACTTTGTTCGTATTTGTCATAAAAGTGTTGCTATTATGAAAGAATATAATATCAGATGTTATTATGAGAATGAACATGAAAGCCAATTCAAGGATTTGAACTTGAATTGGCTGAAGTGAACTACGAAAAAATCAAATTAATAAATTACAAGCTTCTTTGACCTGCTCAGCAAAACATATTTAAGAAGAAAGTATTCATAATGAATCGGTTGTTTGTGCTAGTTATGTCGTAGCAGATCTGGTTGTGAATGAAGGAAGGCCTTATACAGATTCAGAATTTATTAAACATTGTTTATTAGCTGTAATTGAACAAATATGCAAAAGAAAAGAAGATGTTATTTCAAGATATTAGTTATTAGATATTAGTATGATGCATTAACTATATTACTTTGTTTTTATGTGATAATAATTTTTCATTGAGTTTCATTTTCTTGCTTATTTCATATCTTGTACTTTAAATATTTCTGTGTTTTTTTAAGACTGATATAATAAAAACTGATAACTTAAATATTTTTTTCACTCACTATTTTCTCTTAATTAAAATCTTGTGGCCAGATTATTAAAAATAAAAGTTGAATGTGACCTGCAAGTCGAAAAAGGTTGCCGACCCCTGTTCTAAGGCACTTTTTGCCATATCAATCCACCTATATCTTGGTCTTCCTCAATGTCTTTTTCCTACCAACCTTGCAGAGAACACTTGTTTTGCTATTCTTTTCTCTCCCATTCTGTTTAAGTGACCTGAGAATGAGAATGACCAGGAATGTGTTAGCTCTGCTAACACATTCCTGGATGCTGACAATGTCAAGTTATTTCCAAATATCCTCGTTTTTAATATGATATTGCCATTGATGCCATCTGTTCATGCCCCTAATCTTTCTCAGGACTCTAATATCTGCGGTTTCTAGTCGTTGGTCAAGTGTTTTACTTCTGATCTAGCTCTCAGATCCATAAGTTAAAACTGGTTTGAACACTGTCTTGTATACAGCTAATTTAGTGTTCTGACTAATTTCTCTCTTATTCCATATGAATTTATTCAATTGACTTCCCACCATACCAGCATTGCTGATTCTGTTGTCTATTTCTATATTGAATTTACCATCTTCATTAAAAATCGTGCCTAAGTAGCTGAAATGTTTTTCTTGTTCCACAGGTTCTCTGTTCACAATGCAGTTGACATTTTCAACGATTCTCCTATTTTCATTGTTTTTGTCTTTTTAATGCTGACCTTCATACCATATCTATTACAACAGTTATTCAATTTAGTCATGGAATCTTGCTGACTTGTAGCGGATTTATTTAGAAGTAGAACATCATCTGCATAAAGCAAAGAGCTGAGATTAACACCACCAATTTTGATATCATGTTTAATACCACTTTCCTTCATAATGTGATCCACATAGATATAGAATAAGTGAGGGGATAATGTACATCCTTGTCTCACACCAGATTTAACATTAAACCACCTTCCTGTACTTCTTCAATTCTAACTGCTGACTTACAACTCAAATAAAGACTAAGTATTGCTTGATATAATGCCCCATCGACACCATGTAACTATAGCATATCGAATAGCTTCTCTCTTGGTACCTTGTCATATGCCTTTTCCAGAATTACAAAACTTAAATAGAGATCTCTGTTATTTTCCCATGATTTCTCAACTGTTTGTCATAAAGTAAAGATCTGATCCTGACAGCCTCTATTTGTCCTGAATCCAGCTTGTTCTTCCAGAATTCTTCTCAACTATTTCTCAAGTATACTTGTATAAATCTTACCAGGAACATCCAGTAGAAAAATACCTCTGTATTTTCACATTCAGTTTTATTTCCCTTTAGTACATAGTACCCATATCTATATATGGGTACTATGAAAGCTCTACTCCAATCATTTGGAATTCATCCCTCTGTCCAGGCCTTTTGAACTATGCAGAGCAGCCACTGTAAGACTTTTATACCTCCATACTTGAGTATTTCTGGTTTAATATCATCTACTCCTGCTGCCTTTCCACATTTCAGGCTTTTGATGGCTTTTTCTACTTCAAGTATGGATACGTATTCCTGATTGCATGTCTGGTCAGTGTTTTTTACCACTGTGCTGTCATCACTGCTTGTTTCATTTAGCAATTTTTCGAAGTAATTACTCCATACTTCAAGTATATCTTTTTCTCATGTTTTCATGTCACCTTTATCATCTCTAATTCCTTTTACAGCACTTTTTCCTCCATTTCTGAGCTTCTTCAACAACTTCCAGAATATCTTACCACCTTTTTGATATTTTTTTGTTTTTACTATCAAATAAACTTTTGTTTAGTTGATAGTAGTTTTATAGAGAGTTTAGCTTTCTTACATTTGTCTCTGTATTCTCTAAGAGCACAAGCTGACTTATTTGCCAGGAACTTTTGATATGCTTTCTTCTTTTCCTTCACTGCCTCTTTAACTTCCTGTGTTCACCATGGAGTTCTGAATTTTTTTTCTTTGCAGACAACCTCACCACATGCCTCTCTACCTGAACCAATCAGTGTTTTCTTCAAGGCTTGCCACTGAATCTCCAAAGTTTGGTTCCTGTTCTCAAACTCTTTAATTTTTTCTTCAATAATATTTGTGTACTTCAGTCTACAGTTCACACCTGAGAGCTGCTCAACTTTTATTCGCTTTAAAACTTTCTTGCATGCTCTTCTTTTCAATATAAATTCAAATTTATCATGCTCAAGATTAAATGGTGATCAATTCCAATTTCAAATCCTCTGTACACTGTGGTGTCCTGCACCAGGGAGAAAACATCACATCAACAATAATATAGTCAATAAGACTTTTCTTATTCCTTGCCTCTTCTCTCCATGTGAATTTATGCACATTTTTATGTTGAGACATTGTGTTAGTAATAACCAGTCCATGTCCTAAGTAGAAATCCAACAAGTATTTGCCATTATTATTAGCTTTGCTCATTTCTCCAAATTTTCCCAAAATATTTTTGTATGCCTGACAATCATTTCCTACTCTGCTATTTAGATTCCCAACAAGGACCAACTTTTCCTATTTCATTGTGTCAGTTGCTTTCTCTAACTCAAAAAATTCTTCCACTTCTACCTTAGTAGAACTTTCTGTGGGACTATAATTACAAATAAGTCTCACCGTCCAGTTCCCCATTCTCATATTTGCCCACATCACTCTACTTGAGACTGCCTGCTATTCAGAAGATTACCCTCGTATTTTATGGCTACTCCTTCTTTTCCTTGATTGTTGTTGTCTGAATATAACATTTTATACTTGTTGCTCAGAAAGATCTCACCAGTTTTTGTCTTTTTTGTTTCAGTCACACCTATTATGTCAATCTGGTACTTATCTAATTCCTCTGCTAGCTCCATTTCTTTGCCATTCATGCTTCTTATGTTGATAGTAACCGATCTTTAACTCTGGTGATGTTGAGTTGGGGTGTGTTTCAGGATTTGTTCCAGTAGTTGAATTTTAGCTGTTTGCCCTGATTCCCTGGAGAAAACAATGAGGACATTGTTTAAAGAGGCGAACCACAGCAGGTATGAAATTCTGTCATGTTGTACCATCATTTTTTATTTTGGTTTAAGCCAATAAGAATATAATTTGGTCGGCTAAATCCCAAATTGCCAGCTCATCTTTGTTCATTCAGTATCCAGGTGGATACCTAACAGGGTGCACCATGGGAAGGTGAGTATTGGACATTAGGTCAGAAGTCCTGGTCGGTTCTCCTCTCAGTTATACAGCTTTGATCCTTAAGCACCCCTAGCACAGAAATGACTTGTAATATTCAAAGCTTTAAAAAGAGATTTTTGGAAATTTCTTTGGATTTACTAAATGGAAAATCTGTTTTTAAATCTGCATAAATATAAATTAATAGAAATGTCAGAAATATTACATTATTAAGTGCACATCAACAATACTTTTAGACTAAATTTTCATTATTTAAGATACAACATTTAAATTAACATTTTAAAAGCATTTTTTTTTAAAATTTTATTTTGCAACTAGTAAAGTGATCTTAAATTCTAAGTGAAATAAATATTCGCATAAATAATGCATACCTAACAGCAAAAGAATTCAATTTTTGGTGTGTCTTTTATCCTGGTATTATTTTGGAAAATCCTTTATACCCGCCCCCCAAGCAAAATATTTAATTTGAAAGTAACTTTAATAAGATGTAGACAGTTGAGCACTAGCACTGCTGATATGTATTAATTTTAAATTATGAAAAAGGATATGAAGTGAGATCTATTTTATATTGAAGCAATCCTGTTAGCAGAAATTCTGCAGTTACAATAGGAATACCACATTTAGCAGCATACTTGCAGAGCTTCACATCATCTATGCATGAAATTATGACTGTCCTTTCAGAATATCTACATGGCATCTTCACTAAATACTGAATATAAAAATAGAGATTTAAATAATTTGTGGAACAAAATCCAAGTAATAATTCTTGTTTACTTTATTACATCTATAGCATTTCTCTAGATAATTTCTGGTTTCATTTATTATGGTCAACTCTCATTGCATAAACATTGTTTACTGCAGTAAACATTGCAGTTGTTCTAGCAATATGAACTTATTGCTAGAACAAACCACTGAAAAGTCATGGTCAATCTTCATCATTAGTGCTATCCTAAAGGAAAATCAGTAGACAAACTTTCATTATAACAAACCATTATTTTAATCCTATGGGTTTATTATGTTATTATGAAGGTTTAATGAATTTATACAGCTTGTGTTCCTGCAGCCTGGTTGGCTGAGTGGTTAGCATATCCGTTCTCCAGCCAAAAGGCTGTTTGAATCTTGTCATGGGCATGGATGTTTGTGATTATCTGTGAAAAATACTAGTGGTGGTGATGATGGACAGTAGATGGCATTGGTGTAGAAGATGATGGTAGTTGCGGTTTGTTGCAGTTGGTGGAGACAGAGCTGTAGAGTGGTTGCCCTCCCTCGATGAGGTCTTGGACTCCCTGGAGGTGCCAAGTAATAATAATAATAATTTAAAATAAATTAAATCTTTTATATTAAATATGAAATATTCGTATTAAAGACAAATGCTTTAACCTCCTAAATGGCTGATGTGGATGAAATACTTAGACCAGCTTAGAATTTTTCATGGATCAAAACATCATTGGCATTTTGCCTTTTTTATCATGTAATTACCAACCTGTTTTTAATTCCTTAACAGAAATTGTAGAGTCAGTGGATTAATCTCATGGAGCAACCTTTGTATCACCTGACTTAAAGTATACTGTGTTACTTGGAACTTCCTTCACTGTCTTTCAATATATGGAAAGTTTGCTGCACAATTTATTTACTGTGTTTGTTCCCAAAGATAAAAGCAATTTTATCTTTGGGAACAGACTAAAAATAAAGAAAAGAAATTCAATTCACTCTTTATTCAATCTCTGTTGTTGTTTGGAATTACAACTGAGGCAATTAACAATATGAGACATATATTACAGACATAATACCAGTGTATTATATCAGTAACACACTGCACAATAAAAACTTTGTGTCAAAAGTCAATTTAATAAGTCAATTTAATTCTTGTCAATGTTTGACATCCAATCTATTCCTGTACCATTTATAGGTGTGTGTGTGTGTGTGTGTGTGTGTGTGTGTGTCAAGACAACCAAAGTCAAGATGCCAGTTTTCACACTTGTATGTGGTAATGAAAATCATTATTTTTTCAGATTATTATTATTCTTAGGCGAACACCTCCATGGAGTCCAAAGACTCATTTTGCAAACTTTCAAAAATACTTTATCAAAATGGTTTTTCAAGGCAGTGTAACAGAAAAGATTAATTAATGAATCTATTTCTGATTCAGTCCTTTGTAATATTTCTTCATTTTCTGTTAACAGTAAATAGGTTCTCGATCCACAGTTTCATCATCATCAAATTCCTGCCATGTACCCTCAAGAAGTGTCAGGATACGATAGTACTACATGAAAAATTTACATCATTACTAACTTCCTATCTACAATTTTCCTCCAGATCAGTCTGTTACTTGTCAAGACTCCAACATTATCAGATCTTATATTTCTATCGTCTAAGGCACTTTGTACAGTGTCAATCCACCTATATCTTGGTCTTCCTCTGGGTCATTTTTCTGCCAACCTGGCAAAGAACACTCGTTTTGCTAATCTTTCCTCGCCCATTCTATTTAAGTGACCATACCACCTGAGATTAGCTCTGCTAACGCATTCCTGGATGCTGACAACGTCAAGTTCTTTCCTAATATCCTCGTTTTTAATATGATATTGCCATTGATGCCATCTGTTCACACCCCTAATCTTTCTCAAGACTCTCATATCTGTGGGCTCTAGTCTTTGGTCAAGTGTTTTACTTCTGACCCAGCTCTCAGATCCATAAGTTAAAACTGGTTTGAACACCGTCTTGTATACAGCTAATTTAGTGTTCCGACTAATTTCTCTCTTATTCCATATGAATTTATTCAATTGACTTCCTACCATACCAGCTTTGTTGATTTTGTTCTTTATTTCCATATTTAATTTACTATCTTCACTAAAAATCGTGCCTAAGTAGCTGAAATGTTTTACTGGTTCCACAGGTTCTCCGTTCACAATGCAGTTAACATTTTCAACGATTCTCCTATTTTCATTGTCTTTGTCTTTTTATTGCTTAACATCATACCATATCTATTACAACAGTTATTCAATTTAGTCAGGGAATCTTGCAGACTTGTAGCAGATTTATTTAGAAGTATAACATCATCTGCATAAAGCAAAGAGCTGAGATTAACACCACCAATTTTGATATCATGTTTAATACCCCTTTCCTTCATAATGTGATCCACATAGATAATGAATAAGAGAGAGGATAATGTACATCCTTGTCTCACACCAGATTTAACATTAAACCACCTTCCTGTACTTCTTCAATTCTAACTGCTGACTTAAAACTCAAAAAAAGACTAAGTATTGCTTGATATAATGCCCCATTGACATGTAACTGTAGCATATCGAATAGCTTCTCTCTTGGTACCTTGTCATATGCCTTTTCCAGATCGACAAAACTAAAATATAGATTATTATTATTATGGGCGACTCTAAGAAGTCCTTAGACTCATCGAGGGCGGCCCTAAACATCATGTCCATCACAACTATTTGACATTCACACAGTATCTATCATACTTTGCCTTGAACTCATTCACTGTCATAGCATCCACAACAGACTCAGGCAGCTTATTCCACTCATTCACCACTCTAAAAGTAAAAAACCCAGCTCTAACACCCTTACTAACCACACTCTTGCCTAGCTTCCATGGATATCCCCTAGTCCTTCCACCACCAGTCCTGTTCCTCAAATATATCTTCTGAATTAATCCTATAGAAACCCTTCAGCAATTTGGATGCCTCAATCATATCTCCCCTTTTCTGCCTATCAACCAATTTCAGCAACCCACAAATCTTCAACCTGTTTCCATAAGGTTCATTCCATAGACCTGCTATCATCTTGGTCACTCGCCTTTGGATCCTCTCAACCTCCTCCCCATCAAGAAGAAACCTAGGTGACCAGATCTGGGCATAGTAATCAAGATGGGGTCTTATCAAGGCTCGATACAGAGGAACAATAACTTGCTTATCTCTGCTATCAAAGTATTCTTCAGCATCCAAGTGATTTGTTGAGCTGATTTAGCCACTTTTGCGATGTTCCCTCTAAACTTCAACTCCCCATCCACCAACTCTCCCAAGTCCCTACAGTTCCGCCAATGTGATATACTGCTGCTAATCTTTTCACCCCAAAATGCATAACCTTACATTTTGCCACATTAAATTGACATCCATTCTCCTTAGCCCAGACCTCCAATCTATCCAAATCATCCTGCAAAATTTTGACATCTGCAAACAAATGAACATTCCTCTCAGATCCTTCCCTATATCGTTAATGAACAAATTAAACAGCAGTGGTCCAAAAACAGAACCCTGCGGCACACCACTAGTCACAGGCCGTCTTTTGGACTCTACTCCTGAGTAAACTACTCTCTGGTATCTCTCCATCAACCACCTTCCTATCCATCTCACCAACCCTATATCCATTCCCATATGTTGCAGTTTACGTTTTAGACTTCATCCTGTCAAAGGCCTTAGCCATGTCCAGCAGTATCACTGTAAACCCATTACCCTTATCCAGTTCAGCCGTCACTGTGTTATAAAACTTGAGCAAGTTACTGAGGCATGATCTACCCTTCACAAAAGAATGCTGTCCCCCATACAATATCTCATTTTCATCAATCCATTCCTGTATTTTTCCCTTGACTACTTTCTCCAAGACCTTGACAACGACACCTGATATGCTGATCGATCGGCAATTTGCAACCGTAGTCTTGGATCCTTGGCATTGACAATTCTTTAGCTACTTCACGTAAGACCAGTGCTGGTATACCATCCAATGCCACAGACGTATTCACATTAAGGTTCTGTAATAGACTATTCACCTCCACTTCATTCACCACAATTCCCACATAAACTAATGGTTCCTTCATTCCTTCGATGTCACCACCTGGATGATATACTCTTGCAAAGGATTCTCTTTAGCTTGCATGGCTAATTTTCTTTCATAGTCCGTTTTTGCTTTTCTCACCACACTCGTTACCCATCTGGCCTGCGCTTTATACTGTTCATGTGCCTGCAGGTCACCTTTCTCCTTAAATTCCTTCCACAGTTGTTTCTTTTTTTGCAACTCAAGTTTAATGGTATTATTCATACATTTAACCCCTACTTGATTTACTATTCAGACTCTAGATATACAGTCAGTCATAACCTCCTGCAAATGCTCCTTGACCACTTCCCATGCCCTATCAACATCCATTGCAGTTTTACATGCCATGGCACTGAACCAAGCAATCTCCTAAGCTTGTCATACTTGCCAGCACGGTAATTCCACGTGTACCGTCTTAATCGAATATTTCACACATTTAGCCATCTCCCAGGTCAAGACCCTATGATCACTCTCACCAATAAGTGGCAACATGGTCAAATTGCATTTTATTATAGTCAAATTCTCAGATACTATTACTACGTCAAGCACTCTCGAACCCCTTGTATTTTCCATTACATGCTGTCTCAGATAGTTATCCCTCAATAATTGAATAAAATCCAGTTCCTTCCTCACATGTGTCCTCTCCTCCTCCCAATCAATGTTACCATAGTTGAAATACCCCATAATAATTACCCTCCTTCAACTCATTTCATCAATTTGCCTATGCATACTATCTTCCACCATCTATTCCATCACCTGGTCTATAGCAGCACTCAACTGTACATTTTGTTCCGTTAGTCTCAATTGCACATCAAATAGCCTCAAATGAGCTCTTTTCACTATCCTGCAATACAACTTCTATTACAGGATAGCTGATGAACTGCAACTTCTGTTGCAGTTCATCAGCTATCATCAATAACACTCCTTCCCCCATTTTATTCTCTCTGTCCCTCCTGAACACACTATAATCTCCAAGGTCAAAAATTCTTCCTTCTTGTTCCTAATACTCTTGGCATTAGTATACATGAAATGCAGAGGTCCATTTGTCCCACCTCTATCTTGATGTGTTATACTAACTATCCCATTCTGATTTCTTGTCCTTTGTACTGGCTCGGGCACATTATAAACATTCTTACACTCAACTGCCTCACTGATGTCTGCATATCCACTTCTTCCCCTCCTTAATAGTTCTAGTTTCCCTGATTTTGCACATCCACTCTCACTTCACTCAGCAACACTTTTTCCAGTCTTCGCACACCAAATCCATTCAAATGTAAGCCATCCATCTTGTACAAATCCTTTCGCCCATCAATCTCACTCCACACCACACCGTCTGCATAACCTGCGCATAAAGTCATTTGTGATTATGGCCTTCCTTCTAAACTCTTCTCTGTCATACCACAGCAACAGACTCACTATCCTAACTCTGTCACTCTTTTCTTTCACTACCTCTAATAATTCCTTCATGTCCTCTCTCATATCAAATTTATCTCCTTTCAAATCATTCGTTCGTCATGCGACTATCATTTTTTTCACCCTCTGCTTCTACACTCTAATACTCTCACATACATCCTTAATTTTTGCACCCGGTAAGTACGATTTAGTTAAACTCTCATCTATCACACTTCATTCTAATGAGTCACTGTATAACTCTCTTTCCTTCATTTCAAAAACACTCCCAATCATACGCTTATTATTCCTTTCATGCACTTGCTTATTTCCGTTTGCTGAGGCACTTGGGAAAGAGTTTTGCAGTCTCTCCAACTGCCACTTCACCCTATGTATTACTCTGCATAACCGTATGATCTCGCTCATTACAGCTATTTTCTCATCATTCAAACCATTTTTTTTCTCCATATAATTACTTCCACTCTCTCTTTCATCACCGCTCTCATTGCTATCTTGTACAACATCACAATTTACTGTCAAACCCCTATTTTCTATCACATTCTGGCTTTCTTCTACAACAACTATTGCACGACCTGACCCAAACTTCAATTCCTCACTTTCCTTACACTTTCGGCACAGTCTCCCACCACTATCATATTCTATCCAAATTCCAGCCTCTTTCGGGAATGCATAGATACCACACATGTCACTGGATGAATTTCCTTATATTAAAGTTTTTGAACAAAGACGATGAAGTCTTGGTCGGCATTGTTTTTGCGTCGCATTGGCACCATGTGCTACACTATCAATCGTATCTTTAAACTCCTAGTTTAATTAAAGTGGAAATCACACAGACACATCAAGCTACCAAAAACAAATAATACCACGACAAGATTAAATCAATATTGCCAATTTATTCTCAAAATAATACTTATCTTTTCGGGAGCTCTCTGCAAACACTACACACCATGTAGCCCTCTAGCGGACTAATAGATCTTTTTATATTCCCATGCTTTCTCAACTATTTGTCGTAAAGTGAAGATCTGATCCTGATAGCCTCTATTTGGCCTGAATCCAGCTTGTTCTTCACCAAGCTTTTCTTCCACAATTCTTCTCAACCATTTCTCAAGTATATTTGCATAAATCTTGCCAGGAACACTCAGTAGGGAAATACCTCTGTAATTCTCACATTCAGTTTTATTTCCCTTTTTATATATGGGTACTATGAGAGCTCTACTCCAATCATCGGGAATTCGTCCCTCTGTCCAGGCTCTCTGAACTATGCAGTGCAGCCACTGTAAGACTTTTATACCACCATACTTCAGCATTTCTGGTCGAATATCATCTACTTCTGCTGCCTTTCCACATTTCAATCCTCCGATGGCTTTTTCTACTTCAAGTATGGATATGTATTCCTGACTGCATGCCTGGTCAGTGTTTTTTTACCACTGTGCTCTCATCACTGCTCGTTTCATTTAGCAGTTTTTCAAAGTAATTACTCCATACTTCAAGGATATCTTTTTCTCCTGTTTTCATGTCACCTTTATCATCTCTAATTCCTTTTACAGCACTCTTTCCTCCATTCCTAAGCTTCTTCAACAACCTCCAGAATATTTTGCCACCTTCTTGATATTTATTTTCTATGTTCTTGCCAAAGTCCTCCCATGACTTTTGTTTAGCTAGTTTTACACAGTGTTTAGCATTCTTACATTTGTCTTTGTATTCTCTAAGAGCACAAGCTGACTTATTTGCTAGGAACTTTTGATATGTTTTCTTCTTTTCCTTCACTGCCTCTTCAACTTCCTGTGTCCACCATGGAGTTCTGATTTTTCTATCCTTGCAGACAACCTCACCACATGCCTTTCTGGCTGAATCAATCAGTGTTTTCTTCAAGGTTTGCCACTGAATCTCCAAGGTTTGGTTGCTGTTCTCAAACTCTTTAATTTTTTCTTCAATAATCATTGTGTATTTTAATCTACAGTTCACATCTGAGAGCTGCTCAACTTTTATTCACTTTCTTACATGTTATTCTTTTCAATATGAAATTCAATTTTATCCTTTCTCAAGACTAAATAACGATCACTTCAAATTTCAAATTCTCTGTACACTCTGGTGTCCTGATCCACAGTTTAATAGTTTCAATTGGAGGAAAATAATCATTTAAGCTTTATTCAAACCCCAGAAGATATTTAATGCACAAGTCATATATGGGGCATCATATTAGCACATTTCTGTCTTTTGTAATTCATTTAAGGGGAGGGGGGAGTGAAATTCACTCTTTTGACTCACTCTGCCCATAAATAAATTTTTTAAAATTCATATTTTGACTTTTTTCTGCACCTTAGAACATCTATGTTAGTGTCTTGCAAATTTAGATTTAACTCATTTAAGAAACAAAATGTCACATAAGTAGGGCACCTTTGTTAACACGTTCGCTGCCAACTACGAGTATACTCGTAGTTGGTATATGAGCCACACAAGCCAGATACGAGTATACTCGTATGATGCTTACTGCCGGCAACGAGATTACCCGTACTGACCTTGAAGAAGTGAAAAATGCTTGGCTCGTGGAGCTATTAGCAAAACTGTGTATGCTCATAAAAGGTATATGCTCCGCACAAGCCAACTACGAGTATACTCGTATGTCTCTTACCGCCGGCAACGAGATTAGCCGTACTGACCTTGAAGAAGTGAAATTGCTTGGCGTACAGGAACAAACTATGCCGAAGTAGCGTGACAGTGAACGTGTTAAACAATGAAAATATTAATTCTCTTTAAAATTCAAATATAGCATCCTTGGAAATGTTTCTCCAAGAGCAAGAAAACTTTCTCCTTTATTTCAAAATCTGTGCTTTTGGTAGCCATGGAATTGTCATTCCCTAATTCTTTGCACAAAGCAATACAGATTCCGGAATTCATTGGATGAGATTTTATATAAATTATAAACTTAACACATTTCTGAAGAATTGAGTTCAAATCTAAAAGCCTTTTTTAAAGATAGAATCTCTCTGCACATGCTATAATGGACCCCCCCATATGCATGGAATGTAAAAATGTTTGGCACAGGAGTATTAACTTTTCACCAATGGTATGTCAATCTGCCATTAGTTTTGAAACTTCACATGAAGCCAAAATCAAGTTTTCATTGGAAGAACTCATAGAAATTGCACTTTTCATAGCATTTCTGGTAGAAGGTAAGTATTTTTATTATTTATGAAAAAAAAAAATTGGTTTACTTGGAGTATTCTGGATGTTTGCATTCCAAATCACATTTCAGTACCAATGGTTTCATACATGTAAAAATACCAAATGATTATTGCTACTAGCACTAATGAAACAAAACTTCCATTACTTGTCAAAATACTGCTTTCCAAAGTGTTTTGGCATTATTATCCTCACTTCTGGGTTGCTTTAAAGGTTTGTTACTTTTATTTTTGATATTTGTATGCATACTGAATTATTATGTACATTTATCTATACTGAAGATGAGAAGCTTTTGTTAAATAAAAATAACTATATGTGTAATTTAGGATAATTTTTTTTTGCAAAATTATGCTAAGTTTCAGAAGGGGATGAGTTAGCTTCCAGCTGAAAAGCTTATAACCATTTCTTACTTGCATCTTAAACATAATTTGAACAAGGTTTTAATCAAAGGTCTATAATAATAATTTAAAATTATTATATATTAGTTTACATTTTGAAATGCAGTAAGTTATTAATAATTTTGTGGGTGGCAGGTATTATCTATATATTTAATATGTGTTTTTTAAAGTTTATAACTCTGTATATAAATTTCCAGAGATCCACTAAATTAATTTGTTCCCTTAATGTCAAAGCTGGGGAGAAATGCAGGTTTGCATAAAATTATAAAAGTAATGATATTTCACAAATTGTCTCCTGATTTTTTATTAACCAGTTCTTCATCACAATATACTGTGGATGTCTAACAAGTGTGCCAAGACAGTCGAAGAAAGAAAAAAAAAAGTGCCATAAATACCTTGAAACCAAAACTCCAACTCACACTGCTTTCATTGCAAACCATCAGCAAAGCCAAATCAGATTTTGAAATGTCAGAAAATTTGACTTTGCCTGCCTGGTCCCTTGCCAAGGCTATTTGAATGCAGCATTTCTCCATCCATATTTCCACTTCTCTCACATTCAGATGACTTCTTGACATCATTTTTCTCTTCCAACTCTTGAAGAGATTAAAGCAAAGCATCCATCTGCTTTACCAAGAACAGCTCACTGAATGCCCAAAGAGCTTGGATACCTTGTCTTCTGGTGCTGATGTATGTATTCTCCTCCAAGTTATACTTAAAACTTGTGATCAAGAATTAATGCCTATTCTATATCATTTTTACAATTTTTCAAACTCATTTGGTTCTACCCTATAGCACATAAACAAGCTTATATTCAATCCATCCTAAAGAAGAAAGATAAAAGTCAGCCATAAATTATATTAATAACATAAAAACCAAAATCATAAATGTTTCTTTTTTCTCTTAGAAATGTCACAATAATTTGACCTGAAAAAATTATTTTAGTTTTTTAAAAAGTTTAAATTTCTGATTTTTTTATTGGGACAGAATTTATATACAATTACACAGAAAACAGAATACGAAGGAAATCAAAATACATACCTTTCCACCAGCACAGTGAACAATTTCTGTAAAACAAATGGAAATAAACCGTGATGATTTCTGTGTTCATATAATATGATAGAATTTAATTTTCATTATATAAAGTTGATTTTTAAATGTAATATTTTACAATTACCTAAACTACACCTAGATTAAATCAGATCATGTTTTTTTTTTATTTTTTAAATGAAGCACTTTTTATATGAATGGGTATCAAGCTATTTTTATAGTAAGTATCACATATTTAATTTTGCAAAGATCTTTTTTTTAAAAAAGTAATTTTTGTACCTAGCTAAAAAAATAAAATAAAATAAATAAGTTATGCACAAAAATTTATGCCGAGGAAAATATCATTTCATTTTAAAATTACCTCACTTTCCAAATTAAATCACTGATTTTAGAGTGTAATTTATTCCATAAAACCCTATATTTGCATGCAAAAAAAAGGCTATTGTTTAAAAATTCTAAGCATGTTATTTTCTTAGTGGAACTAAATTACACATCATACTCTAATTCTTGAGTTGATAATAAAATATTCTAAATAATTTATTTCCCATTCTTTAAACATTATTATTATTATTTATCATTACTGTATGGGTACTTCCTTGGAGTCTGAAGACTCATCATGGGACTCAAACTATCCACACAATCTATCATACCTCTCCTTGAATCCATTAATAGACAAATTGCTAACAACTGACTCTGGCAACCGATTCCATTCATTTACAATTCTCCAAGTGAAAATCTAGTACTCTAACTACACTTTTACTCAACTTCCAGAGATGACCTCTTATTCAAATTCCATTACAAACGAAACCTCTTAATAATTTAAATTTGCTTTTTGGTAGTTAATTCAATATCCTCAGTTTATCAGAAGGTACCTCATTCTATGCTAATATGCCCATAGAGTAAATATGCACAAGGAAAAATAACCACATTACTGTTATTCATAGTTCTGTAAATCTTCAGCGACATAAAAAATAAATGAAAATACTGTACTTTAAGACAACTTTTATGTGACTTCTGCCCATGAAAGGTTTTTGGAAACATACAGTGCGTAAACTATTTTGTTTATTAAGAAACTGCTGTTTATTTCAGTCTTACTTGTGGCACATGTTCTATGTTAACAATACAGACTTTTATATAAGATGATCCTTTAACTAGCTTGTTTATTGTAATCACAGAAATTTATTTATGTACTGCAGATGATTCTAATCACATGAAACAAACAAACAAACAAAAAAAAAAATTCAATTTCTTATCTGCTTCTATTGTTAACTGTTAAAACTATTAAAAGATACCAAAGCAGTTGTAACGTAATCAAACCAAAAGAATGCTTTCTACACTGGCCACTGAATTAGAAACTTTTATTTTATGTATTGGCAGACGATTGCCAATACTGATCCTCTTTAATTCCCTGTGCATAATTTGGTGAGATATGGCTCAGGAACAGCCTTCATTAAATGCTGCACACAGGAAGTTCTGTACAAGCATTCTCATACAATGGCAATCTCATTCTCGACAGTCTGTCTAACGACCACAGTTATTTTTCCACTGACTAAACACCTGGAATATCTCACTTTTCAGAAACCAGTGCTCTGCTGTTTTCAAAATCGTAGCTCCAGCCAGATGGGCACCTACAATAAGCACTTTATCAAACTCAAAAAGATTCTTTGTTTTTCCCATTGGGATCAACACTGTTGATGATTACTGACCATTAGCATTCTTTAATTCATTGTGTAGAATTTATGGAGACTAAAACACTCATATTTTAGGAATTACTTTACTTATAATTAAGCAAATGACACTTGACGTTTCAACCTCTACATTGAGGTCATCATCAGGAAAACATACATACAGGACACAAGCTACATGACATTAAAGTAAGCTTAAGCTAAATCTAAATGCTGTGTTAATTGTTTACACTAGCCTGACCTCTGATAAGAAAAAAAAAAGATAAATGATTAATAAATTAACATAAAAATATTTTCTGATATACATATAATACATATAAGTATAATGATATACAGAAGTATCTACTTTGATACTGAACGAACGAGGATGGGCTGGCAATTTGTCATTTAGCCGACCAAATTGTATTCTTATTGGTTAAACCAAAATAAAAAATGATGGTACAACATGACAAAATTTCATGCTGGCTGGAGCGTTGCCCGGTTAAACAAGGGCCCCCGTTGTTTTCGCCAGTGAAACAGGGCGAACAGTGAAAAGTCAGCTACTGGAACAAATCTGAAAACAAACCCCAACTCAACATCACCAGAGTTAAAGATCGGTACTATCAACGTAAGAAGCCTGAATGGCAAAGAAATGGAGCTAGCTGAGGAATTAGATAAGTACCAGATCGACATAATAGGGGTGACTGAAACAAAAAAGACCAAAACTGGTGAGATCTTTCTGAGCAATAAATACAAAATGTTATATTCAGGCAATGACAATCAAGGAAAAGAAGGAGTAGCCATAGTATTCAACACAAAATACGAGGCTAATCTTCTTGAATGGCAGTCGGTCTCAAGTAGAGTAATGTGGGCAGATATGAGAATGGGGAACTGGACAATGAGACTTATTTGTGGCTATGGTCCCACAGAAGGTTCTACTAAGGTAGAAGTGGAGGACTTTTTTGAGGCTTTAGAAAAAGCAACTGACATAATGAAAAAGGAAAAGTTGGTCCTTGTTGGGGATCTAAATAGCAGAGTAGGAAATGATTGTGAGACATACAAAAATATTTTGGGAAAATTTGGAGAAAAGAGCAAAGCTAATAATAATGGCAAATATCTGTTGGATTTCTGCTCAGGACATGGACTGGTTATTACTAACACCATGTTCCAACATAAAAATGTGCATAAATTCACATGGAGTGAAGAGGCTAGGAATAAGAAAACTGACTATGTTATTGTTGATAGTAATGTTTTCTCCCTGGTGCAGGACACCAGAGTGTACAGAGGATTTAAAATTGGAAGTGATCACTATTTAGTCTTGAGCAGGATAAAATTGAATTTCATATTGAAAAGAATAACATATAAGAAAGTTTTAAAGCGAATAAAAGTTGAGCAGCTCTCAGATGTGAACTGTAGACTAAAATACAGAAAGATTATTGAAAAGAAAATGAAAGAGTTTGAGAACAGGAATCAAACCTTGAAGATTCAGTGGCAAACTCTAAAGAAAACATTGATTGATTCTGCCAGAGAGGCATGTGGTGAGGTTGTGTGCAAGGATAAAAAAATCAGAACTCCCTGGTGGACACAGGAAGTTAAAGAGGCAGTGAAGGAAAAGAAGAAAGCATATCAAAAGTTCCTGGCAAATAAGTCAGCTTTTACTCTTACAGAATACAGAGACAAATGTAAGAAAACTAAACACTGTGTAAAACTAGCTAAACAAAAGTCATGGGAGGACTTTGGCAAGAATATAGAAAATAAATATCAAGAAGGTGGCAAAATATTCTGGAGGTTGTTGAAGAAGCTTAGGAATGGAGGAAAGAGTGCTGTAAAAGGAATTAGAGATGATAAAGGTGACATGAAAACAGGAGAAAAAGATATCCTTGAAGTATGGAGTAATTACTTTGAAAAACTGCTAAATGAAACAAGCAGTGATGACAGCACAGTGATAAAAAACACTGACCAAGCATGCAGTCAGGAATACATATCCATACTTGAAGTAGAAAAAGCCATCAAAGGCTTGAAATGTGGAAAGGCAACAGGAGTAGATGATATTCGACCAGAAATGCTGAAGTATGGTGGTATAAAAGTCTTACAGTGGCTGCACTGCATAGTTCAGAAAGCCTGGACAGAGGGACGAATTCCCGATGATTGGAGTAGAGCTCTCATAGTACCCATATATAAAAAGGGAAATAAAACTGAATGTGAGAATTACAGAGGTATTTCCCTACTGAGTGTTCCTGGCAAGATCTATGCAAGTATACTTGAGAGATGGTTGAGAAGAATTGTGGAAGAAAAGCTTGGTGAAGAACAAGCTGGATTCAGGCCAAATAGAGGCTGTCAGGATCAGATCTTCACTTTACGACAAATAGTCGAGAAAGCATGGGAATACAACAAAGATCTGTATTTAAGTTTTGTCGATTTGGAAAAGGCATATGACAAGGTGCCAAGAGAGAAGCTATTCAATATGCTGCAGTTATATGGTGTCAATGGGGCATTATATCAAGCAATACTTAGTCTTTATTTGAGTTGTAAGTCAGCAGTTAGAATTGAAGGAAGTACAGGAAGATGGTTTAATGTTAAATCTGGTGTCAGACAAGGTTTCAAATTATCCCCTCTCTTATTCATTATTTATATGGATCACATTATGAAGAAAAGTGGTATTAAACATGAGATCACAATTGGAGGTGTTAATTTCAGCTCTTTGCTTTATGCAGATGATGTTATACTTCTAAATAAATCCGCTACAAGTCTGCAAGATTCTCTGACTAAATTGAATAGCTGTTGTAATAGATATGGTATGAAGGTCAGCAATAAAAAGACAAAGACAATGAAAATAGGCAGAATCATTGAAAAATGTCAACTGTGTTGTGAATGGAGAACCTGTGGAACAAGTAAAACATTTCAGCTACTTAGGCATGATTTTTACTGAAGATGGTAAATTAAATATAGAAATAGACAACAGAATCAGCAAAGCTGGTATGGTGGGAAGTCAATTGAATAAATTCATATGGAATAAGAAAGAAATTAGTCGGAACACTAAATTAGCTGTATACAAGTCAGTGTTCAAACCAGTTTTAACTTATGGATCTGAGAGCTGGGTCAGAAGTAAAACACTTGACCAAAGACTAGAGACCGCAGATATGAGAGTCCTGAGAAAGATTAGAGGCATGAACAGATGGTATCAATGGCAATATCATATTAAAAATGAGGATATTAGGAAAGAACTTGACATTGTCAGCATCCAGGAATGCGTTAGCAGAGCTAATCTCAGGTGGTATGGTCACTTAAATAGAATGGGAGAGGAAAGATTAGCAAAACAAGTGTTCTCTGCCAGGTTGGCAGGAAAACGACCCAGAGGAAGACCAAGATATAGGGGGATTGACACTGTACAAAGTGCCTTAGACGATAGAAATATAAGATCTGATAATGTTGGAGTCTTGACAAGTAACAGACTGATTTGGAGGAAAATTGTAGATAGGAAGTTAGTAATGTTCACTTAACCAAAGACTAGAGACCGCAGATATGAGAGTCCTGAGAAAGATTAGAGGCATGAACAGATGGTATCAATGGCAATATCATATTAAAAATGAGGATATTAGGAAAGAACTTGACATTGTCAGCATCCAGGAATGCGTTAGCAGAGCTAATCTCAGGTGGTATGATCTGAGAGCTGGGTCAGAAGTAAAACACTTGACCAAAGACTAGAGACCGCAGATATGAGAGTCCTGAGAAAGATTAGAGGCATGAACAGATGGTATCAATGGCAATATCATATTAAAAATGAGGATATTAGGAAAGAACTTGACATTGTCAGCATTCAGGAATGCGTTAGCAGAGCTAATCTCAGGTGGTATGGTCACTTAAATAGAATGGGAGAGGAAAGATTAGCAAAACAAGTGTTCTCTGCCAGGTTGGCAGGAAAACGACCCAGAGGAAGACCAAGATATAGGGGGATTGACACTGTACAAAGTGCCTTAGACGATAGAAATATAAGATCTGATAATGTTGGAGTCTTGACAAGTAACAGACTGATTTGGAGGAAAATTGTAGATAGGAAGTTAGTAATGATGTAATTTTTTCATGTAGTACTGTCATATCCTGTACACCTCTTGAGGGTACATAGCAGGAATTTGATGATGATGATGATGATGATAAAAAAAATTACGGTGAAACAATATCCTTTTAAGATTTTCTTATGTTGGAGTTCTGCCAGCATGTTTTGGATGCTATATAGGTTGTAGGTGGGTCCTTCAGATTATTGAAATTACTAATTCATGATTCTTGTTGAGATTAGGATGATGTTTCAGCATCTTACAAACTTCCTTGAAATTTCTTTCAAACTAAGTTTTGGTGTGGTGTAGGGGCTTTGTACTTTTCCAGTTGATTCTGTGACATGTTTGAAGTGCATGGTCTAACAGGTCTGTTTTATTTTACCATAGTGAAGTAATTTAATGTGGCATTTGTGTTTGCCTTTTCTTGTTGGAGTGGAGCATTCCGTTTCCCCTGTGTAGGTTAGGTTGCAGGTGCACTGAATTTTTGTAAACCACTTTTAGGCAAGTTAGGAAGGGGATCTTTAGATGAACTGAGTATACCTTTTAATTTTGTAGGAGGTTTGAAAGTTGCCTGATTGTTGTATTTATGTAGTGTTCTATCTTTTTTTTTTTTGACATTCTCCTAACGTATGGTATGGTTATAGCATGCTTGTAATCTTTTTTGCTTTTCATGGTATTAATGTGGAGGGTTTTGTGAACTTTTTTTTTTGCAGCCATTTTTTCTGAACATCATCATCATCAAATTACTGATATATATACCCTCAAGGGGTGTACAGGATATGATAGTATACTACATGAAAAATTACATCATTACTAACTTCCTATCTACAATTTTCTTCCAAATCAGTCTGTCACTTGTCAAGACTCCAACATTATCAGATCTTATATTTCTGTCTTCTAAGGCACTTTTTACTGTATCAATCAACCTACATCATTGTCTTCCTCTGGGTCTTTTTTTTTTCTGCCATCCTGGCAAAGAAGACTTGTTTAGCTAATCTTTCCTCTCCCATTCTGTTTAAGTGGGATTAGCTTAAATCTGAGATTAGCTCTGCTAACACATTCCTGGATGCTGACAATGTCAAGTTCTTTCCTAATATCCTCGTTTTTAATATGATATTGATTGATGCCATCTGTTCATGCTCCCTAATCTTTCTCAGGACTCTCATATCTGCGGTCTCTAGTCTTTGGTCAAGTGTTTTACTTCTGACCCAGCTCTCAGATCCATAAGTTAAAATTGGTTTGAACACTGTCTAGTATAAGCTAATTTAGTGTTTTGGCTAATTTCTCTCTTATTCCATATAAATTTATTGACTTCCTACCATACCAGCTTTGTTGATTCTGTCACCTATTTCCATATTTAATTTAACATCTTCACAAAAATCGTGCCTAAGTAGCTGATATGTTTCACTTGTTCTATAGGTTCTTCATTCACAAAAAATTGATATTTTCAATGCTTCTGCCTATTTTCATTGTCTTTGTCTGTTATTGCTGACCTTGATACCATATATATTACAACAGTTATTCACTTTAGACAGGGAATCTTGCAGACTTATAGAGGATTTATTTAGAAGTATAATATCATCTGCATAAAGCAAAGAGCCGAGATTAACATCTCTTTTGATATCAGGTTTAATACCACTTTCCTTCATAATGTGATTGATATAGATAATGAATAACAGAAGGGATAATGTACATCATTGTCTGACACCAGATTTAACATTAAACCACCTTCCTGTACTTCTTTCTATTCTAACTGCTGACTTACAACTCAAATAAAGACTAAGTACTGCTTGATATAATGCCCCATTGACACCATACAACTATAGCATTTCGAATAGCTTCTCTCTTGGCACCTTGCCAAGAGAGAAGCTATTTGGGGTGCTTAAGGCTATATAACTGAGAGGAGACCTCCACATAGCCTTTAAAGGAATGTGGAGAACTGATCAGGGCTTCTGACCTAATGTCCAATCTCACCTTCTTGTGGTGCACCCTGTTAGGTATCTACCTGGATACTGAAAGAAAGAGGATGGGCTGACAATTTGGGATTTAGCCAACCAAATTGTATTCTTACTGGCTTAAACCAAAATAAAAAAAATGATGATTTTTCTGAACGTTTGACTAATAATTTCAAATTCTTTCTTGAGTGCCAGCTCATTGGAGCAAACAGTTAGGGCTCTATCTTTGAGGGTGCTGATGATGCATAGTTTTTGTGGTGGATGGTGATATGAATTTTTGTGTATTGTGTATTTTGGCCTGTGTGTGTAGGTTTGCAGTAAATCATGAAGAAAACATAGCCTGAGGGAAGACATGTGACCAGTGCAGTCTTGAAAAGAAAGAGAGTTATTGTTTTCGATCTCAATGATAAAATAGATATGTTTACGTTCTTTGTTCAGGTGACTTAGGAAAGTATTTAATGTTTTGCAGCCATGGGACAAATGGCAAATATATCGTCAACAAATCTAAGTCAGATTTGGGTTTTAAGCTTGCTGAATCTAGAGCTCATTGCTTGAAGTCTTCCATGTAAAAGTTAGCTATGGAGAGGGACGAAGTATGAGCCCATGGCTGTACTTTCTTTTTGCAGGTAGAAATTATTTTGTCACACAAAATACCTGGAGTGAAGTATATGGACAAAGAAGGCTGTGATTTTGAGTGTCGATATTGAGCTGCTCTGGGATCTGCCTGGAAGAACATAAAAATATTCAGCACTTGCACTACACAGCTGCTAAGAAGTTGCAAACCTGCAAATCAGATTACAATATGAACAGAATCACTGGGGTACTCTTCTACTGATGAGAAAGGAGATCATAACTGAAAACATTCTGTCTTAGTACTACTCTTGTGCCAGAACTGTCAAATGGTATAGTACTGTGAATGTGAAGAGTGTGAACGAGTTTCAAGTATGATATGATGGATTTGTTGCTAGCTGAGAGAAACTGCCACCGAGAAGTCTATTGGCTCTATGAAGGTCTATAATAATAATGATTGTGGAATACTAAACGTTCAGGTCAAAGAAGTTGATTTTAACTAAATATATGTGGTGAACGTAAAATAACATTCTTACTGTTCCATCACTCACATTTTGCTTAAGTTACACTACATTAGTTAAAGAATAGCACTTCAGAACATACATGTACACAAGGAATTACATAATCACATCATGCGCATTTACAAAACAAAACTAAACAAAAACAACAAAAAATATATATTATTTGCTATTTATTTACAAAAAGAAAAAGCTAAGGTATTTATTTATTTTAATGGTAACACCATTAAACAAGAAGTTATTCAAATCTATAGTATGCCAGTACTACAGATTACTAGAAACACATAATGGATTATTGGAGAGTCCAGGAAAAAAGAATTTGTTAACATTGGATTTGAAGATCTGCAGACTGTACTATTTAGGAAACACATAAGAGGGACAACTATACCTAAAGACAACAACAGATTTTAAGAAATGCATTTTTAATGCCACTTGTAAGAATAAAAAGTATTTTTCTTTATTCTGTGATACATGTGTAATAATCCAATAGAAGAAATTAATGAATTAAGAAAAAGTGCTCAACTAATATATGATCACTAATATGGATTTTGTTATTGATAAATAGGGGATCTGCTTACTTATGTTGCCTATCTCTGGATAAATCCCATGGAAAAATCTGATGAGTCTTGGGTGGTTGCTCTTGATATCTCTAGGCTATTGACAGGAACCAGCACAAGGGTCTATCAAGTAGGCTCCCATCATTTGGTCTGTTCTGTGACTTCTGCAACTGGATCATCAGCTTTCTGACTGAATACATGCTACATGTGATGGTAGAGGGTTCCTTATCTTCTAATGCTGGAATTCTACAGGGCCCTGTTCTATCTCCTATTATCTTATTTCTAAAAATTACCTACTCCAGTTGACTGCCAACCTAATACACAGATTTGCTGATGACAGTACTACACAAATCACCCCAACTGCCCTACCCTAAATCCTGATCTCCAAGTTATTCTTTGATGGGAATATTGGGATAACCTCATCAGTTAAAATGCTAGTGATGCAAGTTCTGCCTCCCACAAAAAAGAACTATTTACTTACAGTTTTACTCTTGATAGCACTCAGATATCTAGATAAAATGATGACATCTCTCTCTCTCTCTCTCTTTCAAATTACTCTATCATCAAACCTCTCTTGGCATAAGCACATTGCAATTTCTATTTCCACAACATCTGAAAAATTAGGATTTCTCTTTCACTCAAGGCATTACTTAACTTCAGAACAGCTTGCGATTGGTATAGCTAGTATATAAATCACAAATCTGCTCAACCATTGAATACTGTTCTTACTTCTGGGGTGGTGATCCCTAAGAGCTCTTTAAAGATACCTGATTCAATACAGAAGAGTAATTAGGTTGATTAATGACTCATTTCATTAATGACCCAGTTCACTGCACCCACTCTGTCACAGGCACTGAGCTTCCACTGCTGGAATCTTCTATTTCCATGACCAATGTTCATCTGAATTGGCATCAATAATTCCTATGCTCTTTGTTAAATCCATTAAAATATGTAAAGAACTATTCAACACTCCTTTACAGTTCAACTCCAAACCCATTCCTCCTTTATTCTGTCTACTGCTGTCCTCTGGAACAGCTTTCCATCTTATGTGTTTCCCAAGGAATACAATACACAGCTCTTCAAACTAAATGTGAACAAATTGCTTCTTGCCTATCCGTTGTATTAATGTACTACAGCTTGCTGTAGTACAGTAATACAATGCATGGGACTATCATAAAAAAATGGAATTTACTGTCATCTAATTAAACTCAGTTTTCTTGACATCGGTTTAATTGTTGTGATAACATTTATAGCATGATGTTGAAACACCAACCTTTCATCTGATTAGGTTCAGGAACTACTTTAGATGTTGCATGTATGCTCCAATCTTTCAGAAGTGGATTACCCGCAGATATTTTTAATGTTTGCTCAAGATTAAATCTATACTGTTTCTCAGCATTTTTATCCTTGATTAGAAAGGGTAAATGATCTAGAAAATAGCACAAAAACTGTTATTTATATACATGCTAGATAAGGCAAATATGCAAACTATCAAAACAGGTATCAATATAATAGTTATTACTTTCTAGTGAAATTACTTTTATTTGTCATTAAACTTTACACATATCTCTTGATTTGGCACCTATAGCACTCTGATTCTAGTTGGACTCAATAACTTCTTTTTTTTTTTTGAATGTGAAAAAGAGAACTTGGAGATCTTTCCTGTCTGACTCTCTCTCCATTTTCCAGTTCTTTTGAGTATAATACTGCTAATTCAAATAATCTAAATGATTAGCAATTATTATTACTTAGAGAGCTTATAAGTGACAAAACTGATCCTGATATTAACTATCAACACAATAATTGAAGAATATAGTCCTATTATACTTGTTATATAGGTAGATAACTTGTTAAACAATTCTTTTAAAATCATATGTATTATATGAAGTGCACATATAAGTATTTAAGGAATACAGATGGCATAGAAAGGTGACAGAAGAAGAAATAGTTGAAATGCTGAGTAGTTACTTTTTTGAATTTGTATCATTTAGGCAGGTAATACAGTGACTAATGTAAGAATCAAAAATAAATGAAATGGAAGTGTATATGATATTACAAAATATCAGTGTGAATAAAAGCACAGAATTGGCAGTATATAACAAGGCTCAAATGAGTGAGGTAAAAAAAAGTAAAAAATGGTTGAATTACATAAAAGAAACTCCATGACAGAAGTATCAAATTACAGACTGATTAGTCTCTCAGGAGTGTTGGTTACAATATCAGAAAAGTTGGTTATAAATTCAGAAACAGGATGGAAAGGAACATGATTCTCTATAGGAAATAGTGTGCTTTGAGAATGGCAGGTTTTGCCCCAGTAATTTCATGACTTTCTACAATAAAGTGACAGCTATTTGAATGAAGGAAAATGACTATATGTTGATGTGGCTAAATTTTACATAGCATTTGACAGGATACTGCACATACACTCTTATCCATGTCATCAGTTTCATATCCTTTCCAATAATAATAATTACTAATAATAAATAAAAAAATATTTATATATATATATATATATATATTTTTTTTTTTTCTATTTCGATATCTTTTGGCTTCTAGTCATTAAATTTCTTTAATTATATATACGGGGCAGAGCCCCCCCCGTACCTACGGCACCCAACTCCCCGAGTTCCGGGCTGGTAAGCCAGTAAGACAAAAAACGTGACATAAAAACATTTCAAATTTTCGGCTTATCTTTATGTGTATATGTATATGTGTGTGTGTGTGTGTGTGTGTGTGTATAATATTATATATATATATATATAATATTATGCAGATGCCATTATCCTTTAAATCTGAAGCAAGCACCTTGAAAACTAGATAAATAATTGCTGAGATAAATTTGGTATGCAAGTCATTGGCACCAGACTTGAAAACAAGACAACAATGAAAAATGTTAAATGCGGTCTCATTAACCTATAGAACATGCCACAGATTTTAGTTATTTACAAACAATTTGTACTGAAGTTGGTAAATTAAAGATGGAATCAGACACACTAATTAAGGCTGGTACAACCAGAAAGCAGTTGAATAAAGTTATACTGTATAGGTGAGAAATAAGCCAAAAACAGCAGGTTAGGAGCAAACAAGACAGTGTTCAAAGCAGTTTAACTTTATGAATCTTAAGAGAAGGCATAGCAATAAAAGAATTGATCAAAGATTGGAGAACACAGATATGACTTCTAGAAAACATTAAAGAACTGACTCACAGCTATTTTCAAGGACCTTATTCCCAGGAAAACATTTATGAAGTAGTAGTATTCCTCTACTTTAGAATTCTAAGACTATAAGATCATGAGCAGCTGCTGGTCAGCATCCATTTAATATTCAGCTTCAAATCCATCAAACCAACTTCTTTTTTCTTCTATCATTCTATATGACCTAAAACACAGAACTACTACTGTTCTTTAAAAAAAAGTTGCCCTCATGCTGTCTTCTTCAATGACTACAACCATTAGCTTTGTTTACATGACAATAATGTGTTACAGGTTTTGCATCTTATGTAGTTGTTGCTACACATTAAAAAAAGGCATCAGTGGCAGAACCTTTTTAAAAATGACGATATCAGACAAGAACTTGACAGTGTTAATGTTCAAGGATATGTAAGCAGAGCTAAACACTTATTCAAACAGAACTGCTGTCAGGAACGAGGTTGCCGTTCCTGACAGATTGTCTTAATACAGACAAACAGAACTTCCTGTGTGCAGCAATTGACCAAAGCATTTAATGAAGACTATTCTGAACCCATATCTCACCGAACTAAGCACAGGCGAACTAAAGAGGATTGGTATTGGCAGCTGCATGCCTATACATAAAATAAAAGTTTCTAATTCAGTGACTGGTAGGGTACATGCATGCCAGAAACAGATTTATTGTAGCACTAAACATACTATCTAACTAAACTCATTTGTCCTAACATCCACTTTCAAATTTTTATTTATAGAAAATATGCGTAGCAGCTGTATATAATGCAGTCACTGGTTACAGAAAGCACAAAATTTATGTAAAGTAAATTTTCTAAAACAAATAAAGATGCATATATATTGAAATCAGTTCGAATCAGAGCATGTATCAACTGGCAACTAGATGACAATAACTGGATGCAATTATATCTATGTAGTTACTTATTGATATTGTTGCTATACAACATGCATTTGTATCTACATGACAGACATTGTTTACAAGCAATTATATTTGAAGGTTTACTTTCTTGTTTCTTTTACATGCATCCTTCAGGTGATCATATCAATGTGATCCATATATCTTATATTGGATCACACTATGAAGGAAAGTGGCATTAAACCTGATATCAATGTTGAAGTTATTAAATTTAATTATTTAATGTAGTTGATATTACATTCCTAAATAAATCCAGCGCAAGTTATCAGGATTTCATAACTAAACTGAATAACTGTAGCAACAAATTTGGCACAAAAATTAGATAACTAAGAAAATGGGCAGGAACAAAAACACCAACTGTGCAGTGGTGAATCTATAAGTACAACGAACATTTTTGGATATTTGAGAAAAATATGTAGTAAAGATCAGGACCTCCAGAGTTATATAAGAAACAAGAATTGAGTGAATTTTCAGCTTCATTCTGAATGCACTCAAAATTTTTATTTTCTTCACATAATTTCCAAATTTTTGTTTCATTACATTGCATTACAGTGAATTTATTAAAGAAGTTTTATTTCTAACTCTCTGGAAATACAATTTAATCCTCTGAAATCCTTAATTCAAACACTAATTTCAAATTTTAGTTACTTTGTGTGTGTATCTAGTAGATTTATGTTGTATTGTTGTGCAATGGCAAAAATTGATAATTATATTTCAAAGGAGACAACAAAATAAGCATATCTAGTATGTGGTGGGAGCCAGTTGAATAAACTTATATGAATTAAGGGAGAAATTAACGAAAATATTCAAACTAATTTTGAATAATTAAATGAGTTCAATGAGTTCACTCCTCTAAGAAAAATGAGGAGAGTGAACTCATGGCACCAGTGGCAGAATCAAGAAAAATGAAGACAAATGGAAAAAATTAGACATTCTTAGCATTCAAGAATACACGAACAAAGCTTATCTAAGGTGTGCTATGATCACTTAAACAGAACAGATGAAGAAAGGTTAGCAAAACAGTTGTTTGATGCCGAGATGGTGAAAAAAAAAAAAAAGAAAAGAAAGAATAAGATCTATCAGTAATGGAATGCAGTTAGAAGTGCTTTTAGAAGATTGCAATATAAGATCTTATAATATTATAGTGCTGACAAATAATAGATTAATTTAGAGGAAAAGTGATGAGAGGAAGTTGATAATAATGCGAATTTAATGATATAATGCTACATAGTATCTTGTACACTCTTAATAATGCATTAGATAATTTATGATGATGTCAGGAGGAAAGGTCAATTTAATCTTAAATATAGTTTCGCATTTAATTTATCTCTGTACATTGAATTATTTTATTTGATAAACTCAATTGTTTTTATTGTACACTGAATTACTGAATTCATCATTTCTTTGAACAAACCATGCATCAGAAGAAATGAAG
The DNA here is from genome assembly GCF_054136105.1 of Typopeltis vanoorti. Taxonomy (NCBI): domain Eukaryota; kingdom Metazoa; phylum Arthropoda; class Arachnida; order Uropygi; family Thelyphonidae; genus Typopeltis; species Typopeltis vanoorti. Next base: position 12,943,765 of record NC_143568.1, on the reverse strand, counting down.
ATAGAAACTATCTACATAAGGAGTATTAATGGAGAGGAAATCTAACTTGCAAGAGAACTGGAAAAGTACCATGTGGACATAACTGGAATTACAGAGAAAGAAGACAAAATGAGGTGAGCTCTTACTAAATAATAAGTATAGGATATTATATTTGGACAATAATGATCAAGGAAAGGAAGGAGGAGTGATAGCATTCAACATCCAACATGAAGATAAAGTTCTTGACTGGAAAGCAGTTTCAAGTAGAGTTATGTGGGCATAGTTCAAATCTAATATCCAACCCCAAAACCAGGTTTGGGGTTGGATATTAGATTGGTGCATTGGATTGGAGAGTGGCTATCTGATAGGTATCAACAAGTTGTGTATGGGGAAGCGATATCAGGAAAAAGAAAGTTACTAGTGGTGTGCCTCAGGGGTCTGTTTTAGAGCCATTGCTGTTTAACTTGTATATTAATGATATTGGTGAAGATTTGGATGGAGATATTCAGTTGTCTGCAGATGATGCAAAGTTGAGACAAACTGTGAAGAGTGGAGAAGATGTTGTGGCCTTACAAAAAGACTTGAATACATTGAGTAATTGGGAATGGGGATGTGAGTTCAATGTTGCAAAATGTAAGGTTTTAAAATTTGGAAAACAAAAATGAGATGCAGAATTTATGCTTGGTGAGGATATATTGTCGGAGGTGGAGGAAATAAGAGATATGGGGATGATAGTGGATAAGGATATGAAATTTAGGGGACACATTGCCAAAATTGTGAAGACAATGCAAAGGCTTCTGGGAATGATGCAGAGGACACTGACTTGTAGAAAGTAGGGAGATTTTTGTTCCATTGTACAAGGCTTTGATTAGGCCACACATGGACTATTGTACCCAGATTTGGTCACCTGGTTTTCAGAAGGATGAAGAGATGTTGGAAAGGGTCCAGAGGTGACTGATTAAAGTAGTTTCTAACCTCTGGAATGTCGAGTATGAGGAAAGATTGAGAAGATGCAACTTGCAGAGTCTGGTGGATAAGGGGTTGTTATAGGATCAATGCTGGAGAGGTTCTACAGAAATTAGTGGGAGATCAGGAGAGAACTGGAGGTCATCCCTGGAAACTGTATAAAGAGGGTGTGAGAAGCAGGTTTTTTTCATGCAGAGATGTGAATGATTGGAATGCCATGCCTGAGAGTGTAGTCTGCAGAGGATTTGAGTGTGTTTAAAGTACGGTATGATGAGCTGTGTGTATGATAAAAGGACCTCCCAGATGAGTCTTGGACAGTAATAATAATAATAATAATAATAATAAAGAAAATGGAAAAAGGTGTAATTGTTGAAGATCTAAACAGAAAAGCAAGAAGTGAATCCCACCAAGTATATAGAAATGTTTGGGAAAATTTGGAGAAAAGGGCAGGTTAATAATAATGGTATCTGATGGATTTCTGCTCAGCATATCGACTAATTACTAACACAATGTTCCAACATAAAGATGTGCCCAAGTTCATGTGGAGAGAAGACACAAGAAATAAGAAATGCTTCATTGGTTATGTCATAGTTGACATTCTTATCTTCATGTTGGTTCATGATACAAGAGTGTATAGAGGACATGACACTGGAAATGACCATCACTTAGTTTTAAGCAAGAGAATTGAACATTGAAAAGAACAGTATGTAAGAAAGTTTTAAAAAGAATTAAACTTGAGCAGCTTTCACTGTGGACGCAGTATACGAACATTACTAAAGAAAAAAATAAAAGTTCAAAAACAAGAACCAAACCTTGCAGTCTCAGTGGGGGACTCTAAAGAAAACAATAATTGATTCAGCTAGATAGGCATATGGTAAAGTTGTCTGTCAGGATAGAAATATAAGAATACAATATTGGACACAAGAAGTTAAAGAAGCAGTCCTGGAAAAGAAGAAAGCATACCAAACATTCCTATCAAATAAGTCGGCACATGCTCTAAAAGAATACAGAGAAAAATGTAAGAGAGCTAAGCTATGTGTAAAAGCAGCTAAACACAAGTCATGAGACGATATCAGTAAGAATATAGAAGATAAATATCAGAAAGGTGCAAATATGTTCTGGATGCTATTGAAGAAGTTTAGAAATGGAGGAAAGAGTACCATAAAAGGAATCAAAGCTGATAAAAGTCACATGGGATATTCTAAATGTCTGGTAATCCCTATTTAAGATAGGATTTCAAGAATACTTTGAAAGACTGTTTCAACAAAACATGCACTAACATAGCAGTAATTTCTGCTCAGCATATCGACTAATTACTAACACAACGTTCCAACATAAAGATGTGGCCAAGTTCATGTGGAGAGAAGACACAAGATTCCAAAGGAATGCAAATAGGAGTACGTATGAATACTTGAGGTAGGAAAAAAACACGAAAAATCTGAAATATGGAACGGCAGCTGAAGTAGATAATATTCGACAAGAAATGCTCAGATATGGAGGTATAAAAGTTCTGTAGTGACTACACTGCATAATTCAGAAAGCTTAGTCAGAAGGTCAAATTCCAGATGATTAGAGTAGAGCACTTGGAAGTTTATTTTCCACTTGGTTAGACTATAATAAATTTAGTTTAATTCTTCATCCAAGTATAAGCAAACAAAGTTTGTGCCTGAAGTATCTTCAGGACTGAGGCAACTCGTAGTAAAGGTGGACCAAGCTCTCATCACTCCTTGTCTCAGTATCTCCCATAATGCAAAGCACATCTCCTTGCAGACATGTATAATGCTATGCATTAAAGGAAAGGCCACTACCCGGACCGGTTTCGACCTTTATTGAGGTCTCATCAGTGGGAGCCAGACCTAGAAGTAGTGATACTAAGGCAGAAGCAATGGAGAGGTCATATTTACTTATACGAGTTGCCAAAAGGTGTACCACCTTATTATTAAATTAATCTGGATTTAGAGAAAGAAAGCTTACCTATAAAAAAATGAATAAAGCTGAATGTGAGAATTATAGACGAATTTTCTACTAAGTGTTCCAAGTAAGATTTGTGAAAGCATACTTGAAAAGAGGATGAGAAAAATTGTGGAAGAGAAACTTGGAAAGAACAAGCTGGGTTCAGGACAAATAGAGATTGTCAAGATCAGATTTTCACTTTAGGACAAATAGAAATCATGGTAATATGACAAGAATCTGTATTTAAGTTTTATAGATCAGGAAAAAGCATACAACAAGCTGCTGAGAGAAAAGCTTTCGAAAACACTACAGTTACATGGGAATAAATGGAACATTATATCACAGTCTATATTTAAAACTGTGATATAATGTTTTGTAAGTCAGCAGTTATAACTGAAGGAAATACAGGAAAATGATTTGATGCAAAATCAGGGTAAGACAAGGATACACATTATCTCCACTCTTATTCAATATCTATATGGATTGCATTATGAAGGAAAGCGGTGTTAAATCTAATATTAGAATCAGAGATATCAAACTTAGCTCTTCGCTTTATGCAGATAATGATGTATAGCTAAACATATTTGATGCAAGTCTTGAGGATTCTCTAACTAAAATAAATAAGTTGTAATAAAATTGACATGAAAATCAACAATAAATATACTAAAACTATGAAAATAGGCAGGAACAGAAAAATGAAATATAAAACTGAAGTTTTATATTTCATCTCTTTAGGCAGTTTTTAGTGAAGTTGGCAAATAACTTGGAAACAGAACAGAATAAGCAAAACTAGTATGGTAGGAAGCCAGCTGAAAAGATTTATATGGAATAAGAGAATTTAGCTAAAATACTAAACTAGCAGTATACAAGACAGAGTATAAACCAGTTTTAAGTTTTATGTCTGAGATTTGGGTTAGAAATAAAGCATTTCGTCAAAAATTATAGACTTCAGATATGAGAATTCTGAGAAATATTATTGGCCTGAACAGGTGGTACCAATGGCAGAATCAGATTAAAAATGGAGCCATTAAGGAAGAAACTTGACACTGTTTGCACTCCTCATGAATATGTGAGCAGAGCTAATCTAAAGTGATGTGGTTACTTAAATAGAATGGAGGAAGAAATGAAAAGCAAAACAGGTGTTTGATGCTAAGATGATAGGAAAAGAGACCCAGAGGAAGACCAAGATCTAGGCAGACTGATTTAATCAGAAGTGTTGTAGAAGAACAGAATGTTAGATATGACAATATTGGAGTGTTAACAAGTCACAGGCTAATTTGGAGGCAAATTGTTGATAAGAGATTAATAATAATGTAAATTTAATCATATTGTGATGTTATAGTTTACCTGAACACTCCTTGAGGATACATATCAGGAAACTGATGATGAAAAATAATCAGTGTATGGTGAATTTGAATAATTTAAATAAGTTGTTTTGAGGGAAGAAATGTGACTTAATATGCTCAAGGGTTGCTATTGGTGGTATAATGGTAAATAAAAGTCTTATCAGCACTGATCGAGGTGTCTGAATATTATAATTTATGAATTCAAGAAACCTATGAAAGACAGAACTTTCTGAATGAGACTACAATAGTATTTACAATACTATTCTTCATACTACAATAGTATGAATCTGCTCTTCATACTACAATAGTATGAAGAGAGGATTCTTGTCCTTTGCAGATTTCTGCCTGATCTCTGAGCAGAATGGATATCAAAGCACAATGGTAAGCTTTATTTGCTGCTGAGTAAAGCCAAAGCTTGGGGTATAAGTGAATTTTTGCTTGCTGTTGCAGAGAGCTGAGAATTAGCACAATTGCAGGCTATGTGGCTGTGCATTTATGAATGAATTCATTTCAATAATTCATAACATTAAGAATAATTTTATGAATGCATTTTCTGCACTTGCTCTTGAAGGAAAAAATGATTTTTCATCCCTTTGTTATCCTTGCTGCACTTGACAACATAGTTTACTGTGGCCCAGAGCTCATTTACATACACAGGATCCAATTCCTCTTTGGTGCAAAGAGTACCAGATGCTGGTACTCTTTGCACCAGAGCCTAGATATCTACTAGGCACTGGTGGATATATTATAACAAATAAACAAACAGTATATTTGTTATAATTTGTTTATACTTAAACAAATGAATGTTAGATAGTATAAAACTAAGTACTATACAGCAAAGTTATACATAATTGTATAATAGCACCTGGTAATTAAAAACAATATAAATGAAATGTTTGAAAACTTTTTATTCAAGATTATGCTTATTATTTTTATAAATGTTATAGCAACATTTAAGTTATTATTAATAATACAATACAACACAGACCAATAAAAGAAAAGGCTGATTTGCATTCATGTAACCACCTGGTACTTATAATTGGTATCCCTTTAGCAATGCAACACAAAGTTTTGGCTGTTCTTCGAAACTGAAAGGCAAACAAACTACATGTATTACGATTCATACATGTGCCTTATATGAATGAAATTATGTTAATTATAAAACTAATTATCAATGAGACTTGGTTAAGAGAGGAAGATGATGCTACATGTATAAAATGTAAAGAATAATATGTATTGTTGGGGAAGATAGGGCAAACAAGAGTGGGGAGGGGTTTTGTTAAATGATAGCAGAATTGTGACCTGTAAAATCAGAAATTCAGTAGGAAAATGCAGTTGATGAAGGCATTACATTTGAAGCTGAAGCTATGTATGATGTATAAGCCAACAGGACAAAACATATAGTTGTTTACTGCTATAGGACAGGAGGGAGACAAAAGAGATATGAATAACATGCGTCAACAAATTAGCCTAACGAACACAAGGTGAATAATTATGAGATTCAACTATGGTGATACATAGATTGAAATGAGGAAAGAGAAGAGGGAGGGAAGTAAATGGAATTTATGTAGCTATTGAGAGAGATAATCCATCCCATTTCAGGTAACTGAAACAACATGGGATGGAAGGCACCTAGAATTTAAGAGTACTGGATCTTGATAGCATCAGAAAATTTGTCCATAATCAAGGTAATCATTTATTATTATTATTATTACCCCCAAGACCTCATAGAGTCAAAGACTCATCTGGGAACTTTCACTTCTAAATTAGGATTTATTTTATTTTTTAGAAGTGAAAAAATTATTTTCACTTCTAAATCACATTTCACTTCTAAATTAGGAGAGACACCATGTAGCCTAGATCTAGAGGTGGCTAAGCAAGTGGAATTTTCAATTAAGAAGTGGTAGGACAAAGCTTGTGACTGGGAGTTAGCTTGGAGCAGTGTCATGGCTTAAGAAATCGCAAAGGAAGGATGCTAATAATGTATGGGGAAAGGGTCAAGAGAATATTTAAGGAATGTAGAATGGGAGTTAAATGGATGAGTAGCCTCTTCCAGAAAGAGCTTCAAAAGTAGAAAATTACAGAAGGCAAATAAGGAAAAGTGATTAAAAAGTGAAAAGCGATAAAGAGAAAAGTGAGTTCACGAATAATACAAATAAAGTGATTAAAAAGTGAAAAGCGATAAAGAGAAAAGTGAGTTCACGAGTAATACAAACCACACGCAAGAAGGGTGACTAACATGGTACGGTTAGTATGTATGTATAATAATAGGTATAATAGGAAAAAAAAATCAGATTATGAGAGACAATTGGGATAGCAGGCCAAAAAGAAATCACAGAGAATTCTTCTGATATATATGGTGAGAAAATGGGAGGAATGATTATGGAAGGATGACTTTAATGAATGCTGATGGTAAGGAGGTGACATTACTGAGTGATCTCTACATGTATCATACAGGTGGAGATAATGTAGCAATTATCGAGGTAGAGAGAGCAATTATTGAGATGAGAATAGAAGTAGATGAACTGGAGATGTTTATGATATTCAAAAATCTCAATATTGATACAACTGTAAGAATGGATGAAATATCAGTGTGCGTTACAGGAAAGTGCAAGAGAAATGACAGTTTCTCTAAGTAGGCCATTTAATATAGGTATTAATTAATTATACCTATATTAATAATATTGAGGGAAAGAGAAAGAGAGGAAGGCAAAGACTGGAGTGGATGAAAAATATAGAAAACTGGACCTATCTCTCATATGAGGAATGCAGCAGAGGCGCAGAATAGGACATGGTGGAGACACATAGTAGTCAATCTCCTGGAGGGAAAAGACACCTGATAGGACAGGACAGGATAATAATAATAGGTATAATATACCTATATTAAAACCTATTCAAGAGAGTGAACAAAGGAGAAATTAGTTCCACTGCACAATTTAGGCTCCAAGACTAGGGTTTCAAATTACACTGATTAATGTCTCAGAAGCGGTGGTTAAGATATTTGAAAAGTTAGCCGAGACTGGTTCGTTGGATGATTTATAGTTTATTGGCACAAGGTCATACTGCACAAGAGCAGTAGTACACAAGATATTAATAAATAGTCATAAAGAGATAAATTAGTAAATAACACATACGTACAAAAATGTAAGTTAAGCAATGCAGTATCTACATATAAATAGAATTTATAATTAAACGTATTTGTATAAATTCTTTGTAAAATTATTTGTAAAAAGTCATGCAATTTGTATGAGACTGATAACATCTGTCAGATAGGTAAAAATTTCATTCCTTTCTCATCTGAAGTCTGGTACTCCCCAGAATATGAAAATGTTATTGTTACATATTCTGGGGAGTCTTCTTCTTCTTCTTCTTCTGCAGCTTCTCCCACTTAAGTGGGGTCACTGTTTGTTATGAGTCTCCTCCACACCTTCCTGTCTTGGGCTGTCACCACATCCAAGTTCTTCATCTTCAAGTCCTCTTCTACCAGCTCCCTCCATCTCTTCTTTGGCCGCCCACGCTTCCGCCTTCCTTGCACATCCATCTGCATGACCCTTCTTCCCACATATTCGTCTTCCCTCCTCATCACATGACCAAACCATCTCAACCTTGCCTCCTGTATTTTCGCTCCTAAGTTCGTAACTTTCACTGTTCCCTTAACATAATCATTTCTCAGATGATCCTTTCTGGTCACACCGCACATCCACCTAAGCATTCTCATCTCTGCTACTTCCATCCTGCTAATGTTATTTTTCCTCAGGGCCACAGTTTCTATAGCATATGTCATAGCTGGCTTCACTACTGTCCTATAAATTTTGCCTTTCAGATTGATCGGCACCCTCTTATCACATAACACTCCAGCCATCTCCCTCCAGTTCCTCCAACCTGCTTGTATCCTGCATCCCACTTCCTTCTCACCTCCTCCATCTTCTTCCACTGTTGAACCTAAGTATCTAAAGTCTCTCACCTTCCTGATGACATTTCCTTCCAGCTCCAGGTCTGTCTCCTGGCCACAGCCCACTGCGCAACACATATACTCTGTCTTACTTCTGCTCAGTCTCATACCTCTCTCTTCCAGTACTTTTCTCCATCTTTCCAGTTTAGTTTCCGCTTCTTCTCTTGAATCTACACACAGCAAGATATCATCTGCATACAACATTGTCCAAGGTGCATCTTCTCTCACCTCCTCTGTTACCACCTCCATCACAATATTAAACAGAAACGGACTTAATGCTGACCCTTGATGCAAGCCAACTGTTACTTGAAAACTTTCTGTCTGTCCCAAACAGGTCTGAACACTTGTCTTCACATTTCTGTACATTTCCCGCACCAACCTGACATATTTCTCCGGCACCTTCTTCTCCCTCAGACACCTCCAGACTTCTTGCCTTGGCACTCTATCGTATGCTTTCTCCAGATCAATAAATACCAGATGTAGCTCCCTTTGTTTCTCTCGATATTTTTCCATCATCTGTCGTAACCCAAAGATAGCATCTGTTGTTGATCTACCAGGCATGAAGCCAAATTGTTCCTTTGCAATCTCCACCTCCTCCCTCAATCTACCATCAAGAACCCTTTCTAGGATCTTCATTGTGTGGGACATCAACTTTATTCCTCTGTAATTTTTACAGTCTTGTGCATCCCCTTTACCCTTGTAGATGGGAACAAGAGTACTCTCCCTCCATTCCTCGGGTATATTTTCCTGTTGGCAAACTTTCATGAACAGGTCCCACAGCAGGTCAATTCCCTCTTCCCCCAGTGCCTTATATGCCTCCACTGGAATTCTGTCGGGGCCCACCGCTTTTCCATTCCTCATCCTCTTCATGGCCTCCGTCACTTCCATTCTACTGATGTTCTGCACCATCCCCTCAGAAGGCTGCCATCTCCTCTGTGAGTCCTTGCATTTTCCTCATTCAGAAGTCCCTCAAAGTATATTTTCCATCTGTTTCTTATGTCCACATCCCTCCATAATACTCTTCCTTCAGCATCTTTGATCTGCCTCACATGTAAGATGTCCTTAGCTGCTTTATTTCTACATTTCGCTAGTTGGTAAATTTTTCTCTGTCCTTCCTTTGTTTCTAAATGATCATACAGATCTTGATATGCCATGGCCTTTGCCTGTGCCACAACGCTCTTGGCTTCTTGCTTTCTCTCTTTGTACACCTCTCTGTCCTCTTCCACTCTTGACTCATCCCACTTCTGCTTTGCCTTCCTCTTAGCTGTCACTGCCACTTGTACATCATTATTCCACCATCAACCCTCCTTCTGCTCTCTAATCTTTCCAGATGTCTCACCAAGCACCTCGATTGCACAGCTCAGGATTACTTTTGTTACATATTCTGGGGAGTACCAGATATATATAAATAAATGTATATTTATATATACATTTATTTATATATATAAATGTATATGTATGTATATAAATGTTACATGTTGCATTTTCACACATAGGTGGGTCATCAGCCCTTAGTAAATAAGAATGTGTATGATGACTGTGACCTATGTGGAGCTTAGCAAGAACAACTTCCTTTCTTCTCTTTCATGAGATTCAACAGTGACTAGACTACCAATGATTCTACAATGACTAGACTGCCAATGATTCTAATGACAAGACTGCCAATGTTTAATATCATCAATTTGTTTGTCAGTGCTTCCTGCCATGATGATTGCCATTGGGCAATTAGCTCTGATCATATAAACTGTATGTAGTCTGTATATGGTTAGTCTATAGCTCAGTCAGTATAGATGAAGCTCTTGGTCAGAAAGACCAGAGTTCGATTCTCGACAGTGATGTGATGAACCTTTATCTGGTCTCTTTCGACTAAAGGTGAGTTAGCTGGTCTCATATGGAGGTAGGGGTTTTTTTCACCCAGAAACTCGGGTTTTTCATCCCCTCTGAACAGGCAAATGGCCTCATGAACACACATGATTACAGTCATGAATATGTCCCAGTCATATGCTGGTCCTAAGCCCAAATTAAGTTGGGAGTTTGGAAAGTAATGGTGAATTATCTTGTAAAAATCTCACCAGGAATACATTGTGCACAATGCCTAAAAAGTCACCTATGATTAGAAAAATGATCAGTGTGTATATGGTACTGTCAAACAGTACATCAAAAAAGTAAGAGCTGATCTAGCAGCTGCATCTGCAGTCTCATTTCTCTTTATTCCAATGTGGCTGGGAATCCAGCACAACTGAACATCAAAATTAAGGGTCATTATTTTGTACAACAGTTGTAACACCTCATGAGAACTGGATGTGGACTATACACAAGGGATAAGATAGCCTGTAAAGAACTCATTGAGGCTATATAAATCACACACTTATATGCACAAGTGAAAGTTGAATTGCATGCAACTCTGCTGTATAATTACTGCAATCAAATGTGATCACAGTCAACACAGGTGTCAGTTCTTGAACCATCGGTACAGAAGGGCAAGAAATCAGAGTGGGCTGCTCTGAATGCATTAAACATTACAGCTAGACAGACAATGGAGTATGAGACTTCTATAGTAAACAAAGTGAGAGGTTGTAGGATGGAATATAAACCTGTCATGGAGAAATGCTGTTATGTTTGGTGCAGGTAATGTAGCTAACATTCATGCTAAATGCTCACATAATCTGGTTAACATGTTATACCAAAAGGACATATGGCAGTCTGATGTATGTGATACTGAGCTTCCCAAAATAGAATAAAGAAATTATTCTACATAGGATGCTCTGGGAGAGACTTTATTTTTCGGGCATAGTAAAAAGATAACTATTTTCGTCTATTTGCTTCAACATAAAGACTCTGAGTGGACGATGCATGAAAGGCACACCAATTTCTTATTGGTGTGCTTTGCATAATTGTCTGATTTTCAGGAGACTAAATCCTCAACTTCGTCAGGTTTATCAGCTGATTTTGGGAAGTAAGGATAGCTAGTGTCCATCTCTTCCTCTGCAAAAATATTCAATACATCATCTGATGTGTTAGGATCAGTTGGTAAGTTTAATTTACTTTCAGTGGATACCAATGTATCCATTTATCCTTGCCATAATTCACAAGTGAGTTCTTGTCATATGGAATTATTTCTGGAGTGAGACTGTATGTAATGTGATTGATGTACTCAACAGACAGGGCCATACTTATGTACAGGGACATGAGGATGTAGCTGGGACCCAGAAAAATTAGAGCCAAATTAAGGGCCCAAAACAATGAGAGGGCCCCCCCGGAGTACTCTAGCACCTGCCACAGGAAAAGTGTAAGTACAATCCTGTCAACAGAAAAGTGCTCACGATCATAAACTTCCAGTGTGATGAAATAGACATACCAGTTTGAGATGCTGTTGATATTTTCTTAGCTGTCACCTTCTCAGCATAAGATCTCAGGACAGATGTGATGGTTAAATTCTTTTTTTTTTGCATCCTGATATGATATATTTTGTTCTGTTTTTATCTTTTGTATTCTTTTTCATCTATCCACTTCTGACATGCACAGGAGTAACGTGAATGATATCCCTGATAGTTGACAAATTTAGCTTTCTTTGCAATGCAAGCAAGATTTGTTATCATGCACTTTTCTACAACATTGGAAATGAACTGGCAGAGCCACAAAAGGCTATTTGAGCATGCCCATATTTCAGAAATATAAATCATCTTAGTGAATGTACAGTCTAACAGAACAGTTGAATTTCTCTGTAATTACAGATGTAGGAAGCTTAGGTGTACCAAAAGTAAGGATAATGTTCCTGGTGGAACCAGGTGACCATCCCTACATATCAGAATGCACCTCATACCTGTTACTCCCTGATCTTTAATCATATCTCTTCATTAGGAACATCAAGGAGATCTCATTCTGATATCACTCCTCTACAAGAATTGACTATTTCATTATGAGGTGTACTGTGATTGTTATTCCACCAATTGATGTTGCTCTCAGTAGTTTTTCAGAATGTTGCTGATGTTTCCACCTGTCTTTCTAAACCCTTTTGAATAAAGAAGAGGACATTTTCCCTATTGGCTTTTCCCCTGTTGCATGGATGATCAGAAACACTGGCACATTTATAGTACAACATACCTCTTTGTTTCTTACTTCTGTTATCAAATGATGTATCTATGGTATCAGTACTTAGTCTGGACATTGTTAGAGCTCCTGAAACATTTGAGGATGAAGAATTCATGCTCAATGGATTTTTTGTTTGGTGCAAGAGCTCCACACCAGGGCCGGCTCTACTGACAGTGCAACGGGTGCATTTGCACGGGGCGGCCAAAATGAAAGTGAATAAAATGAAGATGTGGAATAAATAATAATAATAATATTGCATAAGATTGCAGTTTTTATAATAAGTTGACCAGTGACTAATTATGCCCATGATGCTGTTTCTATTTCCAACAATCCGTCGACCAATGATACTCGCGTAATGCTCTTTCCCTATTGTCTCTCCTCTCTATTCCTTGCATATGCAACAATGGAGTCTGCAATAAAACTGCATTTAAAAGTTCATTATGCGATATTGTATTTCCATCTTTGCTTGTTAACTTACTATGATTTGAATTTCCCACTTTCAATTGAATTGAAAGTCAATAAACTGTTAGCTAGTGTTAAATTCTGAATGAGAAGAATTATAATATAATAGTATCTCATTCAGAGTTTAACATAATCTGCCATTCCCAAGGCGAATTTTGTTCATCAGAATAAATGTTAAAATATTACCTACTGTTGTGTGTCACTATTTTGTATAATATATTGTAATATATTTATAAAAACTTGTAGTTGTTAGTTGTATTAATCATGCTAATTCTTAGTATTGGGTATGCATACATTGTGACCTAAACACGTGAACTTTGAACTTAATCCGATTATATGAATTACTGCCTAAGGCAAGATATGTGTACTAGAAAACGAGTCATATACGAAGTAATTGAAATTTTCACTAGAGTCGTTCTCTTAGAGTAACGGCCGTCGATACTGTAATCTCCAGAACGTTTCACTTGTTTTTGAGCGTGTATTAAGGAAAGTTGATTTTGCTCAGTGTTAGTGACTGTTACAGTGATAAGATTTTTTTGAGTTTTATGTAAATTAGTAGTTAGTACAGTGTTTCAATCTCCATTAATTACTAAATAATACCATACTAATAATAATATTTTATTGTAGGGTTTAAAACAATTTTAATATTCAAATAGATTACAATGTCCGATAAAAGAAAAAAACTATCAGGTGCAGAATATTGCAAATGGAAACTGGAAAAAGAATGTGATATTCAAAAACATAGCGGGACTTTACTTAAATATCTAAAAACTGAATCAGCTGATGTAGGGCAGGAGGAAATAAGTAAATGTACCGAAACCAATGATTCTGAGCTCATGGCAAGTACTTCTAACTCGGATCCCAGTAACATAGACATTGCAAGGAATCTCGAAAATGAGACTGATATGACAATTTCCGAATCTAGAGATTTAAGTGATGAACTTGATAGGTACACTGATCCAGCTAGATGGAATCCTTCTTTAAGCCAAAAGACTGGAAATCATAAAAAAGGGCCCGCCAGAGAAACCAAACAGTGATTTCATTTTTCCACAGAGCTCTAACGGTAGGAAATTTTCATTAAATTTTTACACCAGGGAACTAAGCAACGGAGAACATATTAATCGATCATGGTTAGTGTATTCAAAAGAAAAAGATTCTGTATTTTGTTTCTACTGTAAGTTGTTTTCCTGTAATATAATGTTATTCCCTACTGATGGGTATAATGATTGGGTCATTTGTATGTGTATCTTAATGAACATGAGAAATCCAAAAACCATTTGGAGTCCCATAAAAAGTGGATTGAATTATCGTCCAGGTTTAAATTAGAACAGACAATTGATTCAATGCAGCAAAAGTTATTAAATTCAGAAATTTGGCACTGGAGGAGCATAATAGAATGCCTAATTGCTGTTGTCCAGTTCTTGGGTCAACAATGCATACCATTTCGTGGAACATCTGATAATTTATATGACCCTAATAATAGAAATTTTTTACAGCTTGTTGAACTGATTGCCAAATTTGACAATGCTATGTCTGAACATTTAATGAGAGTAGCTTGTGGTTCGGCACAACATTATCTTGGGAAAAATATTCAAAATGAATTGATTGCTCTCCTCTCTAGAACCATAAAAAAACAAATAATTTCTATGGTTGAGAAAGCTACATATTACAGCATAGTTGCAGACTGTACTCCCGATGTAAGCCACATTGAACAATTAACATTAATTGTAAGATTTGTTAATATGGATCCAACTGATATCAACATTCATGAACAATTTCTTGGTTTCATTCCTGTAGAAGCCACTACAGGCTTAGCATTAACCAAATGTATCGTAAGAAAATTATCAGACATGAATATTCCAATCGCACACATGCGTGGCAAGGGTTATGACAATGGATCAAACATGAAAGGAAAGCATTATAATATAATGCTTTCCTTTCATGTTTGATCAGCATGAGTTGAGCAGGAGTTCAACAATGCATTAGGGACTTGAACCCAAGAGTTTTTTTATATCCCTTGATGTTCTCATTCTCTCAACTTGGTGGTCAATGATGCTGCAATGTCATCTGGAGAAGGGATTTCATTTTTTGAAATGGTTCAGAAATTGTGTTTAACTCAGCGTCAACGCTGCGTTGGGGAATCCTTAAAACACATATTACAACCCTAATACCCAAGCCATTAAGTACAACTCACTGGGAATCTAGAATCGACACTATTCGTCCTTTAAGATACTATATTGAGGAGTTTTATTATGCACTGATAGAAATTGCTGATGATGAGTCAGTAGACAAAATGGCGAGATACGAAGCTGAAACCCTTGCTCTAAAACTTAGAGACTTTAAATTTTTATAATAAATTTAGTTTAATCCTTTATCTAAGTGTGTGCAAACAAAGTTTGCACCTAAAAGTATCTTCAGGACTGGGGTAAAGTGGTACAACACCAGGCGACTCCTTGCAAAGGTGGAGCAAGCTACCAACACTCCTATCTCAGTATCTCCCATAATGTAATGCAAAACACATCTCCTTGAGGATATGTATAATGTTATGCATTAAGGGAAGGGCCACTACCCAGACTACTTTTGACCTTTATTGAGGTCGAATGGGAGTTCATGTCTCTCATCATCGGCCTTTGGAGAATAAAGCATGCTGAGGGTCAGCAAACAGTAAGAGAGGAGAATAATGAAAGATAGAGTAGGATAGTAGGAGGTAAAAGAGGCCTCAGTCAACCTGTTTAGTCTTATATGGCTAATTGGTCTGTGACACATATTCTCAATTTATCTGTTAAAAAAAAAAAAAAGAAAATTTAACCATAAAAATTTTGACTAAAGTTCACTTATAAATTTATCCTTAATAATTTCGTAAGTTATCTATGAAGGAGATCCACTAACCTTTTTTGAAAACAATATTTTCAGTTAGAACAATTTTTTTTTTTTTTTTTTTTTTTTTTTTTTATATATATATATAAATTACATAAAAATTAAAGGACTTAAGGTCAGGTCAGTTGAGCTGAAAGGGAACAAAATAAGGAACTTACAGACCTGGTACCACTGGGACTTAGAATGGGGTAGAAGACTGGCCCGGGAGATGCAGGTCACAAGGAGCAGCACCGCCTCGCAGTAAGCCTTCGCAGCCCGGGTTCTCAGATCTACCCCCCCTATTTGGAGTAAAGGAAACCGTGCCAGCGAAAGCTTTGTGGCGAGGAAGAACAGAGTGGTTGTTACTTTTCCTAGGGAGAGTTAGGTGGAGTTTTGGAGATACTAAAGAAATATACAGGGCTTGATTCGTCCCTGTATAAGAAAGCATATTTTCGGTGGTTTGCAGTATTTGTTCACAAATTTAAAGTCGCCTAGTAGATGTCTCTCTTGCGCAAGAAATTTAGGAAGGTAAAAAAAGAAACCTTTCCTTATTCCTGCATACATTAAATTTGCGTCCCGTACCTGGGATTTTTTCCGTACCTTCCAGATGTGATACTTTAAGACGTTAATTAAAAAAATGGCGAATTTTTGGGTCTTGTTGACTGGTGGCGGGAATTGCAGGTGTATGACCTCTTCTAGTGATAGCATCGGGATTCCCAGTGCTGTGCTCAGTCTTTGCCAGACGCGTTGGGCTGGTGGGCAAAAATAAAAGAAATGCTCCACCGTTTCCACGCCCCAGCAGACATCACAAAAGGGATCGCATGGACTGGGTACGTACCTAGATTTAACCTGTTTCACCGGGAGCTGGCCATAAGCTATTCGCCAGGCCAGATCCCGATGAAAAGGCTGTCCCCAGCTATTCTTGATGTTTTTAAAGAGAATTTCATTGTTTGTCCCGAGGTTTGGTGTATCACGCCTGGAGAGTTGGAAGAAATCCCAGTATACTGCTTTCGGTTTGTGTGTGAGGATTTCTGTTCCTTTGTCTCTAAGTACTGCGAGTGATTTTACTAATGTGCGGTACCACTTGGGCACAACCCTTGCACGGGGTCCAGCATAGTCCATGGTTCCAAAGAGGGGGAGGAAAAGTCCTATAAAATATCTAATTAGGAGGCCTGAAATATGGTTTGAGTTTAAGGCCTTCCGTATGGTTTTGAATGTATTTGCATAAAGCAAGCTTTTGAGATCAGGCAGAGCGTACCCCCCTTCTTCATGTTTTAGTTGCAGGTATTGTTTTTTAACCACATGTTTTTTTTTCATTCCAGAAGAAATCTATGAGTTTTTTGGATAATTGGTTTTCTTGTAGCAGTGTGATGCCTGTGATATTGACTGCGTGCATCAGCATTGGGGTAATGATTGTTTTTATCACTGTGGCTCTGCCATAAAAGGAGAAAAAGGTCGGTTTGAATAGACTTATCTTTTCCGTACTTATTTCCTGTAATTTTTTAACTGGTAAAGCTAGCGACTCAGAAAAGGGAACTCCTAGTATTGTTAGCGGCTGCGTATGCAGCGCTAAACCGTAGGGAAGCCCGGTGTTATGGAAATTTCCAAAATTTTTGATTTTGGTTTTTTGGGCATTAACTCGGAGACCACTGACTATGCTGAAGTTTTGCAGTATGTCAAGATAGATGCAGATAGACTCAGAGTCTCTGAGTGTGGCCACTACATCATCTGCATATGCTACTATTTTGCACTGTTTGGAGACTTGGGGCAGTGGAATACCATTAATTGCAGGGGTGTTCTCTATTCTTTTGATGATGGGTTCTAATGCTAGGGAAAAGAGAAGGGGACTTAGTGGGCAGCCTTGCCTAACCCCTCTCTTTATACGGATTGGTTCTGTCAGAAACCCATTAATAGACAATTGTGTCGAGGCCTCCGCGTACATATGTTTAATTGTACGCCGAAGTCTCGGGCCTATGCCTACTTTTTTTAGGGTGTCCTGTAAGTACGTGTGGCTGACGCTGTCGAACGCTTTTTCCAGGTCGGTGGAGAGAAGTGCCAGGGGGTATTTTTTTTCCTTGGCCAGTCTGATTAGGTCTCTTAGCAGGAAGAGATTAAATTTCATAGATCTACCTGGGATTCCATAGACCTGTGAACTTGTTATTATGTTTTCTATTCCGCCCTTAATGCATGTACAGATAATTTTTGCGAAAAGTTTATAGTCTAGGTTAGTTAAGGAGATGGGACGCCAGTTATTTGACAAGGTCCGATCTCGGTCTTTTTTGGGGATAAAGATTGTATAGCTCTTAGCGAATTCCTCGGGGATGTTTCCCGAAGTGAGGAATTCGTTAAAGATCTTTACTAGTGCTGGCAGTACAAGGTCCCCGATAGATCTATAGAATTCTATCCCCAGTCCGTCTGGCCCTGGGGTCTTTTTTGTCTTCATCGTTTTGCATGTGGCTTTTATTTCAGCTACAGTTATCGGCCTGTCATGTATGGCGCTAAGATGCTCGGGAAAACGTTTGATGTCCCACTCACTGAAGTCATCCGTGCCCTGCTGGTCAGCGAAGATGCCGAGATACTGCTGGTGAAAGTGACGGAGTATTTCATGGGTTGAATTTAGAATCTGGCCTTTCTCCTTGATCTGGTAAATCGTTCTTTCATCGTTTGCTGCCACCCGTTGTTGATTGTAGAATGCGGCGGAGGGTGTTTCCAAATTTCTGAGATAGAGTCTCGTGCGAAAGTCGAGGTCATTGACTCTACTCTGCCGCTCTTGCTGCAGCTCTATTTCTACCTGTCTGATAAGATGTCCGCAGGGAACTCCGCTCCGTTCACTTGACCGGTACCAGCCGAGTTCCCTGTAGAGATCCCTCAGCCGTTTACGTTGTTGGTAGACCCTTTCGCGCCCACATTTTTGAAACAGTTCCTTAGCCTGCCACTTAAAGTGTAGCCAGTTTTCCCAGACCCAGTTGATGTTTGTCCATTCATCACAGAGTTTCTGTAGCTGGTTGCTAAAAAGACTGGGAAAGGTAGGAGGAAGCCTCCAAGGACCTCTGGCTGTTTCCATAACCTCTGGGAGTGTAATTTTTAAAATGACCAATTTGTGGTCTGTTGACATGTTGTGTGCTGTGGTGTGACGTGTCCTTTGAACATACTGTTCCAAGTTTTGGGACATGTACACCCTATCTAGTCTCGTCGATATCTGGCCGCGGCACCACGTTGTTTCTACCTTCGATGGGTTATTCCTCCTCCAGACATCGACGAGATCAAAATTTACACAGCATCTTTTTAGAGTGGCGGTTCCGCCGGTTCCGGAGTTTGCGTTCCCGCCTACTTTGTCCAAACGTGTGTCTTCCACACAATTCCAGTCCCCGGCTACTATTAGGTGTTCTGCTCCCAAGAGGTAGTTTTCAAGGGCAGAGAAGAAACCGCTTCTGTGGTATTGGTTGTTTGGGGCATATACTGCAACAAGCCGGATGGTACGGCCACCGTACTTCCAGTCTACCGTTATTAGACGTCCCATGGCGTCCTTCTGGATGTTGAAGAACCCCCCCACGATTGAGGGGCGAATTAGTATCCCCACCCCTCGCGAGTGAGCATTCCCAAAGCACCAGTAGCTAGTGACTGGGTAGCTTCTCGAGAAGTTCTCCACGTCCCAATGCTTATAAAAATGGGTTTCTTGAATCAGGAGGATATTAATTTTGTACCTTAACATTAGCTTCTAGACAGTGCTTTGTGCAAAGGGGTTGCGTAAACCGTTGGTGTTTAAAGTGGCAATTTTAAAATCCATGTTGGTATTTGGAGGAAGTGGGGGGTGTTGTCTGTTTGTTGCTCTACATGTTCCACCTGTGATTCACTATCGGAGCTGTTTGGAATATCCATTACGAGGTCGTTTTGAAATTCCATTTCTGTGATGCTATAAATGTCCGTGCTGCAGATATGTGAATGGGGTTCTGCAGGTTGGTCCACTGCTGGGGATAGGTTTCCTGTCTTTGTTACCGCCTCCTCAAGGGGCTGGGTGCCTTCGTGTTGGCTTGTAGTTTGGATGTTGTCCATTTCATCTTCTGACGAGAGTAGGCTGCTTTGTTTAGCCTTTTTTGCCTCTTCTGTTTCTGCCTCTCTTGTGCGCTTTATTGGGGCGCTGGTTGTTACAACTTCTTCCTCTTTGCTGCGGGTTTCGAAGTTGGCTGTTATTTCCTTGATGTGGCGGGTTGCCCTGGGTGTCTTACCCGTTACGGGTTTCATGGAGGTTGTGTTTTCTGCTAGTGTTTCTTTTTCGGTCTGTTGTCGGAGCTCTGGAAAATCGCTCCCTGATGATACCTCAGGTGTACCGAGGGGTATAGCCCTGATCGGTATTATGGTCCCTCCGGCTGCTTCTGAGGTTGTTCTGTGCGAGCACATGTTCACTTTATGGGTCAAGTCCCCACATTTAAGACAAGCTTCTGTGCAGTTTACTATTTTGTGCTCTGTTGATTTGCAATTTGTGCACTTTAGTTTTGGGCATTCTGCCCCTAGGTGACCCTCAGAGTTCCATCGGAAACACAATCTTTTAACCCGCGGGTAGTTAACCATGACTCTTGTTTGGCCCACTAAAATGAAGTTGGGAACTTCCTTTTTCATATCCATCTGTACTTCAACGTCGCCTGTTTTCCAGCCTTTGTAATCTGGATGTTCAAATGCTTTGATATTAATAATATCGCCCCATTGGCTAAAAATTTCTTGACGTTGTCTTCATTCTCCAGGTATTCCAAGGGAAATCTAGTTATTCTTAACGTTTTTCGTAAACTCCCTATTAAATAAGGTTTAATTGTTTGTCCCGCACAGGGAAAACCTTCTAATAATTTGCTTCTTGTTTGGTCATTTTTAACTACAATTTGGAATCTTTCTTTTGAGTACGGTGTGAAACCGTATATGTTTTCTGCCCCTACTGTATCAATCAGAGCTTTCACTAACGTTCGCTCATCTGGGAGCCGCTTGACTTCTATGCCAAGCGTTCTAGTTCTGGGTAAGAATAACGGCATTGTTGGGGGAAGACCTAACTACTGGCTGTAGAAGGGGGGGGAGGTAAAGGAGGGCGAAGTCGAGGAACGCCCGGTGTCCCTCACAACAAGCAAAGAGATACCAGAAGGAATGGGTAAAAGAGCCAATAATAAGAAAAAAGGTCTTACCAACGCCGAGGTACTTCTGTAGAAAGTGAGCATGGAGCTCTCTCTTCGGGCCGCGGGAAATGGATCCTCTTTTCGACTGGTAGGCACAGGTTCTTTCTTCTTCGAACTGGAGCTGTCTTTCACGTCTTGGCGAATAAGGTCTCTTCAGTGGGAGCCAGGCCCAAGTGGAGATACCAAGGCAGAAGCATTAGCAAGGTCATCTCCTCCTATAGGAGCTGCCAAACGGTGTGCCACCTTTTTTATTAAATTATCTGGATTTAGAGAAAGATGTTGAACGTTTATTTTTCACTTGGTCAGACTATAATAAATTTAGTTTAATCCTTTATCCAAGTGTGTGCAAACAAAGTTTGCGCCTGAAAGTATCTTCAGGACTGAGGTAAAGTGGTACAACACCAGGCGTCTCCTTGCAAAGATGGAACAAGCTACCAACACCCCTATCTCAGTATAAAGGATTAAACTAAATTTATTATAGTCTGACCAAGTGAAAAATAAATGTTCAACATCTTTCTCTAAATCCAGATAATTTAATAAAAAAGGTGGCACACCGTTTGGCAGCTCCTATAGGTGGAGATGACCTTGCTAATGCTTCTGCCTTGGTATCTCCACTTGGGCCTGGCTCCCACTGAAGAGACCTCAATAAAGGTCAAAAGTAGTCTGAGTAGTGGCCCTTCCCTTAATGCATAACATTATACATATCCACAAGGAGATGTGTTTTGCATTATGGGAGATACTGAGATAGGAGTGTTGGTAGCTTGCTCCACCTTTGCAAGGAGTCGCCCGGTGTTGTACCACTTTACTCCAGTCCTGAAGATACTTTCAGGCGCAAACTTTGTTTGCACACACTTGGATAAAGGATTAAACTAAATTTATTATAGTCTGACCAAGTGAAAAATAAACTTTCAACATTTAAATTTTTATGTTGTCTGGTTATATGGCACTATGTTTTAAATGAAATTAATGTTGCAAGTAAACTGTTGCAAAGCATAAAGATGGAATTGTCTAGCGCCATAACAACATTGGGTAATGTTCTCAAAAGTCTTAAGAATGTCAGAAATGATAAATCATTTCAAAATTTTCTTGTCGATGCTACAACATTAGCTGAGAAAGTCGAAGCTGATGCTGATTTGAAACCAACATTCGAAAGTACCAGATTGTGTCAGCAGAAAAAGCAGCATGATTATGAAGCAAGAGATGAACCTATTTTAGATCCCAAAACAAAATTCAAAGTTGAGTTTTTTCTTTTTTATTATTGATGTTGCAACTAATTCTATTGAAGAAAGGTTCGAGCAATTGGAGCATCACAGTTCACATTTTTTATTTTTTATATAACATCTCTAAATTAAAATCTGAGATGACAAATGAGCTCTTAGACAATTGTAAAAACCTAGAAGCCATTTTAATACATGAAGAAAATAGAGATATCGATGCAATTGAGCTAGGCGATGAACTGAAAGTAGTGACCAAATTAGTAACAGAAAATAAGCCGCCAATTGAAGTTTTTCGTTTTATTGTTGAAAATAACTTTGCTCCGAATGTCGCTGTTGCTCTAAGAATATTACTGACATTGCCCGTGACGGTTGCAAGTGGTGAGCATAGTTTCTCAAAACTGAATCATATTAAAACTTACTTACGCTCAACAATGGCTGAAACTAGATTGGAAGGTCTTGTTATGATTTCAATTGAACATGAAATCAGTCAGAAATTAGACTATGCAGACCTAATTTCTGATTTTGCAAATATGAAAGCAAGAAAAATGTATTTTTAATCAGAGTAGATACTAAAAACAATATAAATTCTAATTAAAATAATGTGAAAAATAGTGCTAAAACTATAACGTGTACATTCTATAGTTAAGTGTAACTCAACAGTTCACCATTGTACAAGTGAAGATCATTCCATATATGTAAGTAATAAATTATTACTACATTTCATTTAATTTGAAATTGATGAAGTCGATAATTATTTTAATTTTATGAATATGCAGTATTTTAATCACTTTATCAGTGCATTATTATTAATGGTACTATATTTAAAATTAATGGTCATGAAGCTAATGTTGAACATAATGGTTTTCAAAATTCCAAAAGTTAATTTGAGGTTGGTGCTGGGGCAACAAGTAATGGATTGCATGGGGTGACAAAAATTCTAGAGCCGGCCCTGCTCCCCACCCACCATGGAGCCACACATGGATGCTCACTGACTGGCAAGCAATAACTGTGCTCAGAAGTGGAATGTCATGGCTACTCCCAGATGCTATACTAGCACTACAGCAAGCCTTGGGTCCCAACTCCAGACTAGATGAGAGATTTGCTGCAAACCGACTAGCTAACTGATCCTGGCTGGGCCATCCAGGACAGCCCATCTTGCTGAATCAGAAGCCAAAATAATACAAGACTATCAGCATACCCCTGTCTACTTGTTTGCACTGCACAGCAAACACGGCGGCAGGGCATTGGTTTCCACTGATGGAGATCTGGAAGAAAGGATAGTAAAAAAGACTCAGGAGAAGCAGAGTGATGAATATGGGAAGAAAAGCAAAGAAAAAGAGGAAGAATGAAAAGGAATCAGTACCATTACCGGGTGGTCCCCTCCACCACCATGAACATGTATCCCATGGGGAAAGGAAGTTAAGGCCAAAATTCAAGAATGGGGTGGATAGGAATATAATATTCCATGGGTAGCAGAATGACTGAAGTCTTGTCTTATTAATTTACTGACTTTGCACAGTAAAGCAACAGGCTGAGGGAAGTGGCTACACCATGATACTGCTGGACTTTCCAAAGACATTTGACAGGAATACCACAATAAACTCTATTATATAAACTTGAGAAATGGGCATGACAACAGCTCTGGACAAGAAGGCAGCTGATGGAAAGATACCAAATAGAGTACAATATGGTGGAAGAAAATCTAGAAGGGGTGACCAACACATGGTCCTGTACTTTGACTACTGCTTTCAATTTGTACACCTATGACAGTGGTGTTCAACCTTTTTTTTTACTATGCGAGCTACTTTTCTATACTAAGTTATTCGGCGATCTACTCTCTTATATAGATCACGTTCCCCCAAACTGATATCTGATTATGCACAGCTATGCAGTTAAATGCGCTCACTCACTTCGGAGGACCCACTCTCCCAGCCCTAAAAACTTTATTTGTGTATTTAAAAATTTATTTATCACTTTTAATTATTTTAATACAACAAATAAAACAAATATATTGGAATAAAATATTTATTTCTCTATTTTGGAAAACCAAAGTTAGAAAAAACAACAGATTGATTACAAACTCACAAGTTACAGGAAATGCTGGTTGATTAAAAAAAAGTTAATGTGAAATTTGGCATTGTTTGGACCTCGCAATATTTTCATAGTCAGGTTGATATGAAAAAGTGGCCAATCGCAGACAATCATCGAAATGATCATTTGTAATTTGGTTTCTTAATTTATTTTTTATGACGGTCATATCTGAAAAAGCGGATTCTGACAAGTATGTCGATCTGAAACACGACAGAATTTTTCATGCAATATCACTTAATATTGGAAATTTTTCGTGTGTATACTTCCAAATGACTTCATTGTTTATTGATTTTAAATCTAAACTATTCTGAATGTTTATTATCTCAAGTTCTACTTCAGCTTGGTTTATATCCAACGGCCCACTAATTTTATATTAAATTTCTGTGATGTTCAAGTTTTCTTGAAATGGATTATTGATAAAAGATACAATCATTTCAGTTTTATTAAAATTTTTAAATCTTGAATTTATTTCTTCCTCAACTAATTCTATTTCACGAATAAATTCTTTTAAATCACAGCAAAGCATTTCTTGATTTTGTTCAAAACATTTTAATAAATATGGGAGATGTCTAAATTCGCAGTCATTTATATTTTTCTTTAATAAAAGTAAGTATTGTTGGAAACTTTTTATTGAACTTAACATGTCAATTAAAATTTTCTCTCTACCTTGTAACTCTAAATTTAAATTGCTTAATTTCGTACAGAAATCTACTAAAAATGATAAGTGTAACAACCATCTTTTATCACTCAATTGTAGATAAATATCTCCTTTTTCATGAACAAAATTTTTTATATCGTTAATTAATCAAGAAATCTTTCTAAAAATTGACTTCTGCTGAGCCAGCGAACATTATTGTACAACAGAAGTTCCCTATCATCATCTGCCTGTAATTTAAATAACCACCGTTGCAGGGCTTTTCCTTGAACAGAATTTACAATTTTAATTGTAATATCCAATACATCTTTTGTGTTTAATCTTTTACTACACAGTACTTGTTGGTGGATAATACAGTGGTATGCTAATATATCTGGATATTTGTCATCGTTTTTACATAATGAAATGAAGGCTGATTTATTACCTATCATTGCAGGAGAACCATCAGTAGTAATAGACACAAGTTTAAAAAGCAGAAGTTTGTGTTGTTTCACAAATTCATCAAATGCCGAAAAAATGTCTTCTGCCCTAGTCCTTCCCAATAATGGTACAATTTTCAAAAGTACCAGTACCTTGAATAATCTTGAAATACCATGCAAATAAATACTATTAACTGAGCAGTATCAGTGAAGTCGTTTGATTCATCAAAATGTAATGAAAATGTAACATACTTTTGAATGTCTGACATTAACTGAGTATTCAGATCGGCATTTAAAATTTCAACTCTTCTCATATCCGTTGTTCTGGAAAGTTGTAAATTGATATTTGCAACTTTATAAATTTACAATATTCGAAATGAATTCATTTTTATTTTTAAAATCAGAAAATAAAGATTCTGCTGCTGCTGATTCTTCTGTACTTGAAAAGGATACTGGAGCACGACTACTTCAAGCTCTTTTTATGAAGGATGAATCAATATACTGTAATTCTTTTTGTAAAAGTTCTTCTGAAGAACAAGCCCACTCCTTTTGTTCTTCAGAAGAACTTTTACAAAAAGAAGAATTACAGTATATTAATTCCTCCTTCATATCCAATGGCTATAAGAAGTCCTTCATAAAAAGAGCTTTAAGTAGTCGTGCTCCAGCATCCTCTTCAAGTTCAGAAGAACACCTACATGTATACCTATCCCGTATGTACAAGGGTTTAGTGAATGCATAGCTAAGGTGCTAAAACCACTAAATATCTGTGTGGCTTTTCGACCCATCAGAAAAATCTCCACATTCCTAATGTCTCTAAAGGACAAGCTCCCACATCTCAGCTATCCAGGTGTCTACCAGATTCCCTGCTCATGTGGGTTATCATATTTCGGACAAACAGGAAGATCTGCTCAGGTCCGGTTAGAAGAACACCAGTCGTATATCCAGTACCTTGAACCCGAACAGTCTGGAATTGCAGAACATGCCATTAACACCAGACATAGAGTTAAGTGGAACAAGACAAAAGTTATTCACAAAAGTCGGTTCCTAATGGAATGGCTATACAAAGAAACATGAAACATTACTTCACTCCCCTAACCGTCTTTCCCCCTTGTGGGAGATAGTGCTTTATAAAGCAGCAAATCTTTCCTAAAATGACATTAACACCATACAATTATATGTATACACATATATATATTTAATTATATATATAAAAAAAAAATTTATTTTTAAATTATTATAATTGAATAATTAAAGAATTATTATTTAATAATTAAATAACTAAATTTAAATAATTAAAATAATTAAAAAAATAATTAAATAAATTTAGGAAATTTAACCTTAGCTACTTAGGTGGTGCTTTGTGAATATAACAGTTACTGTTTAATTAGCCTTGTACCTGTACTGATGATGCCTGTGATACTCAGGTGAAAATTCTGCGAATAAAGAATAATTTACGTGAGTTAATTCCGTTATTATAATAGTTAGTAATGTGTCCACGGTATTTCCTTACTGAAACTTATAGAAAAAAGGAAGTTATTGCCACTTTTTGTAAGGTTTTGATATAACCATATACTATTGTGCACAGATTTGGTTACCTGTGTTTCTTGGGGATGTGGAAGCAGTGGGAAAATTTAGATACAAGTGACAAAACTAGTGGTGCTCCCTGTGATGATGGACTGAAAGTTTGTGTTACAAAGTTTAGCTAATAAGTAGAAAAGAGGGGGATATGATAGAAACATATAGGTTACTAAAGGGATTTTATAGAGTAGATGCAAATGAAATTTAACAGTTTATTATCATTCTCATCACGTATACAAGATATTTATATTATACAATTTAATGTACAGTATTATACAATACAGTTCAAGTATTACTATCATTTTCTGTTGGTAATTACACTTATTTTTGGCTATTTATTTTGTTACAGTTAATAAACATTTCCTTATATATACAAATAGAGTAAAATACATTTTGGATAGTTTTCGTAGTTTATAATAAGTTACTGGTTTTACTGATAAAGTAAGTTAGTTTGTGTATTTATGTGTAACCAAGGGCCGTAGCCGTACTGGTTACTAGAGAATTAAATTAGTTCGAAACAGTCACTGCAAGTCCAGTGATCGTATCTATGAGGACTCACCTTACTTGGTTTGATTTGATGTGCATGTTAATATATTAGTCTCCTAAGTGAATGAACTAGTTAGTATATTGGTACCTTAATTGGATATGATATGTGAATTATAATGATCTCTTATACTATATGTTTAAAGTAATTGTCAACATTGTTTAGTTCCATGAGGTAGTCTCTCAATCTTTTACTAAATGCATAAGCTGAGGTTAGAGATTTGATTTCATTTGGGAGTTTATTGTAGCTGCTTGTCACTAGGTATTCGAAGGATTTATGAAAAATTTCTTTGTTTCCCTTGGGTACTACCAGCACGTTCCGGCTGCAGCTTAACAAATAGTCTACATCATATACCAAGAAACTTTCAGCGTTCCTTTTTATGTATAATAGACAACCATAGAGATATACTTTCTGTAGTGGCAAAATATTATGCATGACAAACAGATCGTTGGTTGAATGTGCAAAGTTAGTATTGGTTATGGCTCTAATTATTCTGTTTTGTATTCTTATTAATGGAAGAAGATCACTGTAATAATCTCCACCCCAACAGGTGATGCCATATTGCAGTGAAGAATTTACCCAGGAATAATATAAGCAACTTAAGAATGCTGCATTTACAAAGTTTTTAACATAATATATTCTATTAATTATAAAAACTTATTTGTTAAGAAAGTGGTGTGGGAGTTCCACTTCATATTGCTATTGATATGGAGGCTCAAATACTTGACTGATTTTGTTTTCTTTGATTAAGCTACAGTTACAATTTAGGATGTCACTACATTTCCTTTCATGCCATTTTATGGTTATATCATGGTCTAGCTTATCTGTTAACGTGAAGTATATATATCTCATTTTATTGGTATTAATGTTAAGTCCATTATTGCTAAATGATAAATGCACGTAAACACAAGAAAGATATTTAATTAACCAAATATTTCGGTCTAGTGCATTTATCATTCAGTTTTATGTCACAAGTATCCTTAAAACAGCACATTATTACTAAACCATTTACTTAGTTTTAACATATCACTATTAATCCGATTTTTTAGATCTTCCAGGGTTGTTTAGGTGTATATTAATGTTGTGTCATCAGCGAAGGATATCATTTTGCCAAAAAGTTTGTATTTACATAAATCATTAACATATATTAAAAATAGGATGGGTCCTAGTACAGACCCTTGCGGGACTCCGCATTTTATTATTTTTGTTGCGCTATTGAATGTGCCATAGCTGGCATACTGTTTTCTATTATTCAGATAGGATCTGAACCAGTCATTAGTAATTCTTCTGATGCCGTATTTGGACATTTTCAGTAGCAATAGGTCATGATGAACACATGTTGAATTGGATTTTTATGGTATTACTGTGAACACAGATTGATAAGAAAATAACTATTTATTAACTTAAAAGCTAATATTTCTCTGGTATTATATTCAGCATCTTCAGAGCACACAAACAAGGTTTGTTACAAATGTGAGACAACCACAGTCCGGTGTAACAGTGGGGCTAGTATAAGCAATTGCAGCGTGCAACACAAGACTAAAGTCCTAATTAGGTGCCATCTAAGATTAAAAAAAAAAAAAACAGTAGTCCAAAGTTTTGAAAATATAGTAGTCCAAAAAGTAGTCTTTGAAAGTTTTGAAAAATAGTAATCCAAAGTTTTGAAAAACATAAAATAAAAATAAAAATAAATAAATAAATATTAATTTGGCCTTAGGATGACTGTCTCCCAAATCTTTGGTAGATTTATACAGCCATACTTGTTAAGGTTTAAAGTATGTTTTAAGGCTTCTGTTGATTCCAGGAACAACCTCTCTGACTTATAGAAGCTTATGTGCAATACTTTTGTTTTTTTCCAATTGATTCTGTGTGCTGGGGTATCAAAAGCATGGTCTGCCAGACCCGACTTGCCATAGCGAAAGTGCCGGAGATATTTTTTAAATTCACTGAGGCGGATGTCCACAGTTCTTCCTGTCTGTCCATAGTAGGCTCGATGACATGAACAGGGCACTTCATAGACTCCTGGATGTGATAAAGGAGTGAATCTGTTCTTAGGCGAATGGATGAGAGTTGCCAATTTCACATAAGGTTTAAATACAGTGTGCAGTTGGTGTTTGTTAAACACCCTAGATATCTTTTCAGATGTGCCTTTAATGTATGGGATGATGATAGTTTTGTTGTAGTCTTCTGTGGTAGATAGTGGGGGGATTTCTGGGTAGCATTTAGTATTTTATCTATCTAACATTCCCCCACTATCTACCACAGAAGACTACAATCTATTTCTGGCTTTGGTATAAGCTTTAAAGGAGGATGAGGTTCTTGATTTCAGCCAGTTGTGGTATGTCTGGTGTTTCATCTGTACAGCCTTGGCACATCTTTTGGAGAACCAGGGTTTCGTTAGGGAATGACAGTTCAAAGTAGTGATAGAGAACATGGGGGCAACCATGGAAGTTAAATTTATTTGTAGTCAAGAAAGGGATAAGGGCTAGGTTTTTCTCCCCGAGTGCAGTGAGTGGGTGGAATAATTTGTCCTTAGGGGTAGTGAGTGCATCTAGTGTGAATGAATTTAAGGAAAGGTATGATCGCTGATTTGAGTGATTTGTAGCCTCCCTCGATGAGTCCTTGACTCCCTTGGAGGTCTCAGATAATAATATTAATATGTGCAGAGTGGTAGATTTCTGATAGTATGTCTAGAAACACACCAGTATTGCATTTAATCCTGCAAGTTGTGTAGCTCACTCTGTATCTTCCAGGTGGCATATGGTCAACAGAAAAAAAGACTATTTTTTTAATGTCAGTTACCAAACACACAGGTGGTAGAGCCTACAATACATTAATGCTGCGTACTGGGTGTAGGCTTGGGTTAGGAAAGAATCAATCTAACTGAAAAGTTTGATGTCGTGATTGTTTGGGAATGCTTCATGAAGAAGGCTGTTTCCAGAGAACAGTGGAAGATGGAATCAAAGAGGCAAAGGAGGTTTGGTGTTTGCAATTGGACTGAAAAGGTATACAGGGCAGCTTCTACTTATGTTTTAAAAGCCCTATTCGAAATTAGTGGGGACGATCAATGCTAGTTTGGTAGAGCAGTGTACATGTAGAAAAGACACAGAGCTGAAACAGACTATCTGTGAGATAGAGGTTGCAGTGAGCCAGTGAGAACAGAATATTAACCCAGTTACTCTAATCTAAGAAATTTTAGAGGAATTTTGGTGTACTACCCCAAATGTGGAAACAGTATTCTAAGGTTGGGAAGATGTGGAGTTTGTGCAGAGGAAACAGCTGGATGGGTGAAAAGTGACATCTTGAGCACAAAAGGATACCAAGTTTTTCTGGAGGTTGATGAAGCTATGGTTGTGATGCATTTATACTAGGAAAAGGCTAGAGGCAAATGTCATTCCATGAAGAGAGATCTGCCCCATGTCTGGTGATTTTTGAGACTGAAGGTGAATTGAGATCCTTTTGGTGAGTAAGAAGGATTTCAAGACTGAACATTTTGGTAGCACCGAAAGTGTACCAAATAATTCCATATACCATTCCATTGTACAGTAGGATTATCTCCCCCCCCCCCCAGTGGAGAATGGTATGGAGATCAGAAGGCAGTGGTTGTAGGTCTTGAAATTTGGGATGTTTGTGCACTGCACACTAAAAGCAGTGGAGTAAATGGTAATCAGCAGTACTATGGATAACATTATCAGTCAGTGAGAGAAAGTCATTTATGTGCCTCAGAGTTCTGTTCTATCACCTTATCCTCTTTATAGTGATGTATAGTTTTATACATCACTATAAAGTTTTATATACTGTAATTTTATAAACATACCTATCCTCTTTTTCTATGCACCAGCATAATAAGAGCCATATTGAACAAGTATGCAAATAATTCATATAACAATCTTTGATTGTTATATGAATTATTTTATTCTTACCATGTCTTAAATCTCTTAAATTTAATACCATATGTTACACAGAAACATAAGTTTAAAAACAAGAATCAACTCCAACTGTCCTTCCATATTCAGGTTTTTGATAGCTTTTTCTATTTAGGTATAAATATATTATCATAAGTGCATTTCTCTTGAATATTATCTATCACTGTGCTGTCATTGCTTATTTCTCTAACAAACTTTCAAAGTCATTACTCCAGATATGGAATATGTCTTTAATTTTTGGGTCACTTTTAGCATCTCTAATTCATTTTATGGGTACTCGTTCTTCCATTTCTAAACATTTTTAATAAGTCTCCAGAATTTTGTCATTTTTACAGTATTTATCTTCTATATTCTTACTAATCTTCCCATGACTTTTGTTGAGTTACTTTTAAAACAGTTTAGGCTGCATATATTTTTCTCTGTATTCTCTCAGAGTACCCATTGACTTACTTGCTGGGAGCATTCAATATGATTTCTTATTTTAGAGACTGCCTCTTTAACTTTTGCAGTCCACTATGAAGCTTGGATTTTTCTATCTTTGCAAACAACTTCACTACATGCTTCTCTCTCTCTCTCTCTCTCTCTTTGAATCAATTATCTTCTTCAGTTTTTTTTTTTTTGTATTTAGTCTTAAAGGTTCGGTTCTTGATTTCCAACTTGATTCTTCATTCTTGAATAATATTTATATACATGGATCTACAGCTCATCTCTGAAAGTTGTTCGAGTTTGATTCATGTTTAATGACTGAATGAAAA
Source organism: Typopeltis vanoorti (assembly GCF_054136105.1). Classification (NCBI taxonomy): domain Eukaryota; kingdom Metazoa; phylum Arthropoda; class Arachnida; order Uropygi; family Thelyphonidae; genus Typopeltis; species Typopeltis vanoorti. The sequence continues at coordinate 12,911,818 of NC_143568.1, read as the reverse complement.
ACAAAGGGAAAAATTTATGGAAGAAAAATCATGTGCAAAAAATAGCTAAACAAAAGTTTAACTTGAGAATGGTTTCAGATAAAAATGGTGACTGTTCTGGTAGTACTGAAAATCATACAAATGGAACAGGGAGTGCCATAAAAGGAAATTCATTGATAAAAGTGATAAAAAAACAAAAGATAAGGACATTCTAGATAAATTCTTTGAAAAATTATTAATGATATGACTGGTATTGCTGAAAATGTAGGAAATATCCAGATGACATGAACACCAGTGCACTTCAGTTCAGACTGCAAAAAAACTTTTAGAATCTTAAAATACTCATATATCAGAGTATAAAAAAAATCACATCTACATTAAACTGTAGTCAGAAGATCAAATCAAAAGTTGCTGGACCAAAACTTATTGACCAATTTATATTAAAAAATAATAAATAAATAAAAATAAATACAAGAACTGTAGAGTGATTTCCCTATTACTCATTGAGATCCGAGAAAAGACTAAGAAAAATTACTTGACACACATGGAGAACATGGATTCAGGTCAAATTGTGATTGTAAAATTCAGATTTTTAAATTAAGATGTGAACTGAGAATCAACATCATCATTTTCAGGTGTTTCAAGAAATTTACGAGATACTATATTTTGTGTCTTATGGATGCACTTTGTCCATTGTATATTACTGCAGCATCCAAAATCAATCAATGGAACAATGTTAACCTCCATGTTTAATGCTATGTTAGATAATAATAATAATAAAGATATATAATATGATTAAAATTTCATGTTCATCTTCTAAAATGTTGCTATTTAACAATTTTCTTTATTTATTTCATAAGACATGTCTTCCTTTCCAAGTTTTCTATGATAAACATGTTATTAAAAAATGAAGAATCAAGTCAGTCTGGCTGGCCGAGTGGTTAGCGTGTCCGCTCTCCAGTCAAGAGGCTACAGGTTCGAATCCTGCCGTGGGCATGGACGTTTATGATTGTCTGTAGAAATACCAGTAGTGGTGGTGGTTGGTGGTAGATGGCGTTGGTGTAGTTGCCGTCAGATGGTGAATTGTGAGTGGTGGAAGCAGAGTTGTAGAGTGGATGCCCTCCCTCGATGAGTCTTTGGACTCCCTGGAGGTGACAATAATAATAAAGTCTGAAATCAAGAACTGAATCTTGAAGACTAAATAAGCTGAACAATTTCTCTCATATCTGGAGTCTCCAAAAACAGGATGTCAAAACACAATATTTTTCAATGCCATTTTTGATTTAGGCCTTTTAAGATATTTGAGTATCCTAGAAGCATCTCATGTTTAGCCTTAATAAAACAAAAAAAAGTATATATGGCAGATCAATAAGTTGTTTCCCAATAATGTTTCTTCTTCTTTTTTTTTTCCAGTGACTTGCACCTATGAAAAATTGTAAACTATAGCACATTAGTACTATAGGTTGGATAAGGAATTTTTTTTCTTCTACTTTTATTTTTATATTTTTGTGCTTTTTTATTTATTTATTTTTACATAATCTGGAAACCTATTCTAAAGACCAAACATGAAACTTTTTCAAGCTACTTCAAGGCCTCTAATAAGTGGAGGGGGGGGGGATGGCCTCACACTGGGTTTTGAAATTCATTCCCCAGTCTAGTGGTTGGAGAGTGGATATGCTAATGACTTGGTATATCCACTCTCCAAATCCCCTCATCTCCCCCAACCATGCTAGTAATTCAGTATATATTTTTCTTAAGGACAGTAATATATTCAAGCTACTTCAAGGCCTCTAATAAGTGTAGGGGGGATGGCCTCACACTGGGTTTTGAAATTCATCCCCCAGCCTAGTGGTTGGAGAGTGGATATGCTAATGACTTGGTACATCCACTCTCCAAATTCTCTCATCTCCCCCAATCATGCTAGTAATTCAGTATATATTTTTCTTAAGGACAGTAATATATTCTAATGTCTTTCCCTCTCCCTTCTCACCAAGAACATCTAAACTACAAATCCCATAATACTGTAATGCATGCAATCACAGTGGTAAACAAAGCACTGTCTTCATGGGATTGTCATAGGATTGTCTTCATGCCAGATTTCTTTCTATATAACAAAATTCTACTGCTAAATATCTTGGTGGAGCAATGTTTTTATACACACACATCTGGAAAAATACTGAGTTTTAAATGCAATTTACTGTATGGAAAATAAATTTTTTTAAAATAAAGTTATTTTAAAAGTTTTCAGCAATTTAACAAAATACAATAAACATTAGAACTAACCAAAGGATATTGTTAGTATCCATTATCAGAAATTCTATTTTTCAGTTGGCATATTAATATGCACCACAAGTTAATGACCTGCCAAATGGCAAGCAGTTCTGTTTTCTACACCTAATTAATCAGTAAGAATGCAGTTACCAGTTTTCATGTAAATGCTTTCAATTGAAATTCATTAATACTTTATCACACATTTTTTATAAATACATTTCACCTACCTTATCTGTAATCAAATGAGTACAAACATTGATATCATCAACTAAGATCCCACCTAGATTTGAGATCACCTAATAAATAAATAACATCACCACCGGATTATGGATTTTTAATTTTCAATCACTTATTATGTCCAATATAATCAACTACAATGATAAATTATTTATTGTTTGCATGCAAATCTTGTCCAATTTTAGACAATAAACTTAATTTAAATTGTGTACTACTAGACACAAAATATTGTCTAGAGATTTAGAGCCACCAAGGATTAATGAAACTTCCCAACTTTGTAATCTATAATAACCATAACTCAAGAAAATAAAGGCAGGATTATCAAGATTTGGCAGCAACTTCAGGATGACAGTGAGAATTGCAGTGCCACATAAAATCAAAATTAGGACTTACCATGAAATCCTCTAGAGAACCTATTCTGAGGAGAACAAAAAAATTTTTTGTCTATAATATTAAATAACATAATTTTAATGGATTTTCCACACTGGTTTCAAAAATTATGTTTTGTGAATAAGTTGTACCTATAGAAAATAAGCCATTTTCATCATTATCTTTTGGCATTATCTTAAAGGTACATACTAAATTCTATATTTTGAGCTTACCATAATACATGATAAGCAATTTAGGAGCTGCCATAACATTCTTTTAATGAAATAAAATAGATAAAAATATCTATTGCTGAATAACTTCGAGTTTATTAAAACACTAAAAACATCAAAGTGAATGCAATGACTAGGCAGACAACTCACAAACATTAACATTGAAAAGCAAACTCTTATTCTACATATTACAAAAATTTTAATTATCTAAAGCTTTAATAAACTTTGAAGTTATTTAATAAACAATTTTTTAATATTTAATAAACTATTTAATAATATTCAAATTAAGTGGATATTGAATCCAACATTATTTCAAAGCCAAATAGAGAAACTACAAGAGTTTCGTGCCGAATATAAAAACTATAAAAGTTTCGGCAGATCCAAGCGTAAGCAAACCTTTCATGACAGGGGCAACTCGTAGTAAAGGTGGAGTAAGCACTGATCACTATCCTTAGCATTTCCCATAATGTAAAACACATCTCCTAGTGAACATGTATGATGTTATACATTATGGGGGGGGGGGAAACTACTCAGACCAGTTTCGACCTTTATATAATTAAAATAAAGGGTACACTAGATATTATGATAGACACAATTAAGATTTCATGACTACCCACTAATCAACTTGTCTTTCAAATTGGAAAGACAAGTTGATTTAAAATTAACCTCCCACCATGATTTCTCAATTGAATAATTTAGAGGTCAAAGTGAGATAATTCGGCTGAAACTTCCAAAAAGCCTATAAAGAAGGCAGTATTAATTAAGGTTTCTCGCCAAATCTCTTGTCTACAGCATATCCCATTTACAGGCTTCAGTAATATGAATGAATGAGTATGAGTTTAGTTTGTGACATAAGTGAACAAAACTGCAATTCTGCATTGGCTGAAACTACTTACATATTATGATGGCACAACACAACAATCATATATTATGCCACCTAAGCCACTCTGGTTATACAAAGTGCCTGTGTTTTCAGAGAGAACCAATTACTGGAAGAATGTTAACAGAATTGGCTTTATCGACACATTAAATACTGATCGGAAAGATGTGAAGATGTCAGAGGCATTGCAGAAATACTGTCTGCATAACTGGTTATTATTACCAAGATGAAGAACAGTAAAAAGGTGAAATAAATCAATCTAAATAATAAGACACTTTATCTATGCAATAGGAAACAGAAAAGGAGGGAGGGGGGTGAACTAAACATGAAGACGAATTCTTGAATGGGAGGCAGTTTCGATAGAGTGATGTAGGCAAACTTCAAAATTGGTAACTGAACAATGAGACTTATTTGTACTTATGATCTCCGTGAAAGTTATAGAAAAGAGGATCTCAGCGGACTCAAACTCATCATGGGAGGTCCCTCTGTCACTCACTCTCTCTCTCTCTCTCTCACACACACACACACACACACACACACACACACACACACACACACACACACACACACACACACACAGAGTAGTTCACTCCCTTATCTCTCCTCCCCCCCCATCCAATGAAAAACCCCATCAATGTTAATCAGATAAAAAAATTCAATCAAAAACCATGGAAAAAACCTGCTTCTCACTTCCTTGCTCTCCTTCCTTATACAGCTTCCAGGGTTGATTCCTAGTTCACTCATTAACCCCCCCCCCCCCATCCAATGAAAAACCCCATCAATGTTAATCACATAAAAAAAATCAATAAACCTTACAACTTATGCGTGCCTGTCATCACAAATTTCATTTTCTCAACTTTTATTCATACCATTCCAGAGACTAGATATGACCTTAATCAATTGCCTCCTCTAGTCAAGTGCAATTCTAATTCTTTATTCTTTTGAAAACCACATGACTAAATCTGTACAGAGTAGTCTGGAGTGTGTCCTAATCAAGGTTCCTTATATACAATGGAACTATAATGTAAACACTTTTGCAAGTCAGTGTCCTTTGCATTATTGCCAGAATTCATTCTGCTGTTCTCACAAGTTTAGCAATGTATCCTCTAAAAGATCCCTATCCACCAACACTGTCACTCTTATTTCTTCCACCTCGTCCAATATAACACCACCAATTGTATGCTCTGCATCCCATTTTTGTTTTCCAAATTTTAAAACCTTGCACTTTGCAACGTGCCTATTCACTGAATCTCTTGAAGTACTCTCATAAAGCCACAATATCAGCTCTACTCCTCATGGCTATTCACAACTTCACATCATCTGCAAACAACTGAATATTCCCATTCAAATCCCTTCCAATATCATTAACATACAAGTTAAATAGCAATGGCCTTAAAATAGATCCTTGTGGCTTTTGCCTTTTCTATCTTCATGAAAAACATCTCCACCTCTATTCTTGTCAGGATGTTATCCTCATCTAACCACAGCTCACTTAATTCAACAATTTTTGGGTGAATGAACTCGATCATTGCAATAATTTTGTTTCCCTTATTTCTGATACTTCTAGCATTTGTATATAAACTTAACAGTTCATTTCTGGGTCTATGACAAGTTCCACTGATACCACTTCTTAGATGTGCCTCCCTCCTTTCTCATTACTCATTCTAGAATCCTCTCTAGATCCCAACTGCTTCCCCCTCCCCATATTCTAGGGCATTGAATTCCTTTCTTTATTGTCTACTTGCACATTCACTTCCTCTTCCAGCAATGATCTTTCTCATGCTGTCTCCCCTTCCCCACCCTGTTTCTGCCTGTTTTGTACTTCTGTTCTCTCATTCTCCTCACTCATGTCACTTGCTTCTCTATTCATAAGAACTCTTCAATCCTTCTTTACTCTTCTGCTCTTCCATACCGCTTCTTACTTGCTCATTACTCTCCCTTCTAGTAGCAGCCTCTCCAGATGACTCGCAATAAAACCATTCAATTACAGTTCATCCCTCAAACTCATCCAACACATTCATAAACTGACTACCTTTCCTATCACTGTATTATCTTTTATTCTCCTCAACAATATAATGATCTGTTATTAGAAAATGCAATAGACAGAACCAAAAAGCCAAAACTAATTCTATTTGGAGACCTGAACAGAGTGGAAAATGAATCACAGAATTATGGAAATGTGCAGAGAAAATATGGACAAAAAAGGCAGGCTTAATGATAAAAGTAAGTATCTGCTAGATTTCTGCATGTGCTACTAAATTATTTATTAGTAACACAATGTTACAGAATAAAAACACGCATAAATTCAATTTAGAGATTATGCACAAAAAACAATAAAAGTTCTGTTGATAGTGATCTCCTCAGATTGGTCCAGAATAAAATAGGGGATTTGAAATAGAAAGTGATCACTTTCTAGCTTTGAGCAAGATAAAAATGTCCATCACACCAAAAAGAATATGTGTACAAAAAAGTTTCAAAAAAAAAATCAGACGGAAAACTTATATTAAACGTTAGATGTTAATTGTAAGTTAGCAAATATATAAACATTCAAATATATAGATATATATTATACTATAAAATGCTCAAATATATAATTATTACTAAAGAAAAGTGAAAGAATTTGAAAACAAAAACTAAACTTCAACGACTGCTTGACTCAGCCAAGGAAACAGTTGCGAGGTTGCCTACAAAGATGGAAAAAAATCACAATTTCATGGTCGATAATTTACAAAGGCAGTCCATAAAAAGGAGTCAAAACAGAGTTTCCTGGCTAGCAAACTGGAATATACCGTGTATATATGTGTGTGTTTTAGTGAGAGAGAGAGAGAGAGAGAGAGAGATGAAACCTAGGTTATGTGCAAAAGTAGCTAAACAAAAAACATAAAGATATTTTGGAAAAATGATTGAAGATAAATAATTTGATGGTGGTAAAATATTTTGTAGATTAATAAGAAAGCTCTCGAATGAAGAAAATGGTGCAACAAAATGAATAAAATATTATAAATGTAAGATAAAAGCTAAAGATAAGTATAAGAAAGGATGTTCCAAGACTGATGTAACATATTACCGACTGATCAGCAAATCAGGAGTCATAGTCAAAGTGTTGGTCAAGAGCAGGAATAGATAGATAGAAAGGGAGGGGGGATACTATATAGGGGCAACATGGTGTTGCAAAGGATTAAAACATGAGCAAGTTACTGAGGCACAACTTGCTCATGTTTTATAATACAGTGACAGCTGAGTTGGATAAAGTTAATAGGTTTACAGTGATAATGCTGGACTTTGCAAAGGCATTTGAAAGGATACTGTATGAAATTCTAATTAATAAATTGTAGGACATGAGGAGATATAAAGTTGGTGAAGTGGATAAGAGGGTGGTTGATGGAGAGACATTACAGAGTAGTTTATTCAGAAGTAGAGTCCAGTAGAAGGCTCTGTTCTTAGGCCACTACTATTTAATTTGTTTATTAATGATACAGGAAAGGATCTGAGAGGAAACATTAGCTGTTTGTCAATGATGCAAACTTGGTAGAACAACAGCTCATATAGATGATGTTAAAATTTCGCAGATGTGATTAAAGTTTAGAGGGCATATTGCAAAAGTGGCCAAAGCTGCTGAATTACTTGGTAACTGTACATGGCAAGAATACCCTGAACCCTAATGAGCAGAGACAGGTTATTATATCTCTTTATAGATTCTTGGTAAGAATGCGCAGATATAGTCACTTGAGTTTCTTGGGGATGAGGAGGAGGTGGAAAGGATCCAGAGGCAAGTGTAGAAGAGAGTAGTAGGTCATGGAATGAACCTTATGAGGACAGAAATTGGTTGACAGGTGGAACAGGGGGCGATATGATTGAGACATACAAATTGCTGAAGGATTTCTATAAGATTAATACAGAGGAAATTTTCAGAACAGTTCTGGTGGTGGTTGGAGAACTAGTGACATTCCTTGGAAACTGAGTAAGAGTAGAGTTAGCAAAGATGTCAGGTCTAGATTTTTTTTGCTTGGAGAGTGGTGAATGAGTGGAATGGGTTGCCGAAGTCTGTCGTCTGTGCTATGATTGTGAACGAGTTCCAAGCTAAGTATGATAGATACCGCGTAAATGTTGGATAGTGCTTGGCACGATGTTTAAGACTTCCCTCGATGAGTCTAAGAACTCCGCGGAGTAGTAGCCCATAATAATAATATTCTGAATGTGCAATTCAGCAATTACGTTGAAAACTTATTAAATGAGGTAGTTAACAGCAGATTTTGACAGTAACCTGTGATGTTTCACAAGGGGAGAGCTATGTTGAGGAGCTGTTCTCAGAGATACTGCCTCTTTAAAAGAGCTTCCTAAAAATTCTTGACTCAGCAAAGAAGAGAGCAATAACAGTGGTCTGAGACCCATCTCTCATTGATTCATGCAGATAAAGTTCCTGCTGCATATATCTTCTACAGATATTCACAATATTACAATTCAAATTGTACATATATATTTTTTATTGTAAAATGTTAAAAAATATAAGACTTATAGATAAACTGACCATAGATTTTTAATTTGTACGTATGTTCGTACAATATTGCCTACCGGTTTCGCTAGTAACTGACTAGCTTTTTCAAGGCGTGCACAATACAAAAAATTTATAAATGCAAAGGTTTAAGAATACAAAAAATGTTAGTACCTGTTAGGTGGCCAAGGTAACACGTTCGCGTGACATGTCTGTATGCATTGTGACTTTCTACTAAGTATCGTGAACACGCATTACACGAAAACGTGTAATATGATTATTCGCATATTGTAGTTCTGTTGAACTGAGGGAATTAATTAATTTTTTCAAGTATCGTTCAGTATGGCCCCTTGATTTCTGTTTAGGTTGTTGCCTGTATGTAGCACTACTGCCGCTTCTTTGAATAATCGATGTCTGTAATCATCAACTACGTAAGGCATAGAACTGTTATCCCAGTCTATAGTGTGGTTCGAAATTGAAAAGTGATGTGCTAAACCGGAGGTGACTGTTTTGTCATGAATTACATTAGTAACATGTTCTTTCTGTCTTATTTCCAGGCTTTTCGAAATTTGTCCAATGTAGGAAAGACCGCACGTGCATGGAATATTATACACACCTGGATATTTATAAAATGGAACACTGTCTTTAGGATATCTTAGAACCTGTCTGATGCTATGGGCTTTTAACAATCTCGCAATTTTGGTAGAAATCTGTATGTCCACAAGGCTGGTTGGCCTGTTTTGAGAGACACAAAACTCACCATTTGATTAAAATGAACTGATAAAAGTTCATCACATCACAAATGGGATTTAAAAAAGTGGTCTTTCCAACCAAACAGCTCTATGCCAACTGAGTACGTAGACTTGGCAAAGTGTTCTACTCACTCCAAATTCTCCATGTAAAAAATTTATTCCTCGACCCTTCTTCACCACACTTTTACATAGTTTCCAGTGCACTCCTCTTCTTCTCATCATCTACTCTTATTATAATTTCCTCTGTATTGCTAGCCTGGTTGGCCAAGTGGTTAGCATATCAGTTCTCCAGGGAAAAGGATGTGGATTCGAATCCCACCAGGGGGCATGGATGTTTGTGATTGTCCTACCAACCGTTTACCATATGTACTGCTGTAACCTGTGTCCTGGCACATATGACCATTGATGTCTTTGTGCCATAAAGATCAAAAATAATTAACTAACCCTCTGTAATAATCTAATAAAATCCCCTCACTAACTTAAAGTCTATCATATCAATATTTGCGATATTCCACAATGAAAACCAAGTGACCAAATCTGAGCACAATAGTCCAAGAAGTCTAACCAATGCGTTATTTTCGGCACAACCAACACTTTATCCATACTTGTCTACATACTCCTTATCATAGCGGCAAATGAGATGTGTAGTCTTTGCAACACTTGCAATGTGACCTCTAAATGTGAATCCAACATCAACACCAAATCTCAAATTTCATTCCATTCCCTGAAGTACAGTTCAAATCAGTGAGATTGAAACTACAATCTCACTAATTTGTCTAAGCAAAATATCTACTGAAATCTTCCTGAAGGGGATTAATACAGCTAAGCTTCATATAATCTTGCAACTCTACATCATCTGCAAACTGAAGATCCCAAGTCAATCCACATGAAATATCATTAAGAAATAAATTAAACAGCAAGAGCTCAAGAACAGAACCTGGGGCAGGTCACTGATTACCTTCAGGTTTTGCGACATCACTTCATCATGCACAACATGTTGGTATCTTTCAGAGAATAAATCTCCAATCCATCAAATTAAGCTGTTATGCATTCCCATCCTATCACGAGGTAGTTTATCAAATTCCTTTCGCAAAGTCCAAGAACATCATTATATATGAATCTCCCTTACCACTTATTCATCATCTCATTATAAAATCCAAGTAGATTGCTAAAACAAGACCCACATTTTACAAATCTATGACCATCATAAAGAATCTTATATCCATCAACCTAATCCTGTATTCTACATTCCCAACTAACCCCTCCAATACCTTGATCAAAACTGAAGGTATACAGACTCGTCCATAACAGGAAACTTCTGAGCTTGTAATTTTCTCTCTCCCCCCCCTTTAGAGAGAGAGGGTTTACCCAGAATCAACCAAAAGATAAATTCTAGAGCATAGGATTTATAATTATATAGCCTAAAAGTTTAAAAGAATGCCTTAGTACTACAATACAATTTTACATCTCATTGAGATTATTATTATTTTTTGTTAAGATCAATAACTCTGTCAGTATAATACCTTTTTTATGTCTTCATCTTCAACTCCTGTAAATAATACTTTTGGTCTAGGAGCACGGGATAGCCTTCGATTTTGAGATAATATGGATTCATTAGCTGGATTCTCTTCCTTCTGTAGGTTACTGTCCTCACCTTGAAACTTAGATGTATTCTTTCTGTTTCTTTTTGGAATATCTGGTTGTTTAAAAGTATCTCCTGGAACTTTGATATCTGGATTATTTTTTTTCTGTGCACTTTTTTTCTGTCCTTTTTGAGTTAAGCTATTTACAGAAATGGATTTCATACTTACTTGATTTAAAATGTCATCTGCCTTATTTCTATCATGACTAATGACTTCATCAGGTTCCAAACTACTCAATTTTGGCTCTTTTGAGTTACAATGTTCTAAACTTGTAGGGATTTTCTTTGTTCTCGTCCTGTTTTTTGCAAACTTTCTTAGTTTCTTATCATCAGAACTTCGGCTTTGTATTTCTGCATTTTCTTCACTTTCAACTTTTCCTTTGGAATCATGAAATATATCTGTACCACTATGTATTGGAATTCTCATGCTAGCATCCGAAAATTCACTTATCTTTGATATTTTATTTTCTAACTTCTGTGGCAAAATGTTCTTTGTATCATTAGAAAGAGCAGAAACCTTCTTCAAGATTCTTTTGCTCTTTCTAGAAGGCATTTTGTCTCCAGTTTCATATGAACATGTTATATTATTATTCTGTGGCAATGCTAAGTCTGAGTTCTTTTGCAGAGTACTTGTGTAACCCAAAAGGACCTCTAAACGTTTTTCTCTTTGATCAGTTTGCATCACTGGAGTGTTTGCTTCCACTTTTCTTTTACCCCTACTTGGTGTTGAAATTATCTTTTCAGTTTCTGCTAAATCAGAAGAGCATGAAGATTTTCTTTTCCTGCTACTTCGTAATTTCTTACCAGCATCATTGACAAGAGTTTCTTTGTTTTGATATACTGGCGTTTCTTGTAATGATACAGATAAAACTTTATTATTAGGTTGTATAACAGGTGGTGTAGATGCACTTGACTCTTTAGTTCTCTTGGTATGTGAAGTTTTTGTTTCTTGTTTTAATAATTTGTAATGTTCTTCATTTTCTGGATTCAAATATTTAGAACTCTGCACTTTTTTCCTATCTCTTTTGAAATTAAGTTGTGAATGTCTTTTCCTTGTTTCTAAGCTCTGTGTGGGGTGCTCTTTGTTTCTTTGTGAATGCCTCATACACATTTCGACTTGAATAATTTCAACAGCATCAGAATTATCCGTAGCTGCAGTAGAAGAAACATTTGTCTGTTTTTTACTTCTCATAGCTCTAGGTGATACTTTTTTGTCAGGAGATGTTTCTTTTTCATATATTTTACTTTTTTCCAAGGATTTGGTTTCAAAATGTCCCTCAACATGAACACTATTATTTAATTTATTTCTACTTCTAGTCTGCATTGGCGGTGAGAAAGATTTTGTATTAACATTAATTTCACTGGAGATGACAGAATTTTTTAAAGGTTCAATTTTCCTATTTTTTTGTTCCATACCTTTGGTAGTATCATCGTTACCTTCATTAATTTTGTTATTATTCCTTTTAAGAATTCTTGAGCTTTTTCTTTTCTCTGTAGCTTCATAATTTTTTTTATTTGCAATGTTGCTATTTTTTTCTGGGTTAACTTCCAAAACTACAAATTTCTCATCTACATGCATGCCAGACTCTTCTCTTTGTTTGGATACTTTGGATATGCTAACAGAATCATTTGATTCTAATGTTTCATCCCAACCCTTTGATTTCTCTCTTTTTCTATTTTTTCTTTTGTGCACTACTTTTTCTAAAAGACTGTCCTCTGCTTCATTCTTCAACTGACAAGTTAATGAATTGTTATTTAGTGCCTTTTTCCTATCTGCATCTTTTGAAATAGACTCTTCATTATTTCTACAAGACTCTTTTGAATATCGCTTTTTTAATTTATTGTTATTATTGGCAGTGGGTTCAAAGAAAGTTGAATTTGAGACTAATGCACTTACTTCTGAATTTTCTGAGACAATCTTTTCATTTTCAGCATTTATTTTCTTAGTATCTTTTACACAACATGTTTCTGAAACTGAAGGGCTATTCTTTTTAAATAAAGATTTTTTACTGATTTTTTTCTTATCTACTGATATGCTATCCCTTAAAATAATGGAGTGTTCTTTTTCACTGTTAATATTTTCAGACTTTTCTATCTTTTTTCTTATATTTCTACAAGAATTATCAACAGATGATTGTTCATCAGGGTGCTTGCCACCATTATCATTTAAACAATTTAACTTTCTGCTACTGATACTGTTCAGAAAAGTTTTTTTATTTGGTATATTTTGCACATTAGCTGATACATCCAATATATCATTTGTTCTGATATTATTAGGAACAGTCTCATAATTTGAAAGTTCATTTTCATCCAGCAGATGTGGAGGTGTTTCATCCACACAAATGTTACTATCAAATTCATCATCATCATATCCAGTAATATTATGCATAGGAGACACAAGTTGTTTACTCAAGCTTGAGATATCTTCATTTTCCAAAGGCATATTTTGAGTCGATGGGCACAAAATACTTTGTTCTTCATTTGTCCACTTTTCAGATGCAAAATCTTCAGAATCAGAGAGGAAACATGTCTGTCTTGCATTAATATTTCTTGGGTTCTTAATAGAATGTGACTGAGCAGAATTTTGGCCCTTGGAATTTGGCTCTCTATTCATACACTGGATAGTATATGGAGAAGAATGCACTGGTTTGTCAAATGCCTGTTTCATATTAAGTTGCATCTGATCACTACTAGAAACATATAAACCTTGTTTTTCAGAAATCTGATGTTTTTCATTAACTTTGTGGCCTCCAGTTACAGAATGATTAAAACTAGTTCTGTTACTTGAAAAAATCTTAGAAGATGGCAATTCTGTCTCTAAGAGATTATAACTATTATCACAGTCACTATCATATGTTATGCAAAGTGGCAAAGTTGCAATAGCTGTTTTATCTTCAGTACCAATATCAGTGTCTTTAACATTGACTTTGATTTCATCTTTGTGTGAGGTATTTTGAAAAGAATCAGTTTTTGCCATTAAACATGTCTGATTTAAAATTTTCACATTAGGATTATCCTTTATATGATCTACAGCTATTTTTTTTTTTAAAGATTTTGATTGGTCATTATGCTGTTCAGAAGGACTGTGGTAAGGTTGAGTTGCTGCCATTAAATCTCCTTTCTGATCGTTAACTTCCAGATCACTGTTATCACTTTCATAGTCTGCAAGAGTTTTTAACTTTGGAGATAATAATCTGTTGTCATACACCTTAGAAGGACCAAGATAGGGTTGGGTTGGTAGTAGGCATTCTTCATTGTCATCAGCTATTTTTTTTTTTAAAGATTTTGATTGGTCATTATACTGTTCGGAAGGGTTGTGGTGAGGTTGAGTTGCTGGCATTAAATCTCCTTTCTGATCGTTAACTTCCAGATCACTGTTATCACTTTCATAGCCTGCAAGAGTTTTTAACTTTGGAGATAATAATCTATTGTCATACACCTTAGAAGGACCAAGATAGGGTTGGGTTGGTAGTAGGCATTCTTCATTGTCATCAGCTATTTTTTTTTTTAAAGATTTTGATTGGTCATTATACTGTTCAGAAGGGCTGTGGTAAGGTTGAGTTGTTGCCATTAAATCTCCTTTCTGATCTTTAACTTCCAGATCATTGTTATCACTTTCACAGTCTGCAAGAGTTTTTAACTTATTGTCATACACTTTAGAGGGACCAAGGTAGGGTTGGGTTGGTAGTAGACATTCTTCATCAGTATTTGTTTCATCATTTTCTATGACTTTGGTTGTTGAAACTGATAGCAATATTGAGTGGTCATAAGATAGGTCATGATAAGGCTGAGTTGGTAGCATTAAATCTTCCTTTGGATCTCTATCTTCCATACTGGTGTCATCACGTTTATCATTTTGAAGAGTTTTTACTTCTGGATGTAATGAACTAGTAAGAGAACTGAAAGGAGGTCCATGGGAAGGTTGAGATGGAGCTGTGTATTCTTTGTTTATAATCATTTCATTTTTTGTTGTCTTCACTACTGAAGATGTTGGAGGGTCACTAGAAGGATCATGATACACTTGTGTTGCAGCCAATTCAGGATACGGTTGAGTTTCAGCCATTAAATGTTTAATACAGTCCTTTTTAGGATCAATTTCATTTTCATCATTTCCTGTCACTATGGATGCTGAAGATACTGAATGGACTACAGTAGGCTCATGGTAGGGCTGGGTTGCTGTCATTAAAACTCTCTCCTCCCAATCTTCATCATCTGAATCAGTATCATTTTCATTATTTTTATTAGAATTTGATTTTGAAGTTAATGATCTATTCAAAGAACCTTGAGAAGATCTATGACAGGATTGATTTACTGCCACAAAACAGTCTCCAAGATCTATGTTACAATCACTTTTATCATTTTGTACAGTTCTCACTGTTGACGAATTTGAGGTACCAATAGAATATTTGGAATGGCCACCATACTTTTGTGTTTCTGTTATTTTATTCTGATACTCATCTTCCATGTCAGTACAATCACTTTCATCAGATCCATTATTTTTTGCTAATGATGGAAATTCATTCACCCTGCTATGTCTTTCAACACCAGCATATGGTATAGTGTCTGATATTAGCAGTTCTTTTTCATCCTTATTGCTTATACCTGAATCATTCCATTCAGTTATAACATATTTTACTGAAAGCTGAATGTCTTGTTCTTTCTTTTGATTGCTTATCTCAGAATTAGAATCATAATTTTTATGAAATGGTTCTACTGCAAGAGAAGATAGCCCAGAGTTCTTATGTTTGACTTCACAAGCTTTTATCTTATAACTTTTGGGGCAGGGCTTTGAACTTGGAGATAAAACTGGAACAGTTCTCTTTTTTTCTCTCTGTATAATAATAAAAAAATGTAATTTAAGATATAATATTTTTATTACATCATGTATATAAAAAGTCTTCAAATAAGATAAATATTTAACAAATTAAAATAAGTTTGATTTTTTAAAGAAAATAATAAACATGTAATAATAATAATATTTAATTATTTTTTATATTTATAATAATTTAATATGTATTTCTGCTTTTTAAAAGTAAAATGTACAAAACAACATATTTTAAATTAGAGGACTACAAAGCAGTTGGTGGTGGTGATGATTTTCAAGTGAAAAGATATAGGTTTAATTTCTGTCACTGTCAGGGAGGAACATTTATAATGATATTTAATCTAAAGGTGAGTTAGCTCATCTCATTCAGAGAGATGAAAGAATTGCTTCTGCTCATATCTGTCTGCAAAATAGACACAAACTGTCAGAGAACAAAACAATCATATTGACAGAGAGTTGGAGCATAATATGGAAAAAGGCAGATGGAATGTGATATTTCAAAATATCCATTATTTTAAATATTAAATTCTAATAGGGGCAACATTTCAAAATATGTGCTATTATAAACAAAACATATACTACTAAATAAAATTGTCAGCTTCATAAAAAGTCACCCAAGCTGATAGAAAATACAACAAGATTTATTTATTTCTGGGTTGACATGAAAGAATTATCTTCTATAATTTACCTCTGTAAAATGCAATCCTACAAGGAAGGTAGAGAACTAACATCATAAACAGATGCGATTTCAACTGAAACTGTGCAAACCAAGAAGTTTGCATGATTTCAAATTAACTTTAAAATCTAGATGAAAAAACAAACCAAAACATAAAAAAACCCATTCAACTTCTTGCGTTGTTCAGATATTTTCTCTACACTTTCAGTGTAAATATTATAATATTATATTGCATTATTATATGATGAGCTGAAGGTGTTAATGTTTGGAAGGATTTTGATTTCCTTGACAAAGCATAAAAGAACTACTGTTTCATCTTTAGAACAAAGTGATAAAATACTCTTAATTAAAATTTGCAAAATCATTTAAATTTTTAATCGACTCAACCTATAAGATATGACTTATTTTGAATGAGGAAAAAAAACAAATGTATAATAGAAAAATATACCATTTAATGCAAATATTCCTATTAGGACTGGTTGTTTTGTTTCTTGCATTACAACCAAAGCAAATAAGGTAATGAGAAGGACAGCAAACCAACAAGAAATTATCAAGATGATAAACTTTGCTACACGTGAGGACACCTCATTTAACTTTGGATGAAAAGCCCGATAAATATTCATTTTAGAAACTATGGACTTTACAACTGTGGAAATTATGAACTTTAGTCTTCTTCTTCTTCAACCTTCTGGTTCTGTCCACCGCTTGACGAAGGTCTCCCCCATGATTTTCCAGATCACTCAGTTTTCTGCCTCTCCCATCCATCTCGCTCCTGCAATTTGTTTCAGTTCATCTCTCCACCTTCTTCTCGGTCTTCCTCTTTGTCTTGCTCCATCCATTGGTCTCCACTCTGTTGTTTTTCTAGTCCATCTCCCATCACTGCATCTGGCCAGCCCATCTCCACTTAGCCTGTTTAATGTATTTTACAATATCCATGACATCTGTTTGAGATCTTATCCAGATATTTGTCTTCTTATCTCTTAATGTTATTTTTAGCATACTTCTTTCCATGCGATGTTATGTTGTTCTCAGCTTTTTATTTAGGGCTTCTGTTAAAGTCCATGTTTCCCCTTCATATGTTAGGACAGGAAGTATGCACTGGTCGTAAGCTTTCCTTTTTAGACTCATAGGGATGTCACTTCTGAATATGTCTCTCATTTTCCCATAAGCCATCCATCCAAGGTGAATTCTTCATTCAATCTCTTTTCTTTGGTACTCCTCAAAGGATAACAATTGGCCCAAATATACATATGAAGTAACTTGTTCTATTTCATGGTTTTCAACTTTGACAGTTCTATGGTTTATGTATTTATTCATCATTATTTTTGTTTTTTCTCTATTTATTTTTAATCCAATTTCTCTGGAGGCTTCATTTAGCTGATTTAGCCTTTCTTCCAGATCTTCACGATTATCTGCTATCAGGACAATATCATCTGCAAATTTCAGATGATGCAGCCTTTCTCAATTTATGTTTATTCCTTTTGTTTCCCAATCAAGGCTTCTAAAGACTTCCTCTAGTGCAGCTGTAAATAATTTGGGAGATATGGTGTCACCTTGCCGGATGCCTTTTTGTATTGGGAACTTTTCACTGTTTTTATATAATTTAATTACAGAAGTTGCATTATTGTAAATATGTTTTAGTGTTTCAATATATGGTTTCTCAGTTCCCTGGGTTTCAAGTGCTTTTAGTGTTGCAGATGTTTTAACTGAATCAAATGCTTTTTCATAGTCTATACAGGCCAGACAAAAGCGTTTATTGTATTCAATTGATTTTTCAATGAGCTGTCTTAATGTGTGAATATGGTCCAAAGTATTGTAATTCTTTCTAAATCCAGCTTGTTCACAGGATTGCATTCCCTCTAGTTTAGATTTTATTCTATTATTTATAATTTTTGTGAAAACTTTATATATTGTAGGGAGTAGGCTTATAGGGCTGTAGTTTTTAATTTCTTCCTTATTGAAATATTCTTCCTTTTTAAAAATTAATATTAGAAGTGAATTGTTCCAATTTTTCGGAATTTTTCTCTGTTTCAGGCATTTATTAAAGAGTTTAGTCAGCTGTTTGATGACAGGGATTCCTCCCAGTTTTAAGAAGTCTACCATAATTCCATCTTCTCCTGGGGCTTTCCATTCTTCATTTCCCACAGTGCCATTTCCACTTCACATTGTAAGATCTCAGGGGCATCATGTTCATCCTCACTCGAGTTATCCATAGATGATTCTTGGATGTCAAGGTCTTTGTCTTCATAGAGTTCAGTATAAAATTCCTGAATTCTTTTGATTATTGCATCTCTATTTTTTATAAGTTCACCATTTTTTCCTCTTACAGCAGCTATTTCCTTTGCTGCAACTGATAATGTTCATCTTAGGACCTTCATATTACTATTTTTTCTATTGTTTCTTTAATTTTCCTAGTATTATATGATCTAAGTCCATGTTTCATCCTTTTACATATAGTTTTGCAAATTTCTGCATATTCTATTTTATTGGTGTCATTCAAATATCTTTTCATATCTCTACTTTTCTTCATCAGATCTAAGGTTTCCTGTCTTAGTTTTTCCTCTCCTCTTGGTGCCTTTTTACACCTCCTATTTCTAGTGCACAATTCAAGATAGATTTTGTTAATATTTCATTAGCATCATCAATGGTAGTAGCTGTGTTTAACTTTTTTAGTTCATTTTTGAGTGATTCTATAACAGCTTTTATTGTGGTAGAGGTTTTGTAGATTCACTAAATTGGACTTTTTTTTTTATGAGCTTATTCCGTTCCCATTTTTTGTTGATCCATACTTTTGCCCTTACTAGTCTGTGGTCACTTCCTGTGTTAAATCTATTAAGCACTTCGGTATTATTTATTATATATCTTCTGTTGGTGAGGATGAAGTCTATTTCATTGTAAGTTTGTCCATTTGTGCCAAGTCCATTTTCGGTTGATTTTCTTCTTGAAAAAGCTGTTTATAATAAAGAGGTTATTTACTTCTGCAAATTTAATGTCTTTCTCCTCTTTCATTCCTCTGTCCAAATCCAAATTTACCAATGGAGTTCAGATGGTCATCTCTTCTTCCAATTTTGCCATTAAAGTCACCCATTATAATTATGCAGAATTCTTTAGAATTATTTAATGTGGATTCTAATGTTTCAAAGAAATCTTCTATCTCATCATCTGGATGGTTCCATAGTTGGGGCATATACTTGTATAATTTTCAGTTGGTATCTTTTATTTATGAAGAGACTTAGTTCAGCTATTCTTGATGTTATTTTATTTACAAACAGGATATTGTCCTTGATTGTTTTATTTATTAGGAATTCTACACCACCAGTTGAGTTTCTGTCACATTCACAGTGGTAGAGTAGATGTCCATCTTTTAATCGCATGAGAGTTTCTTCTTTCCTTCTTATCTCTGCAAGGCCCACAACGTCCCATTTTATATGTTCCAATTCCTTCATCAATTCTTCCAATCTATCATCATCCTGTAGAGATCTGCAGTTCTATGTTCCTACTAATGAACTTTAGTACTGTGTTATAAATAACTATTTTAATTTCCAGACGTTTCAACCTTTATATTAAGGTCATCATCTCGAGTATATACAAATATACAAGGACAAGCTGAGTTACATTTCACACAGTAAGCTAAAGAAACAATGATCACCAGTTATTCTACTGGCATGAGCTCTAGTAAAAAAAAAAAAAAAAAAACAGATAAAATTACAAATTATTTTGAATGAGGAAAAAACCAAACGTATAATAGTAAAATACACCATTTAATGCAAATATTCCTATTAGGACTGGTTGGTTTATTTCTTGCATTACAGCCAAAGCAAATAAGGTAATGAGGAGAGCAAACCAACAAGAAAGCACATGCAATTATCAAGATGATAAACTTTGCTACACGTGAGAACACCTCATTTAACTTTGAATGAAAACATGATCATTACAAATTGGTCTTCTTATTTTTGAGATAATACAATTCAAAGTATTAATTCAGTATTAATCTTACAAAGATTCATCAATTACACCAAAATTTAATTAAAACGAATGAGGTTTTTTAACACCCATAAATATTCTTCACATTGTTAATGGGAATATTAGGATAAAAAGATTCATGCTAGAATAAATAAGTATAATACATTACTCTTGAGATTCTAGGACTTTATGAATACACTTATATAGAGCTTTTTACTTTCTGAGCAATAAATATAAAACGTTATATTCAGACAATGACAATCAAGGAAAAGAAGGAGTAGCCATAGTATGCAACACAAAATACGAGGCTAATCTTCTTGAATGGCAGTCAGTCTCAAGTAGAGTAATGTGGGCAAATATGAGAATGGGGAACTGGACAATGAGACTTATTTGTGCCTATGGTCCCACAGAAGGTTCTACTATGGTAGAAGTGAAGGAATTTTTTGAGGCTTTAGAAAAAGCAACTGACACAATGAAAAAGGAAAAGTTGGTCCTTGTTGGGGATCTAAATAGCAGAGTAGGAAATGATTGTGAGACATACAGAAATATTTTGGGAAAATTTGGAGAAAAGAGCAAAGCTAATAAAAATGGCAAATATCTGTTGGATTTCTGCTCAGGACATGGACTGGTTATTACTAACACCATGTTCCAACATAAAAATGTGCACAAATTCACATGGAGAGAAGAGGCAAGGAATAAGGAAAGTCTCATTGACTATGTTATTGTTGATAGTGATGTTTTCTCCCTGGTGCAGGACACCAGAGTGTACAGAGGATTTGAAATTGGAAGTGATCACTATTTAGTCTTGAGCAGGATAAAATTGAATTTCATATTGAAAAGAAAAACATGTAAGAAAGTTTTGAAGCAAATAAAAGTTGAGAAGTTCTCAGATGTGAACTGTAAACTAAAATACACAAAGATTATTGAAGAAAAAATGAAAGAGTTTGAGAACAGGAATCAAACCTTGGAAATTCAGTGGCAAGCCTTGAAGAAAGCTCTGATTGATTCAGCTAGAGAGGCATGTGGTGAAGTTGTCTGCAAGGATAGAAAAATTAGAACTCCATGGTGGACACAGGAAGTTAAAGAGGCAGTGAAGGAAAAGAAGAAAGCATATCAAAAGTTCCTGACAAATAAGTCAGCTGTGCTCTTAGAGAATATAGAGACAAATGTAAGAAAGCTAAAAACTGTGTAAAACTAGCTAAACAAAAGTCATCATGGGAGGACTTTGGCAAGAACATAGAAAATAAATATCAAGAAGGCGGCAAAATATTTGGAGGTTGTTGAAGAAGCTTAAGAATGGAGGAAAGAGTGCTGTAAAAGGAGTTAGAGATGATAAAGGTGACATGAAAACGGAAGAAAAAGATATCCTTGAAGTATGGAGTAATTACTTTGAAAAACTGCTAAATGAAACAAGCAGTGATGAGCGCACAGTGGTAAAAAAACACTGACCAGGCATGCAGTCAGGAATACATATCCATACTTGAAGTAGAAAAAGCCATCAAAGGCTTGAAATGTGGAAAGGAAGCAGGAGTAGATGATATTCGACCAGAAATGCTGAAGTATGGTGGTATAAAAGTCTTACAGTGGCTGCACTGCACAGTTCAGAAAGCCTGGACAGAGGGACGAATTCACGATGATTGGAATAGAGCTCTCATAGCACCCATATATAAAAAGGGAAATAAAACTTAATGTGAGAATTACAGAGGTATTTCCCTAGTGAGTGTTCCTGGCAAGATCTATGCAAGTATACTTGAGAAACGGTTGAGAAGAATTGTGGAAGAAAAGCTTGCTGAAGAACAAGCTGGATTCAGGCCAAATAGAGGCTGTCAGGATCAGATCTTCACTTTACGACAAATAGTCTAGAAAGCATGGGAATATAACAAAGATATGTATTTAAGTTTTGTCGATTTGGAAAAGGCATATGATAAGGTGCCAAGAGAGAAGCTATTCAATACGCTACAGTTATATGGTGTCAATGGGGCATTATATCAAGCAATATTTAGTCTTTATTTGAGTTGTAAGTCAGCAGTTAGAATTGAAGGAAGTACAAGAAGATGGTTTAATGTTAAATCTGGTGTGAGACAAGGATGGATGTACATTATCCCCTCTGTTATTCATTATCTATATGGATCACATTATGAAGGAATGTGGTATTAAACCTGATATCAAAATTGGAGATGTTAATGTCAGTTCTTTGCTTTATGCAGATGATGTTATACTTCTAAATAAATCCGCTACTTGTCTGCAAGATTCTCTCACTAAATTGAATAACTGTTGTAATAGATATGGTATGAAAGGCAGCAATAAAAAGACAAAGACAATGAAAATAGTCGAATCGTTGAAAATGTCAACTGTGTTGTGAATGGAGAACCTGTGGAACAAGTAAAACATTTCAGCTACTTAGGTACTATTTTTAGTGAAGATGGTAAACTCAATATAGAAATAGACAACAGAATCAGCAAAGCTGGTATGGTGGGAAGTCAACTGAATAAATTCATATGGAATAAGAGAGAAATTAGTTGGAACACTAAATTAACTGTATACAAGACAGTGTTCAAACCAGTTTTAACTTATGGATCTGAGAGTTAGGTCAGAAGTAAAACACTTGACCAAAGACCAGAGACCGCAGATATGAGAGTCCTAAGAAGGATTATAGGTGTGAACAAATGGCATCAATGGCAATATCATATTAAAAATGAGGATATTAGGAAAGAACTTGACATTGTCAGCATCCAAGAATGTGTTAGCAGAGCTAATCTCAGGTGGTATGGTCACTTAAACAGAATGGGCAAAGAAAGATTAGGTAAAATCCAGTGTTCTCTGCTAGGTTGGCAGCAAAACGACCCAGAGGAAGACCAAGATACAGGTGGATTGATAAGGTACAAAGTGCCTTAGATGATAGAAATATAAGATCTGATAATGTTGTAGTCTTGACAAGTAACAGACTGATTTGGAGGAAAATTGTAGATAGGAAGTTAGTAATGATGTAATTTTTTTCATGTAGTACTATCATATCCTGTACACCCCTTGAGGGTACATGGCAGGAATTTGATGATGATGATGATACTTTAAACATAAAGGGCAAATTGAAAAAAAAAATTATTGCTTGCTGACAGAGCTACCATGTATGAGTACTGTTTTAGTTTCTACTAGAAGTGTCAATGATGTGATTAGACAGAGGTATGGAATGTAAGCTTTTGCACAACAAAATACTTGTGTGTTTTATTAAGTCTTTCATCCTACCAAAATAACACATTTGGTATGGTTTCATGCTAATAAATCTCCAGAGATGTTGATTTATCATTACAAATTGCTCTTCTTATTTTTGAGATAATACAATTGAAAGACAGTAAGTAATACAGTATTAATCTTACAAAGATTTATCAATCATACCAAAATTTAATTAAAGTGAATGAGGTTTAACACTTCCTTTGATTTGTCCTGACTATAAGTCAGTTAAGAGCTTTTGATTATAATTAAATTGGCAGGTGAAGTTTTTTTTTTTAAATGTATTTACTTTTTTAAAGCATGTCATTGATCTATAGCATGAAAGTTGTTTCATATAAATTTAGCTGAAAACAAAACACACTTGTCATTTTAAGAATAGTGAAGTTAATCTAGAAATAGTCAGTGAACACCTTTCTTGTGAAAGGCAAGTATGGATATTTGATTCCGTTTACAGACAACATATACATACACTTAATATAATTTTTGAATAACAGTGTGAAGCCATTATTCAAAAATTATATTATGTCTAATGTGCATACACTTAAATTTTACTGTTTCTTTTAATTTGATCCTTAAAATGTTATGCTAAAATGATCATGATATGCAGATATTTTAGAAACTATTAAGTCTCCAAGTGTGAAAAATAAAATATATTTTGGGAAAATCTGGGTGGAAAAAGAAAAGTTTATTGTGAATTCTTAATTCCCTTTGGCAGTTCAAAACAGTTTTATAAAGAATACTCAAAAATCTTGCAAAGCAGACCTATCAGATAATGCTGATTTTCCAAAACTGTGAAAAATAGTTACGGGTTGTTGATAGAGTAAATTCTATTAGATTTTTCTCTATATACTGATTTCATTATTTTTTGCAGCAATTAATGTAGAAAAAAATATGACATGCAAACTTTCTGTGAGAAGGTATGCAGATATATATATATATATATATATTTCAATGTAATGTCATTATAGTCATAAATGACAAGAAAAATCAGGTTTAAGCATGTATATTACTTCTGCAAACCACTCCACAAACTACACTGTAACAGAACTACTATGCTATATTTGGAAGACAATTTCTTGGCATGAAATTTTAATGAAAATGAAAAAAAATTAAAAGCTGTCTTATTGCAAACCTAAACAGCAGAGAAGGCAATGAATCCCATGCATAGATATTTTTTGGAAAACTTGGAGAAAAGAGCAAGTTAACACTTTGAGTCCTATCAATGTAAACATACATCAATATGTATATATATACTTACAGAAGGTCTAGGACTCAAAGTGTTAATAATAAAGGTACGTATTATCTGAATTTCTGTTCAGGACACAAACTACTCATTATGAATAGTACGTTCCAATGCAAAAGGTGAGCATACATTCCTGTGGAGAGATCACGTGAGAAATAAGAAGGCTTATTGATTATGTTATTACTGAAAGTCACATCTTAAGACTAGTTCAGGATGCAAGAGTATGCAAAGGATTTGAAACGGAGGAGGATCATTATCTGATTTTGAGCAGGATAAAAATGGGGGTATCACACCAAAAAGAATAACATCTACAAATGTTTTTAAAAGATTCAAAGCTGTACAGCTTTCAGAAGTGAAATGGGAACTCACATATTATTAATGAAGGCAAAACAAACCTTAGAGCCCCAATGGCAAATCCAAAGAAAAATTTCTAGTTGAAATGGACCAACCACAACTCCTAATATATTTTTTTTTAAATCCTTAACTTTTTCATCTTTCTCAATCTCTTCATCTTTAAAACTATATGTGGGTGCTTGTGTTATACTGAATTTTGGGCTTCCTCCTATTCTAATAAGTATAATTCTATCCCATATTCTCTAGTTCTCTTAAATATAATATTTTGAGAATACCCCCCCCCCCCGCATCAATCTTGTTCTCATCATCTCCTGGTAGCAAAAACATAACCATTCTCCATCTGAGTATGCAGTACTTAGCAGCTAATAGAAAAACATGTTTCTACTGCTGTGTGTGTGAAGGGATCATTTTGTTTAACATGAAATTTTATCATGCATAAACAAAAAATTTCTTTCTCATAGCAATTTAAAAGTACTGTAAGTACAATTCTATTGTAACATCCTAAGAACATATATAAAAAAATGATTACTTCTTTCCTCCAAAATCATCATCATCATCATCATCAAATTCCTGCCATGTACCCTCAAGGGGTGTACAGGATATGACAGTACTACATGAAAAAATTACATCATTACTAACTTCCCATCTACAATTTTCCTCCAAATCAGTCTGTTACTTGTCAAGACTCCAACATTATGAGATCTTATATTTCTATCGTCTAAGGCACTTTGTACCGTATCAATCCACCTATATCTTGGTCTTCCTCTGGGTCATTTTCCTGCCAACCTGGCAGAGAACACTTGTTTTGCTAATCTTTCCTCTCCCATTCTATTTAAGTGACCATACCATCTGAGATTAGCTCTGCTAACACATTCCTGGATGCTGACAATGTCAAGTTCTTTCCTAATATCCTCATTTTTAATATGATATTGCCATTGATGCCATCTGTTCACGCCTCTAATCTTTCTCAGGACTCTCATATCTGCAGTCTCTAGTCTTTGGTCAAGTGTTTTACTTCTGACCCAGCTCTCAGATCCATAAGTTAAAATTGGTTTGAACACAGTCTTGTATACAGCTAATTTAGTGTTCCGACTAATTTCTTTCTTATTCCATATGAATTTATTCAATTGACTTCCCACGATACCAGCTTTGCTGATTCTGTTGTCTATTTCTATATTTAGTTTACCATCTTCAGTAAAAATTGTGCCTAAGTAGCTGAAATGTTTTACTTGTTCCACAGGTTCTCCATTCAAAACACAGTTGACATTTTCAATGATTCTGCCTATTTTCATTGTCTTTGTCTTTTTATTGCTGACCTTCATACAACATCCTCCAAAATCATGTAAAACAAAAGTTCAATAGTTAAGAGAGAGAGGGCATTTATTTATTAACTAACAAATATATAAACTATTACCATTTCATTATTTTCAGCTTTGTTGACGCTGCCATCAAATTTCGTATTTTCATCAGATGGGTTTAATTCTCCTATCTAGAAATAAATTAGGCATTCTTAGAACAAAATTTTAAAGCAATAAAAAAGAAAAATTACAAGATTTTCAGTCAGCAATTCTCAGCCTTTCCCCTTAAGTCTCCAATATATATATAACATATATTTTGAGAATCTTCAACCAAAATTTTTGTAAAGCAAAAACAATTTCTCACCAAACAGGACTATGGCATTAATTATGATAACTAAGTCTGATATGAAAGAGAAAATAAAATTATATGACAAAATATGTACTGTAGGTAGTTTTCAGTATTGAGACCATGATATTATAGTTTATTAAAAATAAACAATTAAAAAAACCTGACAAGTTTCGTGCGTCATAAGACATATCATCAGGATCAGGGGTAATGGTACATAAAAGTTTTACAAAGCAAAAGCTTATTTATGATTAATTACACATATCAGATGTTTTTTTATAACTTCACAACTGTTAACCAAATTGATAAACCAGAATACTTCTTCTTCTCCCATAGTCTTAAATGAACTGTTGGGTTATTCATGGCTGGTAGGTGATACTCTTTGTTAGCCTCCTCCAGTTGTCTTGGTCTCTTGTTCTTGATGTCAGTTGAGAAAGGAAGGAATTTGTCCATTTTTTGATGTTATCAGTCCATTTTAATCAAGGTCGGCCCTAACCCTTGATCCCGGAACGATTCCTTCTAGGGTTTGCTTTGGAATGCCATTAGCCCTCTCCACATGTCCGAACCATTTCATCTGTCTTCTTCTGATGACTGTCAGAAAATATTTTCCCTTTTTCTTCCATCTATTGAGTCAATCAGTTTTCGGACGTTTTCATTGGTTTTGTGAGCAGTATAACCAGAATACAGATTGTACAAATTTGTACCAGAATAAAAAATCAGCCAGCCTAGTTGGCTGAGTGGTTAGCATATCCGCTTTCCAGTCAAAAGGGTGCAGGTTTGAATCCCACCATACACATTGATGTTTGTGATTGTCTGTGGACAAACTATCTGTGGTGATAGGCGGTAGATGGTGTTGGTATAGTTGCGGTTAGTTGTAGTTGGTGAAGAGTTGTAGAGTAGGTGCCCTCCCTCGATGAGTCTTTGGGCTCCCTGGAGATATTACATGATGATGATGATAATAATAATAATAATAATAATAATTATTATTATTATTATTATTATGGGCAACTCCAAGGAGTCCTTAGGCTCATCGACGAATGTCTAAACATCATATCAAGAACTATTCAGCAGTCGCACAGTATCTATCATACTTAGCTTTGAACTCATTCATAGTCATGGCACCCACAACAGACTCTGGCAGCTTATTCCACTCATTCACCACTCTCCAAGTAAAAAACCTAGTTCTAACACCCTTGCTAACTACACTCTTGCTCAGTTTCCATGGATGGTCCCTAGTTCTTCCACCACCCTGTTCTGAAAATTTTCCTCTGAATTAATTTTGTAAAAATCCCTCAGTAATTTGAATGTCTCAATCATATCATCCCTTTTCTGCCTATCAACTAATTTCTGTAACCCACAGATCTTCAACCTGTTCTCATGCGGTATATTCCATAGACTAGCTACCATCTTGGTCACTCGCCTCTGGATCTTCTCTACCTCCTCCACATCAAGAAGAAACTCTGGTGCCTAGATCTGGGCACAGTAGTCAAGATGGGGATCTTATCAAGGATAATAATAATAATAATATATTTGTTACTGTATGCTTGTTGGAACATTGCTGGTGGTTATTGTTACATTCTGTGGTTCACACGTGCTATATCCTAGGCCCATGGCAGTTAAATTTTTGATGAAAGCAGACCACACTTGATGTAAAATCAAGCACTGATTTTTATTGCGCTGTGTAGGGAACCTAAGCATTTGTGCAGCTTCTTTAAATTTTCTTGTTAAACCGTTATTGTCATATAGCATTTTTTTTTTTTTTTGTTTCCATAGTACTTGATGGTCAGTAGTAGTTGTGGAATGCTAAAAAGAAGGGAGCACAAATCATGTTCAGCATTCCACACAACCACCACTGACCATCAAGTACTATGGCAACAAACAAAAATGCTATATATAACTGTTTCATAAGAAAATTTAAAGAAGCTGCACAAATGCTTAGGTTCCCTACACAGTGCAATAAAAATCAAGGCTTGATTTTATATCAAGTGTGGTCTGCTTTCATCAAAAATTTAACTGCCACAGGCCTAGGACATAGAGATCCAGAGGAGGACCAAGATTAAGTGGAATGATGCAAGTATATGTGTCTTAGAGAACCGAAATATAAGATCTGATAATACTGAAGTCCTGAAAACAATCACCCAGTTAAACAGCGTTCCAGATGGAGATCTGGGTCAAAAGTGAAGGGTCAGAGGACTGAAATGTCCTCTACACAATTGAATGCACTGTTAATGAACAAAGCATCAATGTAAACGAGGCAGGGCTAACATAGGAATTGCAGAAATTGATGACATAACTGGCACCATAAAGAGGATAAAACAGATGAAATACTTGTATACAACAAGTGATAGATAATTTATTATTCAAGCAATATAAATTTATTTGGGTAATGCAGATAACTTATTCAATGCAATACGAATCAGGAAAAAAGGAACAACTGCAGCATTTCATCATTAAACATGAAGAAAAGCTCCTTCAAATGGCAAGCCATTTTCAAATAGTCATGTGGGAAACGAAAAAGAAATTAACTTATTTGAGTCTTATGTCCTCAATGAAAGCACAAAGAGATCCAGAGGAGGACCAAGATTAAGTGGAATAATGCAAGTAGGTGTGTGCAAAATGAATGACGCAAAAGCCACCAACTGATATGAAGCTTAAATGAGGCGGAATCTGAATGTATCCATAGTGTTCGAAGAATAAATAGGTTGGGAGTGAAAAGGATGTGCAACTTTATTAAGGAAGAGATCCACAAGAAGAAGAAGATGATATGGAAAGAATATCGTGAGAATAAGAGTGAAAGGAATTATGACATATATAAAACTTAGCCAAAAAAAGTAATAAGTATTGTGCAGAAAGCTAAATTATAGTATGAAAACAAATTGGCTATAAATAATAAAGTAACACGTAAAAACCACAGTGAAATCTTTAATTAGTAAAAAGACAGATATTTCGTACTAAAAATAATAGTACATCTTCAGTGTCTGTACCAGTAATAGGAACGGAATACAGGCAAACGTTCGGTGGATCACCTATTAAAATACAATTGTTACTGCGTGCATGGAAATAATAGAAATAACAAATTTAATCTATTAAGATAAATGTTTTTTTACATAAGATCTGGGAGACTTATCTTATGTAAAAAACCATTTATCTTAATAGATTAAATTTGTTATTTCTATTATTTCCTAGCATGCAGTAACAATTGTATTTGAATAGGAAATAATAGAAATAACAAATTTAATCTATTAAGATAAATGGTTTTTTACATAAGATAAAAGTCTCCCAGATCTTTGAGTTAGGCAAGGATGTTTACTTTCTCCTCACTTGTTTAGTATATATGCAGAGGACATCATGTATGAAGCATTGGATGAGCTCAGGACAGGAATTACGATAGGGGATTGATCAGTAATCTGAGGTACACTGATGATACAGTACTCCTTTATAATGACATGGAAGAACTAGGACTAATTCTTGACAAAGTTAACAAGATCAGTAATAACAGAGGACTTCAACTCAATTCTAGCAAGACAAAGATCATGGTGCTCAAAGGAAAAACAAACAGAGAAGCTCTTGAGAAACAAATGTATCTTAATGGAGAAAGAATTGAGGAAGTCAGCAAGTTTGAGTACCTGGGATCCATTATTAATGTGAAGAATTGCTGTTCAGAAGATGTCAGAAAAAGGTTAAGAATGGCTAAAACAACAGTCAGAGACCTGTCTAAAATCTGGAAGGATGAATCTATCTCCATGGGAACAAAGTTGAGGATTTTGGATGCAGTTGTTTTTCCAACAGCAACTTATGGATGCGAGACTTGGAACCTAAAGAAGTCAGATAAGAAACGGATATCTGCTTTTGAGATGTCGTGTGTGTTACAGAAGGCTGTTGAGGATATCATACACTGAAAGGTGTACAAATGAGTGGGTGTTAGAAACGATTAGTAAACTTTAAGGCTCCTTAAGGATATTGATAGAAGACAATTAAAATATTTTGGACACAGAAAGGATGGAAGGAGGACTTCTCAGAACAGTAATAGAAGGTAAAGTTCCTGGAAAAAGAGGCAGGGGCAGACCATCAATGAGATGGATGGATGGCGTGTGTGGAGTGACTGATCTTCAGAGAGTTGAGGCTGCCAGAAGGGCAAACAACAGGAATACATGGCGAGGCCTAGTGTGGAACATCATCGAGCATTGGAGTGACCATACGGCGTCTGTAGATGCCCAGTGAACACAGACAGACAGATCTTTGAGAGAGACATACAGTCATTTCTATTTAAATTCGGTCGGTGTAAGATAGTTTCACAACTTTCTTTGAATAAGCATTCATATTTGAATCTGCATCTATGGAGGAGAACTGCTTTATCCCACTGGACACTATGAGTAGAGTCAATACTGTGCTGCGCCAGACCAGGCTTTAGAGGTTTGTTATAATCAATATAATATTGATGTTCTTTTATTCTTTTTTCCAAAGAACATACAGTCCAAAGTTTGTCCAAAATAAGAGACATCACATTCGCAAGGTATTTGGTAAATGCCAGCCAAAGATAGAGAAGACAGTTTATCCTTTGTAGAAGGTAATAAAGAAGAAATTTTGTTGATAGGAATATATGTTGGAATCAGTTGATACTTTTTCAGAATTCTACCTATAGGTTCTGAGATTCCTGGAATGTACGGAATAGGAACTCTGTGGACTGTTGAAGAAACTGTAAGTGTTGGAACATAAGAGTCAAGTATCTGTTGGATTTGATTGCAGTTGTAATCATTTGATTCCATTAACTTTTTAATGATGGAAAGTTCTTGTTGTAAGATTATTGGGGAAGAGCAAACTTTATGTGTTCTATGAATTAGAGATTTAAGAATGTCAAATTTTTGAGAAATGTAGTGAGCAGACTTTTTGGGAATGTATCTGCCAGTAAAAGTGGGTTTTCGAAAGATGCTTGTAGATAAGGTACCAGAAGACGTTCTAAATGGTTTCTTACATAAGATCTGGGAGACTTTTATCTTATGTAAAATACCATTTATCTTAATAGATTAAATTTGTTATTTCTATTATTTTCTAGCACACGATAACAATTGTATTTTAATAGGTGATCCACCGAACGTTTGCCTATATTCCATTCGTATTACTGTTACAGACACTGAAGATGTACTATTATTTTTAGTACGAAATATCTGTCTTTTCACTAATTAAATATTTCACTGTGGTTTTTACATGTTACTTTATTATCTAATTACTATGTAACAGGTTCCACTAAAAATCAGAAATCGGCTATGCAAGCTAAAGGCAATCCAAAAGAATTTTATCATTATACTGCAAGCAAAAGAAAGAATGAATGTGAAAAAATAACTTGGCTGAATGCAGATGGTACTCAAGTGTCGGAAGCTAATGAGATTGTTCAGTTAATGAGTGCTCACTTTGCTGAGATATATCAACCAGGTGTATGTAAGATGATGCACAGTGCTACTGCTACATTGAATGAAGAGTTAGAGATGCATGAAAATTAGGTTGAAGAGTCGTTGTGTAACCTGGATAAAAATTTGTCTATGGGGACAGATGGAAAATGAGCCCATTTGCTAAAGGAATGTTCAGCCGAATTGGTTAGGCCTTTCACATGTTTGTATAACTTGAGTCTCAGCTCAGGAATGATACCACAGGAATGGAAGGAATGTATGATAGTTCCATTGTACAAGGGTGGTGCAAAAACTGGCGTGCCTAACTACCGACCTATCGGTATCTCTGGTGTGGTAGTGAAGATTTTAGAGAAGTTGGTAAGAACTCGCATACAAAAATGGGTAGATAAACAAGCTATACTCTGCAAGGGGCAGCATGGGTTTACTAAAGGAAGGTCATGCTTTAGCGATTTGATTATATTTTATAGCAATGTTACGGCCGAGTTGGATAAAGGGAATGGATACACTATGATAATGTTGG
Organism: Typopeltis vanoorti; assembly: GCF_054136105.1. NCBI lineage: Eukaryota > Metazoa > Arthropoda > Arachnida > Uropygi > Thelyphonidae > Typopeltis > Typopeltis vanoorti. The sequence goes on along the minus strand of NC_143568.1, from coordinate 12,879,108 downwards.
ATTTGTCTAAGGCATTTGATAGGATACCACACGAAAGGCTGTTGCATAAACTGGAGAATATGGGATTGGAATATAAACTGTTGACTTGGATCAGGGGATGGTTGGCAGATATATATCAAAAGTGATATACAGTGAGTGTGAATCTGCCAGATTTATGGTGACTAGTGGTAGAACTCAGGGTTTAGTCCTTGGGCAATCAGGGATGCTACTGATATTGAAAACTTACAAAATGATTTGAATAGGCTGGAAATTTGGGCAAATGAAAATGGCTATCAGTTTAATGTTAGTAAGTGTAAAGTTATGCACTTTGGCAGGATTAGATTTCCAGCAGCATATTGTATTAGTGGGGCTATGCTACAAAACTGAGGAGGCAAGGGATCTTGCCTCCTCAGTTTAAAGATCACACCTGGCCTGGATTATTGTGAGCAGATTTGGTCTCCTGGATTCCAAGGCGATAAAGATGCTGTAGAAAGGGTGCAAAGAAGAGTTACAAAGATTGTATCTGAATTATGGGATTTAGATTATGAAGACAGATTACAAGTATGTGGATTGCAGACTCTAGTTAATACGAGAAAGATGAGTGATATGATAGAGGTGTATAAACTTTTGAATGGGTATTATAGGATAGCATCTGATGAAATTTTTCCTTATATGGAAGGTGGGGAGAGAACATAGGGCATCCATTGAAGTTAAGTTTGTTCGCAGTCAAGAAAGGGGTAAGAGCTAGGTTTTTCTTTCACAGAGCAGTGAGTGAGTGAGTGGAATAGTCTGCCTTCAAGGGTATTGAGTGCATCTAGTGTGAATGAATTTAAGGGAAGGTATGAGAGCTGGTAAGGATGATTTATAACCTTTCTTGAAGCCCTTGACTCCCTGGAGGTCTTATTTAATAATAATAATAATATGATTAAATAACTCAGCCTATTTCACACACTTAGAAAACAATAAATACAATAAATGAACTCAGTATTATTAGCAAAAATTTGAAAAAATTACTTATTTTTCCAGATCATTATGAATCTACAGCATTTAACAAATATACTCAAACCCTAATCTCCAATCTGAACCCACATCTTTCTAACCACAGGCAATGTCAAAAATAACCAAGCTACAGAGCTCACAATTACAGAAATATCAAGAGTACATAAATTATTCATCCCCCCCTCCAAAAAAATATGAATAGTTTATTGTGGTTACTTCCAGAACTTTGAGACAGATATGCAATCAAAATAGGTGAGATTCAGATACTGTCAAGTTTCACAAGTTTCAAGGAAGAGGCAAGTAAAAGTTTAAATCTACTTGAGTGCAGTATCTTTGTTTGATTCTAAAGAACTTGGTGGTTAGTATCAATAGCATGGGAAGGAAGGCCAGAATAATTAGATTTCATGAAGTTGTTAGTGAGCTTGAATATCACTCAGGATATTGTTAAGTTGCTCAAGTTTACTATCAACAGAGGCTATTTTATCCTGGTAAAAACAATTATACCACTGAGGGAACTGCTATTGACAGTCTTATCTCCAGCATCAGCAAGCCATTTTATGGAACATCTGGAAAATTAACTTTATCAGTACCCTTAACTTCATATTTGGCTTTGCTTCATCAAAAATGACATCTTCACAGTACAGGATAAATGGATTTAATTTCTAGATAAAAGTAACTTTGTGTACTCCTAAATAACATGAGTATAATGATAGTTTACTACTGAACATGAATATAACAATACCTTTCCTTTTTTTTTTTGGTTACTTGAATACCCAACAGTTCTATTATTCAATATTAAGCCTTCCTTAGCTGAAAGATATATCCATCTTTTCTTCACATCATCATTATCCATCACAGAAGACAGTTGTTATTAGGACTATTATACACTGAGCTTGGACCATCTTTACTGATTCTCATCTACCATAAGAAATAAATGATTGAATCACTGAATCAATATGACTGATAATTGTTTCCATAGAACAGGTGGAAGAATGGAGAGTGAGTGCACCCTATGACTAGGAAAAATCCAAGTTTTATTCTCACCATGATGAGAGGAATCTTTATATGGACCTTTTTTTAAACTGAAGGTGAGTTAGCTGAGATCTCATACGTAGATAGTAGGACTATTTCTTCTGGAAACTCTGAAAGAAATGCAATTGGCCAAAGAACACATGCGATTAAAGATAAAAATACCATTAGTGAGGTAGGTGGTATAATGAATGGATGGTAGATTTAATGTGTAGATGATGAATTAAGCTGTAGACAATGGGTTGTGTACAACTTAGGTGTGGAGTGTCCTCTCCATATCATTATTAATTGACACCTACATGGAAGGTGTCACATAATAATTCTTGACTGATAGTACCCTACAACAGATTGCAAATGGATGTTAAAAGAATTGCTAGCCTGTCTCAGAGGAATAGCACAGGTTCTCCGAAAGTTCAATCTATACACCACCTTCAAACTATTTCAGAAACTATCTTCCTTTGTGTAATATACTAAGAAGAAATTATATATCCCCCTCATTCCTTACCTAGTGTTTATCAAGTACCTTGTTCCTGTTAACTTTGTTATTTTGGATAGATGGGATGTTCTACTGAAATCAGAATCCAGGAACATAAGATTTATAACAAGTTCTTGGAATCTGATAAGTTCTCCTTTGTCACAAGGAGAATCATCTTGTTACACAGACACTGTCTCCTTTACAATGTCCTTGTAACAAGGTAGGAATATTTAAGAGCAATCAATTAAATCTGCATGTTTTTCAAGTACTAACCATTATTTATTTCATAATAATCTCTTTAATTTCTGTTCAGGATATAAACCAGTCATTTCTAAAATTGTATTTCACTATGGAGATGTACATAAATTTATTTGAAGAAAACAAACAAACAAGAAAAGTATTACTGAAAAGTATTATTGTTGAAAGTGATATATACTCAGAACTGTCAGGATACGCAAGCAGAACTTCTGAAGCAGAAGATAACCATTATTAAGTTTCGAACAGGGCAGAGATGAATACTTTACTGAAAAAAAAAAAAAAAAAAGGAAAGGTAAAAAAAGAGAAAGGTTTCAAAAAGCATCAAAGTCAAACAGCTGTTGGATGTGAACTGCAGACTGAAAAAATTAGAACTCTCAAGTAGAGACACAAAAAGTTAAAGATACAGTCCATGAAAAGAAGACATTATATAGAGTTCCTAGCCTTGCAATAATATGGACACATATTTGATTTGCTAGCTTGAACTTCCCAGTAGAAAAGATAAGTTATGTGTAAAAGTAATATTAAAAAAGTTTAGAAATAGAAAAAAGTGTCACAAAATAGAAATCAAGTATGATAAGTGATATAAGTACTGAAGGATATTCTGGAGTAATTACTTTGAAGAAATTATATTAAATAAGTGACTACTAACAGAATTATAATTAGAAATTTGAAACACTAAAAGGCACATAGAGGAGGTTTTTTGACATGAAATGCATAAACACAGGGTATTTATATATCCATATTTTTGTGTTTGAGTTTTACAGCAGTTGCTGAATAATTTAGAAGGCTTACTAAGAAGATGGAATTTCACATGAATGAGTACAGATTGCTCATTGTAGCCATTTATAAAATAGGGAAATGAAATGTGAGAATTATAGAGCAATTTTTCTGTACTGAATGTCCAAAAGGTTTATGCAAGGATACTCAGAAGATGCCAAGAGAAATCATTTAGGGTTAGATGAGTGCATTACAAGTTATGTTTAGGCTAAACAGAGATTACAAAGATCACATTTTTCTTTAAGGCAAATAGCTAAGAAAAATAGGAATTATAAAGATCACCATTTAGGCATTATTCATCTTGAAAAGAATTAAGATAAGGTACTGAAGGGAACATGTTTGAAAAAGAGAACCTTATATAAAAAATATGTAGCCTGAGTTGCAAATCAGTAGTCAGAACTGAAGGATAGATATACTTTATATAGGAAGGTGATCTGATATTAATTCACGTGGAAGTCAGAGTTTTGCATTATATCTGCTGCTAATTCGAACATCTAAACATGGAGATTAAGGATGAGATATCACACTTATACCAGAATGGAGAGCATTATGTTCAGTTATATGCAGATGATGTTATTATCTTAAAAAAAATCTGGTGGAAGTCTAGTCTTAAGCTAAATTAAACAACTGATGTGGAAAATATGGAAATAAAATATACAGTAAAAATGCCAACACTAAGAGAAAGAAAACATCAACTGAAATTTCAGTAGTGAACTTATAAAACAAGATATCCATAAACTAATATTCCAATCTGGAAGAAAAATGTTGATAAGTAACTATTAATAAAATTCACCTATATATATAATTATCTATTTATCTTTCTAAGAGTTTATGGGCTGGATTTAGCAGTTTGTAGGTTAGTATTTAGTGAATATGATATAAATATGAAGGCATATTTATATGTGCATTCATCATCATAGTTTATTCACAATATGATACAACGTGAAAAGGGAAAAGAGATATATATTAAAAATTAAAGATCACAAATTATGGTCTTCTGAGTCTTTCTATTTTGAGCTAACTGGTAGATGCCAGATGGAGTCTTACAGTTCAATCTATTGATGGTTTCACATATGTACTGCCAAAATTGTTTGCATGGTCTTCCTCTACTGCGACTGCCATCTTCTGGTTTGTACAAAATGAGGGATTCCAAAAAGGATGTCTGAATTGATGTCCAAGCCATCTGAGTTGTAGTTTTTTGACTATATTGACAAGTGGTTCTTACTTAGCCAGATTTAGCACAGCAGAGCTAGTGACATGGTCCATCCAAGTGTATCCAAGATCAGTCTGATCCTTGGATACACTTGGAGACATGTAGTTCTAAAGGAGGTAATTAGATCTGTACTTTTTTTGGTGCTTATTGTCCAGGTTTGAGAACCATACAAGAAGATGGATCTACTGGTTGCATGATATAGTCTTAATTTTGTCTTTAATGATATTAATGATGATTTCCAGATGGGGCAGAGTTTGTTATGAAAGACTAGAGCCAGTTGTTTATGTTTTCTAATATCATTTTCTATATTGCTGATGTACGATCCAAGGTATTGAAAGTCCTTTACTCTTTCTAAGGGTTTATTGTTGATATGAAGTATAAAGTTTTCATAATCTATTGAGAATACTTTGGACTTTTGGATGTTGATCTGCAGGCCAATAAGTTTAGCCTGTGCCTCTAGTAGAATGAGATGTTTTTGTGCATTTGTTGGTTCTGTATCAATAAGTACAACATCGTCAGCAAAGCTAAGATCAGTTATTTGCATGGTGTGGGTGGATGTTCTAATGTTAAAACCAAGACTTCTGTGTTGATGATCTGGAAGATGTCGTCCAAGCATACTAAAAATAAATAAGGTGCTAGTACATCACCTTGCAGGACTCCTGTTGTCACCAGAAAGGATTCAGATGTTTCTGTTTTAAAGATCACTGTAGAATTGTAATCTTTATAAGGTGCTGAGATTGCTTGTATGTGTTTTGAGGGTAGACCATACAAGCTGAGTATTTTAAACATTACTTCTCTATTAATGGAGTCAAAGGCTTTTTTGAAGTCTTTAAAGGTTAAAATGAGTGGTAAGTTTTTATCACATGAACCTTCTATGATTCTTCTGATGCAATGTATCTGTTCTACTGTACATCGTTTTTTTAGAAATCCAGCTTGGGTGTTTTCTTAAAAGTGGTGTTAAGTAAGGTTCTATTCTATTGAGTATCATCCAATTGTAGATTTTAACTATGGTTGATAGCAAAGTAATACCTCTGTAGTTATCCATTCTATTAAGACTGCCCTTTTTGGGTACAGGGACAATAAGGCCTTGTTTCATTGTTGAGGTATTATTCCAGTGTTTAAAGCTTAATTCATTATGGCATGGAGATTGGAATATGTGTTATACCCAGCATATGTACATTAAGTTATAGAAATATAAAAGATGTGTTGTAGCAAATAACAAACTATACTTGAAGAAACCTTAAGTCAACAGCACTACAGAAGAAAAGACAAGGAACAACAATGTATTGTTCCACAAGTCATATCTCTCTTCAGAGTTATAAAATTTAAACTAGAAGAAATGAAATTAAAATGAACACTTAATATTTTAAATCATAATTTCAAAATTATTAGTAATATTCCTAATTCTAAACTAAAATTTGAGATTTCCTTAAGTTTAATTTTTGTTAGCATTCCACATAAAAAATAGTGTAGTTTCAAATATTAAAATTATCAGCTGATTCTTACTGTAACAAACACCATTATGATAAACTCACTCACTATAACAAATTGGTGAAGAGGACACTTCATAGCACTATATCACAATGCTAAACAAAAGGAAATTCACTATAGTAAACTATCCACTGGTATGCAACAAATTCACTGAAAGACAACTTATCAAATGACAATACAATGAATAAAATAAACAATTAATCGAACAACAGTTAAATGAAAAAGCAATTCGATGATAGGCAGTTCCTCAAAAAAAAAAAAGTTTATCAATTGGCAATTCACCAAAAATACAATTCATCTAAATTACAATGTCGAATGAAACATCACCAAAAATTGAGTTATAGGGCTCTTGAACAAAAAAAAAAGAAAAAAAAAAAAGGATCAATTCAAGAACTAAAGTAAGAAGTAAACAATAAAAAGTATTCATATGAAATAAATAACATGTTTATTTGATATTCTGCATAACATGCAACTGAAACAACATAAATGTTAATAATGTCATTGTTATATTTATTTTCAATGTTTGGGTGGCAAATATAGGAAGAAAATAACTTGTATGCTTTGTTGTGAAAATAATAATACTAAAAAGAAAGAAAGAAAGAACATTGTCAATAAAATTCTGAAAGATATGTTTCAGGAAAAAATAAAATACTGGATATTTGAAAAGAAATACATTTACCAATATTACTACTATTGTTTTATTATTTTACTTATATTTTACACTAAAAATGTATAGGTGCATAAAGTAAAATATGTTTTTAATTCAAATGTAAACAGTTTTGAAAATAAACTATAATCTGAATAGGCTACCCCCCACCCTTCCCCAAAATAATCAAAGTACAAAGTCAAAAACATCATCTTCATCATGAGTGATTTTGATCATGGTATGTTTTCAACTTTTATCTTTTACCTTTCACATCAGAATATCAACAACTTTCAATTTGGCAAACACATTAATAGTAATCCATCCAGATGGATTTACTCACATTTTTGTGAGAGAAAACATTGACCAGATAACCTCCCATGGTATAGAATCTTAGATTCCTGATCAAACATCTAACGAGAATAATTTACTTGGTATACTTTGCCAAATGTGTAAGTATATTTAAGATTCATTTTGTCCGTATGCAAGTTACTATAGATGAGATTTTACTCGGATTTAGTAACTGAAATCTTTATAAAAATTTGTTGAGCCATTTCTATTTTCACTCTAATTTCAGGGCTAAAATAGGACATGTTGAAAATACATATTGCAAAAAATATGTAATGATTTAGTGAAATTTAATAATCTTTGGGGCTTACAAAACAACAAGTTGTCTATGTGGTATAGTCTTGGTTACAATCAGTTCATTTTTATAGGAAAAATTTGACAAAACATTTGAGCTGATATGAATAATGCTGTTGTGAGTGAATAGAATTAAAGTTTTTTTCTTTTCTTTTAGGATTCCTATTAAAATTTGTCAAATTTGCTTTCAATCAGACTATTTGTTGTGGAAAAATTACACAAAATTGAATGTTACATGCAGAGTGCATAACCAAAAATAAGCTTGTGTTTTACATGATGAATCACCATCTACCCTATGAAATAGTATGCACACATTATAGAATAATGCAATAGAATATAACAAAATAATTACTGAAAGTTAGATGATTACTGACTAATCTAATGCACATGCTCATTTACCACACCTCTAATAATGTAATCCCCATACATTATCACTCTCAAATCACTGGATGCCTCTTTCACACTGCCATCTTTATTCCGTCCTTCCTTTTGCTTCCATACATATCTGTTAATCTTTTCATTTCACTCTGCAATTGTCTCATCTTTGCCAACTCTGCTTTCGTATCCTGAATTACTTTTTTTGCTGCTCTTCGTTATCTCTACCAGATCGACTGCACTTTCATCCTCACTATCTATCGTGCTTGTTATCTTGTAGTTCATCGATTTAACTTTTCCATCCCATTACTTTCAATGGACAATGACATATCAGATGAAATGACAAGATTCAAAAAACTGTTTGGAAAGCTTTTATCCAGATAAAAGGTACTATAGATATCAAAATAAGATCAAACATTTTTAACAGTATTATTCTACTAGCAACCTATGGCAGTGAGATATGGCACACAACAAACAAGGAAGAACAATGACTAATAACAATCCAAAGGGCAATACTCTGTTTTCTTTCTTTATTTCAGTTTGTAATATAAGCAAGAAAGATCATATAAGAAAGGAAAATATCTGGATTTAAAGAGGCAGCTATCTAAAACAACAAAAAAAGGCACGTAGGATATATACACAGTGTGTCCATTAAGTAATGAGACAATTATTATATCAAAACAAAGAACTATATTTGGAACTGTCAATTACACAGATTTAAAATAATCTCCCTCCAACTCCACACAACATTTGCATCTGTTGTACTGGTGTTCAAAGGCACAGTGGAAGTTCTGAATGGGAACCTCCTTCAATATCTGGGTCACACCACATTGGATAGTCTCAATGTAGCTGAAGCACTCCCCTTTCAAGGCACATTTTATCTTTGGGAAGAGGAAAAAGTGTGGGAGCCAAATCTGGTGATGGGAGGGGATATTTGATCACACAGATCGAATTCGAACTGCTTCACAGGCAGTGCACAGTGCATGGGTGCACTGTCATGCAACAGAAAGAAACCAATTATTATGGAACAGTTCTTTCCTGACATGTTGCATGTGGGCATACAGACATTACATTACTGCTAAATAATACTGACCATCCATTATAATTCCAGCAGCATAAAAAACAACAAAAAAAAAAACAATGACTATTGTCTTGACACATGACTTTTGCAACCTGACTTTCTTCTGCAGGGGAGAAGACATTCCATGTTCTGGCATTTCGTTTCCAGATCAAACAAAACACCAACTTTCATCACCGGTGACAATTCTTTGCAACACATTACGATTACCATCAACTGCAAGGATGAAATTTCGACAACATGCAATCCAGTGCTCTCTCTGTTCATGTCAGCGTGTGCAGCACAAACCTCAAACAAATCTTCCTCTTGTGCAAATCTCTTTCTAAGATTAATCTGGCCATTTCCTTACCAACACCAAGCTGTGCAACGAGTAGCCTAGTAGTTATTTCTGTCATGGGCAATAATTTCCCTAGCTTTGACATCTTCATTTGTCCATGCAGAAATAGGCCATCCACAGTGTAGTTCATCCTCCAGGGACTTCCTCTCCTCTTTAAATGTTGGAAACCAACAGAACACCTGTGCATGGTTCTGAGAGTCATCGGCGTAAACTTTTTTTTTTAGGTCTTTGTACACTTCTGTAGTAGTTTTTCCTAATTTAAAGTAAAATTTTATCACAATTCTTTCCTCCATGATGCAACTTCTGACATGCTCCACTCACACACCAAAATTTTGGTTGCCACACAAAAACTGCTATGTCACCCGACTTGAAAGTTGTAGATGTAGGGGTATGACTACTAGAGTGTGCTACAACACACTCTAGTGGTCAAAACTATAAACAAGTTTGTTACTTTTATTCAAAGGGCTGTGCTGTAAAAAAATCAATCTCATTACTTAACGGGTATACTGGGTAAATCTTTTGACATCTATTATCAACATTATTTTTAAAAATAACACAATCGAACTTTTGAGCATAATGTTATTAACATCTGACTTCCATGGAGTCAAAGTATTCATTGGTAGGTCTATGTTCAGACAGTCATCAACTCAGACAATCATCAGTGTAAACTTTTTTCAGTCTTGGTACACTTCGGTAGCAGTTTTTCCTAATTTACAATAAAATTTTATCATGGCTCTTTGCTCCATGATGCAACTTCTGACATGCTCCACTCATACACTTTTACTTCTACAGCTGCCACACAAAAACTGTTGCATCACCTGATTTGAAACTGCACCTGCGATTACAATACACTCTAGCGGTCAAAACTAAAAACATATTTGTTACTTTTATTTAAAGGTGGTCCTGTAAAAAATCACTGTGTAGTAAGTGTGAAAGACAATAGATGGACTTTAAGAATAACTGACTGGTATCCCAAAAACACATAAAAAGAAAAATTGAACTACCTAAGAGATGAGAGGATCACATATTAAGGTCACCGAAGGAAATGGAGGAGAGTGGCTCAGGATAGAGAAAGCTGGCATCTTTGTAATCTGCAGACAGGGAGAAACCAAAAAACCATCATGGAATCGTGAATTTGCTCTGTTTAGTACACTCAGAAAACTAACTGTTGAAGGTTTATTTAAAGTTGTTTAGAATGTATGATGCTATATCTTGCCCTATATATGCTTGTCATTATGAGTTTGTTAAATAGTTGAGCTCATTGTGCATTCATCTTTATATTTGTTTATGAAATCTAATTTGAGAGAAAGTGCATGAGAGTGACTTGATATTTTAAATTCACGATGTAATGATTTGTCTTTATATGTTTACTACATGAGATATGGAGACTCTTGAATTAATATTAGGATATTAAAATTTTGAATTTCATCTATAATGATGTATATTATGAGATTATATTATTAGAATATATTTACCATCACTCTGATCATTTCATTTGTGTCACTTCCCAGATCAGAAAGATCACATGGCAATGTTGGAGAAGGCTTTGTATCCTACAAAGAAATAGTTCTTTAGTTGTTTTTTTTTTTCCTAAGCAGCAGTGCTTGGTGTTAAGTAGACTCATACTGTTTAGCTAAAAACCATATAAAATGTGTCTAATTAACAACTGACTATATGGAATATATCTGATACAAATATATTCCTTACTGTAAATTTCTTCTGGAAAGTTTAAAAAAAACACATTGTACTTAATAATAGGGTAAAAAGTAACAATGACAGCTAATAAAGCTAATACAAAGATAATATCTAAAAGGTGAAATACAGCAATTTAATTTAATTTAATTTAGTTAAAAGCAATCAAAAACAGTTATTTTGCTATAAGTTCCTAAAAGCTTTGTTCATATAAAAAGCAACCAATTAATGTATCTAATAATGGCTAACATTCATGTTCTACGCATGTATAATTAGTTAAAACCAAGTATTATTAGGAACTCTAGGATTAAAAAAAATCTGACTGTATTAAGGAATAAAAAAATTATATGACATTACAATTTCTCAGACTTTTGCTATAGAAAGTGCATTACAATGATTCAGATTCAGAGTGGAAATGAATTAAAAAGAAGGGCTATGATGGCAAACGATTTGATGCGTAGACTATGTAGAAGGAATGTGAGTTTTTGGATGTGTGGAGTGAGTTTGAGGGAAGATTGGATTTGTATAAGAGGGATGGCCCACACCTGAAGGCGTTTGGTATCAGGAGTCTGGAAAAACTAATAACTAGTATGAGACCTAACACAGAGGGTCAGGGAAACTAAATTATAAAAAAAGAAATGGTGTGAATGGGAGTGTAAGAGCAACAATGGTATATAACTGTGATAATGACAGGAATGGGCTTTGTCATGGAAATGTTGTCGAGGTGAGCATGATTTCAGGTTTGTGATCGACCGGCTCGAACCACCATATGTGTGTAAAGATGTCTACATGTGTAAGGCATTAGAGAAGAATAGAGATCTGCAAGATGACCAACTGTGTCAGGCAGACTGCAAACAAGAGTAAACAAAAGAACATGCGGGTAGATTATTATGTCTGTACATGAATACTCGGAGTATAAGAAACAAATGGGTAGAGTTTGTTGCCTTAGTCAATATGTTGCGACCTCAGATTGTAGGAATTAGTGAGACCTGGCTATCAGAATCAGACCTACTAACTGGTATCGAGTGTCACGGTTACAGTATCTTTAGGAAGGATACAGTGGATAGGAGAGAAGGGGGTGTGCTGCTAGTGATATTGGATGACTTAAATCCAGTTAGAGTTGAGACCTATGAATGTAGTAATACTAATAACAATATTTCATGTGGCAGTGAGTTTGAAGCCATCTAGTGTGAGGTGGAATCTAACAAGACAAATTACATGGTGGGGTGTTGTTACAGACCTGGTAGATTGGTTGCTGGTGATGAAGAAATGCATTACCAAATAGAAAAGGTGAGTGTGAAAAGAGTAATCATAACAGGAGACTTTAATTATCCAAATATTGATTGAGTAGCAGTAGAATCTCATGAGAAGAATGAAAATGCATTTATTGAGCTGTTGTGGGACAACTTCCTCAAGCCGCAAGTGACAGAAGGAACTCAAGGTCAAAGAGTGTTAGATTTGATTATAGTGTCAGAGGGAGTTTCAATTAAAGACGTAACTATTCATGACACTGATCATGCGGAACGAACTTGAGAAGTCACTAAGTTTATGAATGTTTTATTCAGAAAAGGTTACATGCTGAACTGCAAAGCAGGAATTATGACCAACTGAGGAGTAAATTGAGTTCAGTGGAATGGGATCGGTTGCTGGATGGAAAGAATATCGACAGTGTATGGGAAACATTTAAACAATACTTAAATGATGCGATATCGGAATGTGTTCTGAGAGTTCGAAGAATAAATAGAGTAGGAGTCAAATGGATGTGTAATCTTATCAAGCAAGAGATTCGTAAGAAAAGGATGATGTGGAAGGAATACCATTTGCATAAGGATGACGTCCATTATGAACGTTATAAGCAGCAGGCTAGAATAGTCACAACTGTTGTACGGAAAGAAAAGTCTGATTATGAAAAGAAACCAGCTCTGCATGCTAAAGACAACACACAAGAATTCTATAGATATGCTGCAAGTAAAAGAAAGAATGAAATGAAAGAATAACCCTTCTAAATCCAGATGGGTTACAGATGCAGAAGAGGTTGTTCAGTTAATGAGTGTCCATTTTGTTAAAAGCTATCAAACTGGTGAATGCAACATTGAGCTCACTGTTACTCTTCACTAGATGAAGAAACACAGGTGTGTGAGGCTGAGGTATTAGAGCTGTTGCACAAACTGGATACGAATTCAGCAATAGGGACTGATGGAATATCAGCACGTGTGCTAAAAGAGTGTTCAGCTGAACTGGCTATTCCTTTGACCAGGATGCTTAATATGAGTCTCGGGAAGATTCCGCAGGAATGGAAGGTATGTATGGTAATACCATTGCACAAGGATGGTGCAAAGACCGATGCATCCAACTATCAGCCAATTAGTATCTCAGGAGTGGTGGTGAAGATTTTAGAAAAATTGGTTAGGGCTCGCATTCAGAAATGGGTTGACAGTGAATATCTACTTTGCAATGAACATGGGTTTACTAAGGGAAGGTCATGTCTTAGCAACTTGCTCACATTCTATAACAATGTTACCATTGAACTAGACAAGGGGAATGGATACACCATGATACTTTTGGATTTTGCTAATTGTACAATATTAGCATGGATAAGAGTGGCTGACTGACAGATATCAAAAAGTGGTATAAGGGGGGGATCTCAGTCTGCAAGGTTTAAGGTAACAAGTGGTGTACCACAAGGATCAGTGCTTGGTCTACTGTTATTCAATCTGTACATTAATGATATTGGGAAGGATTTGACAAGTGACATTTGCTAATGATGCAAAGATAGGTAGGGTAATCAAAAATACAGCTGATATGCAGTCTGTGCAGAATGATTTGAATAGGCTGGAATTGTGGGCATGGGAAAATGGGTGTCAACTCAATGTCAGTAAATGTAAAGTCATTCACTTCGGCATGATTAGATATCCAATATCATATTATATTGGTGGGATTAGGCTAGAAGAAACTGATGAGGCTAGGGATCTTGGAATGTTAATAGATAGGAAGTTGAAGTTTAGGGGCAATGTGGCAAAGATTGCAAATACAACTCAAAAGATAATTGGAATGCTGAAAAGAATGTTCACGTGTAAAGATAAGGATGTTATTTTGCCTCTTTACAAGGCCTTGATAAGACCTCATTTGGACTATTGTGCACAGGTTTCCGTTATGATTCTGATATATTGGAGAGAGAGAGAGAGAGAGTACAAAGGAGAGTGTTAAAATGATATCAGGATTGTGGAATACTGATTATGAAAACAGATTGAGAATTTGTAGACTGCTGACACCAGAAAACAGGAGAAAGAGGAGTGATATGATTGAGACTTACAAACTTCTGAAAGGGTTATACAGGATTTCAACTGATGGAATTTTTCAATTTATGGAGGGGGGGGGGGGGGAAGGACGAGAGGGCATCCTTGAAAGCTGAGAATGAAGGCCACCAAAAAGGGTGTGATGGCTAGATTTTTCTCTCGGAGGGTGGTACGTAATTGGAATGGATTGCCATTGGATGTGTTGTGAGTGCAAGCAGTGTGAATGAATTCAAGAATAAGTATGATAGCTGGTGTAGTATGTGGCCTCCCTCGATGAGTCTCTGACTCCCTGGAGGTATCTCTTAATAATAATAATACCACTCAAGTGTGGCAAATTGAGTGGTATGCATTTATTTATATTTATGGAAACAACCCACAGATCTTTTACATATCACATAGAGATAATCCAATCTGTAAAATTATTCAATAGGATAAATTCACAATGCACTAAACATATAGCAAAAACCACACAGGATATTTCTCATATAATAAAAGTGATATGAAGCTGAGTAGTGCCTAAATAGAAGCCACTGGAAGAGAACTGCCAGGGAGTCACGGGCTCATTGAGGGAGGCCACATATCACTCACATCACCTGTCATACCTTTTCTTGAATTCACTCGAACTATTGGCATCCACCACTTCCAAGGCAAGCCATTCACCACAGGAATGGGAAGAATGTATGATACTTCTGTTGTACAAGGATGGTGCAAAATCCAATATCTTTAACTACCAACTTATCAGTATCTCTGGAGTGGTGGTGAGGATTTTATAGAAATTGGTAAGAACTTGTATACAAAAATGGGTTCACAGACAAATTATACTTTGCAAGGAACAGCATGAGTTTACTAAAGGGAGGTCATGTTCGAGGAATGGATATGCTAGGATATTGTTGCTGGACTTTGTTAAGGCATTTGATAGGATACCAAATGAAAGGCTGTTGCATAAATGGGAGGATATGGGAATGGAATATAAACTATTGACTTGAATAAGTGGGTTATTAATGGACAGGTATCAGAAATGGTATATGGGGAGCGATGTGAATCTGAAGATTTAACGTAACCAGTTGTGTACTCTAGGGATCAGTCCTCGAGTCGCTGTTGTTTAATCTATATATAAATGATATTGTGAAGGATTCAATAGGAGAAATTTCACAGGGACAAATATTGCCGGTGTGCGGTGCATACCCACGGAATAGCAATATGACCGACATTATATTTTTGCATTTATTATGTTAAGAGTCCCCTAATTGATTCCTGGCTTCCGGTGATTCCTAAAATTAATACACAATATATTAAAGCTTCATGAAGAGGCCAATTTTTGACCCGTAAACATTACATCACATTCACGTTAATAGCCCAGGTATGCGGTCACCTTTGAACAGACGTGCAGATGGCGCAGTGAGTCAAATTCTTAGCATTCCAATGGTTTTAAACAGCCCAGAAGGCGAGGCAGGATGAGCGCTGAGACAATAGCACCCAGAAGTCATTAGTTGCTGTGACTGGTGATTGCGTGAAGCAATTCAATTGAACTTTCTGATTTGTCACTAGTTGCTGTTTTTGTGTGAACTGACATGTTTAAGACACTGATTTAGACAAGTTATTAATATTATTTTTAGGGTTATTTAGGCTATTTTTGTTTATGAGTACCCCTTTTTTTTTATAATGTCATTGGCTTTTTACTCAAATTTTAGAGCATTACTGATGCTTTATATGGACAGATATATGAATAATATATAGTAAGAAAAAAATAAATAAAAAATAGGAAGAAAAACCAGACATACCTTTGTGGGATGTTGCTGGTTGTCTTCTTTTTCAGTGACATCCCAGCGTATGGCAATATATACATTCATTGTTGAAGGAAGGAAGTATGACTGAACGGAAGGGGGGGGGGTGTGAGAAAAGTGGGGCGTGAGAGATGTGAAAGAATTATTGGTGAACCAAGAGCTATGCAAACTTTTTTGAACTTTGTGAAAAACCTGTTTTTTTTATATTTTTTAAATTATTAAAGGTGGGCAGAGAATACTTTGGGATAGGGATGAATGCAGAAATTTTTTGGGGAAGGAGAAGGATGTTATGGGATAAGATCAGGGGTGGGAGAATGGGGTGTGAGCTGTTTCAACAGTGCATCATCATCTTAGAGGAGTAACATAGGAATTTTCCCAGAAATAATACCTATAAGTTATTAATATATAATTTTCCATAAATAATTTATTACTTTTTTTGTCATGAAGCATAGCTATGTTCATTTGACCTTTATGCTTTCCATATTTAAAATTATATTAATTGATAAATGAAAGCATTCAAATTTATTGTTGATCCAACACAATTAATTGCATTGGATCAATGAAGATGAGTGCTGATGCACTATGCATGCTTAAAGCTTTCATATATTGATAAAAATACAATCATAAGGTCCAACTGACATGAATTTTGTAGCACAGGCTGCATAAGCCACATGACAGCACACCCAATTTAAATAGGCATGCAATGCCACTGAAATTCAGCTGTTTCTGATGATGCAAAAAAAAGAACTTACAGAATGATTTGAACAGACTAGAAATGTAGGCAAATGATAATGGCTAACAATTCAATGTTAATAAGTGTAAAGTTATGCATTTTGGTTTGATGAGATTTCTGATGGCAAATTATATTGGTGGGATTATGCTATACTGGACTGCAGACATGTAAACAGGAGAAAGAGGGATGATATGATAGGGGTCTATAAATTTCTGAATGGGTGTTACGGGATATTGACTGATTAAAAATTTTTGTTATGTGGAAGGCAGAGAGAGAATATGAAGACATCTATGGCAGTTAAGTTTGTGTGTATGGTTTCTAAGAAAGGTGATAAGAAATAGATTTTTCTCTTGCAGGACAGTGAATGAGTGGAATGATTTGTGTGTTGAGGTAGTTAGTGCATCTGGTGTGAACTAAGTTTAAGAGACGGTATTACAGCTGGTAATGTCAACTCCCTGGAGGTCTCAGATAACAATAATAATTCCAATCATACACTTCTGTATGAGAGATAAATCTAGCTCTTACCTTTTTTTTTCCCTGACTACATTCACTTTAAACTTCTAGCATCATAACTTAGTCATGGTTAAGTGAGGTTTATCAATTAACAATTCTTCGATATCTGCTGACGTAAGATCATCGAATCCTTCTCCGCCAATTTCACATGCCAAACTTATTATATTGGGGAATTCTGCAGTATGATTCGAAGAGAACAGGAGCATTCTCTTTAACACATGCGGACCAAATAGCTTTCCAGCATGCATTCATAGTTTCTGGTCTCAATTCAGATAACGATAATCGAACCTGATCAATATAATCCATAATTGAAAATTTTTTCCACACATCCATAACTGACAGTGTTTCACCATCATTTAGCTTGTTCAAAACGTACTAAAATGTTCATCTGACATAATATGTTTTAAAAGTCGCAATTATATCCTGATCTAGAGGTTGTAGCAATGATGTGGTGTTGGGCGGCAGAAAAAAAAATGCACATTTGGGTGTTCTATGGCAGGATGACTGGGTGAATTATCAAGAATCAAAAGCACTTTAAATTCGAGATCCTTGTCATTCAAATAGTGTCTAACTTCTGGCACAAGTGAACCACTCAGTGAAAATATCAATGGTCACCCAAGCTTTTTTGTTGGTCATCCAATGAACTGGCAATTTTTGAAAATCTACGCCTTTTGTTGGCAGTGGTCTTAATGATCGATTTATGAGCAGTGGTTTTAATATCCGATCTCCTAAAGTGTTCGAACAAAACAGGAGTGTTATGCGATCCTTTGCTGATTTGAAAAATGCAGTTTTTTGCATATTTGATACGTAAGTTCTGTTTGGCATTTTTTTCCCAGAAAAGGCTGGTTTCATCCATATTCCAAACTTGTTCACAAGTGTAACCTCCATCTTCAATTATTTCAGCAAGTTTTTGTGGAAATGCTTTAGCAGCTGTTTCATCAGCAGAAGCCGTTTCACCTTTAATTTTTATATTATGAAGAACATGTCTTTTAATAAACTTAGCCAGCCAACCATTGCTTGTATGAAATTCATATTTTTTCCTCGATTGAGGTGAAGTATCTGGCTGCAGTTTTTTAATCTGTTCATAAAATCTCAATGCTGATTGCTTGATGGAATTTCCATCAACTGGCATTCTTTTTGTACATTATCTTCTATCCACATCATTAAAGCTTTTTCGGGCTTTTCTAGAACATCTCTTGTGTATGATGATAATTTCGCACTCAATTTTGTACCAGAACATACCACTTTTCTAATAGACTCTTCATTTTTCTTTATAGATCTGACAATCTATCCAAAATGCTTACCCACAGCAGTCGCACCTTCCCCAGTTTGAAGACGATCTAAAATTTGAATTTTTATATCCAAGGGAATGGCTTATCTTTTTTTTTTTTGGTTATCGGCAACATCATGTGAGGGCTGGATTAAAATCTTTGGTTAATGAAATGAAAGTTTGAAAATTACATATAGCTTACCATTTATTATTTCTTGGTAAAATTATTAATTTTATAACATGATTTTTATTTTGATTTCACTCAAAAAATGCAAATGCAAAAAATGCAGTAACTGTATTGTCTACTCAAACACCAAATTCAAACTGCTAAGAACTGCTTTTTCATGAGCAGTCAGTTATGTAATTCGGGAACTCCCAATAAATGAAATTCATAAGAATTTAGAATTTTCTTAATTGAAACGAGAATGCAATTCTACAAAATTCTCAGAATTTTCTTAAATTATGGATTTTTTCCTAACTTAGACTTTAGGTTGGTCACGTAAAAGTGAATAAAAATCATGTAAAAAAAAATTATTTTTGATATCTGAATTCACGTAAAAAGAGGTTTAGGTGTATGTTCTTTCTTGTGGTTATATCAGTTGCTTTAATATCATTTTTGTTCTAGGTGTTTATCAGAACTTTTCAGCCCCCCCCCCCCGGTAAATGAGTTGTCAAATGAGTGTGACCATTAACTGCTCTTACCTAGGAGGCTGCCAGCCATGTGAGGAAAAGGTATATATGTGGAACTACAAGGCTGGTGTTTATGAGAAACTCAGGATTCAGCTTGCAGCTGTAGCATGGAAGAAGTTGGGTGGAAAGGAGATCAATACTGCTTGGGTGCTATTTAAGAACTATCTAGAAGAAACAATGTTTAAATGTTTTTTTCCAAGGGTCAAAAGGTTAAATAAGGTATGTGTGAAATGGATGAATGAAGAGATTAAGGCATTTATTATACATAAGATAAATCTTAATAATCAATTCCATGAGGGGAATTGATTATACAAAGAACAGGCAGAGAAGGTAACTCGGATAGTATGATGAGCAAAAAGTGAAGTATGAGTAGCAGTTAGTTAATGAAGAAAAAAAAAAAAGATTATGATAGGATGACACTGATTGGAGAAAATAGTATCAGGACAACTGCTGCAGAGGATAAAACTGAGATATTTAATGAGCAGTTCATAAAGGTCTTTCATCGTTGTGAATGTAATATAATGGTAAGTTTGAGAGCAGTGTGTCTGGCCTGCATGCAGTCCTGCTCTCAACCACACTGAACACCTCTGGAGTGAACTGGAATGCTGTTTGCAAGTGAGGCAAAATCACTTTATACATACCAAAATCTAGTCAAACATTTTCCCAGAAGATTGAAGTCTGTTACAGCAGCAAAGGATGGATCGACTCCATATTAATGCCTTTCACATTAGAGTGAGAGTTCAGATGAGTAGGTGTCCAAATCTTTTAGATCAGATAGCTGGACACGTAAATATCATATGCACATCATATTCATACACTATAAAGGATTTCTGTAGGGATGTAAAAGTTTAATTATGTGAAAAAAATTAAATGTTATGAACTCAACTAATATTAAGATAATCATAATAAGTGTATGCTCAATTTCATTATTATCTCCTGTGCATTCTAAAATCTTCATTATTACCTTATTTGGTAATATCTTTGTGTTCTCTTCAATGCATGGCATAAACAACCTTGTATTGGGAAGTGTTGGTGGAAGATCAAGATCCTAGAAGATTTCAAGATAAATGTGATCATTAAATAATAACTTTTACTTAGGAGTTAAAAAAAGAAAAGTTAGCCAAGTGCACCTAATATTTTTTATTAAGAAAAATCATAAACAAAACTTTTTTTTTTTAAAATTCTTAACTAAGGGCATACTATAATAAATTTAGTTTAATCCTTTATCCAAGTGTAAGCAAACAAACAAAGTTAGTGCCTGAAAATATCTTCGGGACTGGGGTAAGGTAGTGCAACACCTGAAGATATTTTCAGGTGCAAACTTTGTTTGCATACACTTGGATGAAGGATTCAACTAAATTTATTATAGTCTAACCAAGTGAAAAATAAACTTCTAAGTGCATACTGTTTGTTAAGTATGTATGTGAGAGATCAAATGGGCACAAATTTTTATATGGGGGGGAATTAACCATTAAACAAAACAAACGTGGATCTGTAATCTATGCATTTGTTTATAAACTACAGATAAACAGGGAAATAAAATTGACAAAATGCAAAAGTGCGTTAGCACATATATGATTTTTCATGAGATGACTGCTTTGGGCTACTATGCAACACCGAGTGAATGCAAAAACACCTAATGTAATGACCCTGAAAGGAATGCACAAAATTATTTACATAATTTAGAACTTGTAAAATAATGTGATAATCATGAGTTTTGTTTTTAAAAAATGTCTGCACAATATGGAAATTATTTATGTACATATTACTATGTAAAGAAAAGCATACACTGATTATTACTGAAGAAAATTCTTAGAAAACAAAGTAAAACAAAAAAAATAAAACAAAATTTCTTCCACAATTCTTCTCAACTGTTTCTCAAGTATACTTGCATAGATCTTGCCAGAAACACTTAGTAGGGAAATACTTCTGTAATTCTCACATTCAGTTTTATTTCCCATTTTATATATGGGTACTATGTGAGCTTTACTCCAATCATTGGGAATTTGTCCCTCTGTCCAGGCTTTCTGAACAATGCAGTGCAGCTACTGTAAGACTTTTATACCACCATACTTCAGCATTTCTGGTCGAATATCATCTACTCCTACTGCTATTCCACATTTTAGGCCTTTGATGGCTTTTTCTACTTCAAGTATGGATATGTATTCCTGATTGCATGCCTGGTCAGTGTTTTTTACCACTCTGCTGTCATCACTGCTTGTTTCATTTAGCAGTTTTTCAAAGTAATTACTCCTTACTTCAAGGATATCTTTTTCTTCCATTTTCATGTCACCTTTATCATCTCTAACTCCTTTTACAGCACTCTTTCCTCCATTCCTAAGCTTCTTCAACACCTCCAGAATATTTTGCCACCTTCTTGATATTTATTTTCTATATTCTTGCCAAAGTCCTCCCATGACTTTTGTTTAGCTAGTTTTACACAGTGTTTAGCTTTCTTACATTTGTCTCTGTATTCTCTAAGAACACAAGCTGACTTATTTGACAGGAACTTTTGATATGTTTTCTTCTTTTCCTTCACTGCCTCTTTAACTTCCTGTGTCCACCATGGAGTTCTAATTTTTCTATCCTTGCACACAACTTCACCAAATGCCTCTCTAGCTGAATCAATAAGGGCTTTCTTCAAGGCTTGCCACTGAATCTCCAAGGTTTGATTCCTGTTCTCAAACTCTTTCATTTTTTCTTCAATAATCTTTGTGTATTTTAGTCTACAGTTCACATCTGAGAGCTGCTCAACTTTTATTCGCTTTAAAACTTTTTTACATGTTATTCTTTTCAATATGAAGTTCAATTTTATCCTGCTCAAGACTAAATAGTGATCACTTCCAATTTCAAATCCTCTGTACACGCTGGTGTCCTGCACCAGGAAGAAAACATCACTATCAACAATAACATAGTCAATGAGACTTTCCTTATTCCTTGCTCTTCTCTCCATGTGAATTTGTGCACATTTTTATGTTGGAACAAGGTGTTAGTAATAACCAGTCCATGTCCTGAGCAGAAATCCAACAGATATTTGCCATTATTATTAGCTTTGCTCTTTTCTCCAAATTTTCCCAAAATATTTTTGTATGTCTCACAATCATTTCCTACTCTGCTATTTAGATCCCCAACAAGGACCAACTTTTCCTTTTTCATTGTGTCAGTTGCTTTTTCTAAAGCATCAAAAAATTCCTGCACTTCTACCTTAGTAGAACCTTCTGTGGGACCATAGGCATAAATAAGTCTCATTGTCCAGTTCCCTATTCTCATATTTTCCCACATTACTCTACTTGAGACTGACTGCCATTCAAGAAGATTAGCCTCATATTTTGTGTTGAATACTATGGCTACTCCTTCTTTTCTTTGATTGTCATTGCCTGAATATAACATTTTGTATTTATTGCTCAGAAAGATCTCACCAGTTTTTGCCTTTTTTGTTTCAGTCACACCCTATTATGTTGATCTGGTACTTATCTAATTCCTCAGCTAGCTCCATTTCTTTGCCATTCAGGCTTCTTATGTTGATAGTACCAATCTTTAACTCTGGTGATGTTGAGTTGGGGTGTGTTTTCAGATTTGTTCCAGTAGCTGACTTTTCGCTGTTCGCCCTGGTTCCCTGGCGAAAACAACGGGGGCCTTGTTTAACCGGGCGACGCCCCAGCCAGCATGAAATTTTGTCATGTTGTACCATCATTTTTTATTTTGGTTTAACCAATAAGAATACAATTTGGTCGGCTAAGTCCCAAATTGCCAGCCCATCCTTGTTCGTTCAGTATTCAAGTAGATACCCAAAAGGGTGCACCACGAGAAGGTGAGGATTGGACATTAGGTCAGAAGCCCTGGTCGGTTCTCTGCATTCCTTTAAAGGCTATGTGGAAGTCTCCTCTCAGTTATACAGCTTTGACCCTTAAGCACTCCCTGTCCAAACAATTGCTTCATAATTGCAGCCAACCTCTTGCTTTTTCAAAACTTGGCTAATTTTTAGATACGTAGTGTCATGTTAATAAGACATCGCTTTCTTTTTTTTAGATCAAATTAAGTTTTAAAAAAAAGTCAGAGAAATGAATGATGCAACTTGTAGCAGTGTCTTCAATTTCCTTTACCTTGACAACTAGACCTTCCATTTTATGCTGAAATTATCAAGAAAAGTTATGCAGCATAAGAAACAAACAGCTATATTTAAGATGTGGATGAAAATGATTAATAATGCAGTATGTTAAGATGTCTGCCCAGGATGCCTCACCACAGACAGTCCCTCCTTTATTTCAGTCCAAATGGGCTAAATTTCCCAGTAGACCTTAAACAATATATTCCAGATTGGTCAAAAATAGCTGAATCATGCAACCAGCAGAGGTGTTTGCAGAAAAAGCTAAAGCAAAATTAGAAATGACTGCTAGTCCAAATAGTTGAGGGGTTAGCATATCCACTCTACAACTGACAGGCTGGGGTTCAAATTCAATTTCAAAATCAGGGAAAGTATTCTTTCTATAAAAGTGCTCTCTCTCCCTTCTTCCACTACCACCACTTCATTATTTTCCAAAACTTCCATGCTGTCATTCTTGTTTTGGTTATTTCCATCTGTCTTTTGTCTGGTCACTAGGCCATTCTCACATTCCTATCTGGACACTCTCATTACATGATTATCTAAATGTGATTTAAGAAGTCAACATTAGGGATTTTATTGAGATATGGTGTGTGTGTGTGTGTCAAAATATACTTGTTACTAAGGGTGAATGGTTTGTGGCTTGAAAGCGTGCACGCACGCACACACACAAGAGAAAGAGAGATAGAGAAGTACAAGTCATATCAAAAGCAAAAAAGCAAAATGGCAGATACTGCAGACAACAGGCACAAAAACTGAGTCAATCTCTATTTAAACAAAAGTCCTGAATAACATATTCTGATAAATATCAGTCATGTACTGCACTATGAACACAAACAGTATACAATAATCAAAATCTAAACAACGTTTAACTTAATCTAACACAAATTATAAAAAAGTAGCATTATTTTTTTTATAAAAACACATTATTAGAAATGAATGATAAACTATTATATATCCAAAAATTTTGGGGCACTCCTAATCGTGATTATCCATATTACATATATTTTTACCATCAAAATTTGATGTACATATTGATTATTTATGCATCTGCATTATATGATTTGACGAGTTTTTTAACCCTCATTACTTAGAGATAACATCCCTTGGAATTACATATAAAACCGAACACAAATTGAACATTAAGCATCATCAGCCCAACAATGGGAGGGTGATATGCATATAGTGTCTTTTACTAAGTCAATCACAATATGCAAAAGATTACACTGGCCAACAAAAAAAAATTTTTTTCTGCTGATTATGATCTGACACTTGTTTTTTTACTAATTTGGGTGCGCTGATTTCAAATATCAAACCCATTTTTCTCTATCACGTCAAGTTTTTCCTCTATGGCATTTTCTTTTTGCTAATTTGTAAGTTTTTGATAGTTTTAAGGAGGCAGTACTATTTAGAGGATCAAAAAAATCGATTTTTTAATATTATTTTCTAAAAGTATGTACTTTTAAAAATCTGTTCCTAACTTTTTATCAAGACATTCGAAAAATTCCTGAAGATATAGCCTATTATTCAAAGCGGTGTGCAGATCAGAATCGGAGCGCTCACCGCTCTCGCTTGTTAGTAAACGAATAAATGCGTAAGAACCTGCAACGGCACGTACTGGCGCTTTGAATACGAGAGGCCGATAACCGACCTAATACATTTAGGTGATGAAAAGTAGACGATGACAACTGCCTAAAACAAATGAATGCTATATGCGTCATAGCGGACAAAGAACGATCGAAATCAGTCAATCGTTAATCGATCATGAAAGTATGATGCGTGCTTATAACGTTTCAATAAAGTCTCCGGTTTCTTTTGTCTTGTTAATTGCATGTTAGTCGGCAGTGAAGAAAATACCTCATATCTACTACTCGAAAATGTGTCAATAGAGTAGATTTCTTCTGCTACATTTGTGGCAGCTTTACTGTTCCCAGTCAAAGGACAAATATCACTGATTTTGTTAAGAAAGTGTACTTTGCATACTTTGACATAAAACTTGCAGATGAGGAGAATTCACGGGCTCCAAATAAAGTGTATACGTCGTGTGTAGAAAATTTACGACAGTGGAGCAAGGGAAAATGCCAAAAATTAGCTTTTGGCATTCCAATGATTTGCCGTGAACCGAAAAATCACGTAGATGATTGCTATTTTTGTTTAGTTCAGACTTCTGGTTATAATAAGAAGAATAAGAAAAAAATTGTGTATCCAAATCTCAACTCAGCAATTCAGCCAGTTGCTCATTCCAATGAAATAGCCGTGTCAATTTATAAAGGACTTCCTTTACTTGAGAACGAGCATGATCAGGATATGCCAGATGTTCTTGAGGAGCAAAACCCGGATGTTGATTTAGACAATGAAAATTTAATTTCTAGTTCTGGACCGCAACGTTTTACTCAAGCGGAATTGAATGACTTAGTAAGAGATTTGGGCCCATCAAAGAAATCATCGGAATTGTTAGCTTCAAGATTAAATGAAAAAACTTAATGGAGTAAGATACGAAGATAACTTTTTATCGTAGAAGGGAAAGTAATCTTGTACAATATTTTAAACGAGTGTGGGTTTGTTTACTGTAACAATGTGTCAGGTTTACTAACTGAAATGAGTGTTGTACAATATCATCCAAATGAGTGGCGTTTATTTATCGACAGTTCAAGCAGAAGTCACAAGTGTGTCTTACTACACAATGGAAATGTATATGGCTCAATTCCTATTGGCTATTCAGTCCACTTAAAGGAAACATATGAGGACATTAAAAAGGTTCTGAAGTTATTAAAATATATAGACCATAACTGGATCATCTGTGTGGATCTTAAAATGGTGAACTTTTTACTTGGCTTTCAAAGAGGATATACAAAGTGTTTTCTATGATTCTGGGATAATCGAGCTAGAAACCAACACTGGAGTCAGAAACATTGGCCTCTTAGAATATCCTTAAATGTTGGAGAACAGAATGTTATAAATCAACCTTTAATCAACAGAGAAAAAATAATTTTTCCACCTCTACACATCAAACTAGGTCTTATGAAGCAGTATGTTAAAGCTTTAGATTTACAACATGACTGGTTCCAATACATATGTGAAAAATTTCCATGACTTAGTTATGAAAAAATTGAGCTGATGAACGAAATTGAGAAAGAGGCCTGGACTTCATTTACGATGGTTGTGAATAATTTTCTTGGAAACAAAAAAGTGTGCAATTACAAAGATCTAGTCGGCTTCTATATATAATCATCGGCCTCTCTCGCATTCAAAGTGCCAGTACGTGCCGTTGCAGGTTCTTACGCATTTATTCATTTACTAACAAGCGAGAGCGGTGAGCGCTCTGATTTTGATCTGCGCACCGCTTTGAATAATAGGCTATATCTTCGGGAATTTTTCGAATTTCTTGATAAAAAGTTAGAAACAGATTTTTAAAAGTACATACTTTCAGAAAATAATATTAAAAAATCGATTTTTTTGATCCTCTAAATAGTACTGCCTCCTTAAAACTATCAAAAACTTACAAATTAGCAAAAAGAAAATGTCATAGAGGAAAAACCTGACGTGATAGAGAAAAATGGGTTTGATATTTGAAATCAGCGCATCCAAATTAGTAAAAAACAAGTCTCATATAAAAGTCAGCAAAAATTGTGTTGGACTGTGTTACTGTTGTTGCAAATCACACCTTCTTTAGTTGGAAGAAAATGTCAGCTACCTCCCTAGGTGGTAGACGACTTTTAATGTCCAGTGAAAAACCATCATGACACTGCTCATTATTTATGTGTAACCATGAAGGAAAGGACTTTTGCTACCACTTACTCTGCCTGATCATGCCTGATTGAAGTCCAAGCAATACAGTATGTTGGAGAGAAACATTAATGAGGTCATGCTAGGTAGGAAACAGATTTCCTTGGTGTGGGAGATATGTTTGCCTACCTGTCACTGCCATCCCCCATTTTTTCTATAACTCTTCATCCCATTAACTGTGAAAGAAAACAAACAATTATATATCCAAAAATATTCCCAAATCCAATTCACTAACAATTATGGCCTTAACAGCAATATAAACAATGTGCATGAGCAATCAATAACCAATCCTCCTCATTATTTTTAATGGAACCGCATGTGCAACCTCGACAACTACTGTCCAAACAACAATTTACATAATTACTTTTATCACAAGGCAATACACATGTATTTTTCATACCTGATATCCAATGTCAGAGAAGGCCAAACCCAGAATCTCCTTTTTTTTTTTTTTTTTTTTTAATTTATTCTGGATCAAAATTTCCTGCATTTTGATGTATTCATTTGCTGCATTTAACCAATTCTGATAACCACCTTGTTGTCTTTTATTACTCTCTCTGAAGCTTGATTGTCTAATTACCTAAGCAGTGAAGTCATCTTCATGATGACCTCAAGGTTCACAACTCAAATTGGCTTAAGTTCTACAATTTGACCAATTAAACTGGATGAGATGATGAGATATCTGGCATGTGTTTATTTGTGGGAGTGTAAAACATGAGTTTACTGGCAGAAAAACACTGCCACCTCTGTATGAGATGTTATTCTCCTTCAGTTGAAAAGGATCTTTGCTTTAGAGAAATGTTCCATATAAGTGACAAAACTGAACCCAGGCTTTTCAAAAGAAATGGTGAACGTCAAGCCCTTCCATCTGTAACAGTATATTGGATGAGTATTAAAAATATGCTACAAATACTGACAAGAATTTGATCATGAAGGGGGAAAAAAAAAAACATTTCTTAATTGTAACTTACTAACATACTGTTACTAAGTGACATAGTTTCCTTTACAAGATTGGCATTTTCTTCATTCCCTACTGTTTCATGATGAGATTGTTGTGTACATTCAGGATCATTTAACTGAAAAATATATAAGAATAATAATTAATAACTTGTTTAATATGAATAAAATTTAAGTAATAACTCAACAACTATTAGTAGAATTAAGCGTTACAATACTGCAGACATCTGAAAGAATGGAAAATTTCTATTATGACATTCTTATAAAGAATGCCATAATGCCTGATTGAAGCACTATTTTAAGGGCTATTGCCAATTTTAAAAATAGACTATGACTTAACTTCAAAAAAAGATGAATCCATTAATGAAACTTTGCTAAGTAAGATTTGGAATGAATTTAAAATGCCTGAGTGGTAAAATGAACATTGCCTGATCTATCTATATAATGTAGACATATTCAGAGGAGAAACTTTTCAAACATTTCTGATGTGTGCAATCTTACATGAGAGTTAATATGGATTTGGAGAAGAAACCAAAAATGATTTTGAAATATACTGCTGTCGTCCAGCATGGTTCCTGTTACTCAGTATTCCCACACAGCTATGCAAAAGTTCACCATACCATTTTTGTTTTTTTAATTATTATTATTTTCCAAGAAACAATGTGTTAACAGTGTTAGTATTTTCCTGTCATTACTTGCACATGTTGCTGTTATTTGGGCAAAAGGTCCTATGATAAGTGGGAAATTTAATGATGAGTATTTCATCCTTAAATACTCATCATCATCATGTACCCTCAGGGAGGTACAGGGAAATTATGATAGTACTGCATGAAAGTTACACCATTACTAACTTCAAATCAATAATTTTCCTTCAAATTAATCTATTATCTGTCAATTATTATTATTATTATCTGAGACCTCCAGGGAGTCAAGGACTCATCGAGGGAGGCTGTAAATTACCCAACCCAGCTATCATACCTTCCCTTAAATTCATTTACACTAGATGCACTCACTACCCCTAAGGGCAAATTATTTCACTCACTCACTGCTCGCTGAGAGAAAAACCTAGCTCTTACCCCTTTCTTGACTGAGAACAACCTTAACTTCCATGGATGTCCCAGTGTTCTCTCCACGCCTTCCATATAACGAAAAATTTCATCATTTGAAATGCTATAACACCCATTCAAAAGTTTATAGACCTCTATCATATCACCCCTCTTTCTCCTGTTAACCAGAGTCTGTAATCCACATAGTTGCAATCTGTCTTCATAATCTAAATCCCATAATCCGGATATAATCTTTGTAACTCTTCTTTGCACCCTTTCCACAGCTTCTTTATCCCCTTGAAACCCGGGAGACCAAATCTGTGCACAATAATCCAAGTGTGGTCTTATCAAAGCCTTATAAAGAGGCAAAATTACTTCCTTATCCTTACATGTCAAGGTTTGCTTCAGCATAGAAATTATCCTCTGAGTTGTATTTGCAACTTTTGCTATGTGACCTTTGAACTTTAAATTCTTATCCACCAAGATCCCTTGCTTCTTCAGTTTCTTGTAGCATAACCTCGCTAATATAATATGCCGCTGGATCTCTAATCACGCCAAAGTGCATAACTTTACACTTACTAACATTAAACTGAGAGCCATTTTCGTTTGGCCAGATTTCCAGTCTATTCAAATCATTTTGTAATTTCTGAATATCAGTAGCATCCCTGATTGCCCTGCCTATCTTCGCATCATCAGCAAATAATTGCAAATCTGATGATAGACCCTGCTTGAAGTCATTAATGCATAGATTAAACAATAATGTCCCAAGGACTGAACCCTGAGGTACACCACTGGTTACCCTAAATCTGGTAGATTCACACACACTGTATACTACTTTTTGATATCTGTCTGTTAACCCCTGATCCAAGACAATAGATTATGTTCCAATCCATATTCTCCAGTTTACGCAACAGCCTATCATATCAAATGCCTTAGAAAAATCCAACATTATCATAGTGTATCCATTTTCTTTATCCAACTCAGCCATAACATTGTTATAAAATATGAACAAATTGCTAAAACATGACCTTCCTTTAGTAAACCCATGCTGTTCCCTGTCAAGACCCACTATTATCAGATCTTATATTTCTGTCTTTTAATGCACTTTTTATTGTATCAATCCATTTACATCTTGGTTTTCTCCAGGTTTTTTTCTGCCAACCTGGCAAGGAATACCTGCTTTGCTAATCTTTCCTCTTCCATTCTGTTTAGTGACCATACCACCTGATATTAACTCTACTAACACATTCCTGAATGCTAACATCTTCACTTTGGATATGATACTGCCAATGATACTATCTGTTCACTCCAATAATCTTTCTCAAAACTCTCATATCAGAGGTCTCTAGTCTTTGATAAAGTGTTTCATTTCTAACCAAGCTCTCAGATCTATAAGTTAAAACTGGTTTGAACACTCTCTTGTATATAACTAATTTAGTTTTCACTAATTTCTTTCTCATTCCATATAAATTTATTCAGCTGACTTCCTCTCATACAAGCTTTACTAATTCTATTGTCTATATCGATATTTAATTTACCATCTTCACAAAATATTGTGCCTAAATAGCTGAAATGCTTTTCTTGTTCTGTAGGTTCATCATTCAGGATACAGTTGATGTTTTCAATGTTTCAGCCTATTTTCATTGTCTTTTTATTGCTGATTTTCATACCAAACCTATTACAACAGTTATTTAATTTAGTCAGGGAATCTTGCAGACTTGTACTGGATTTATTCAGAAGTATAACACCATCTGCATAAAGTAAAGAGCTAAGATTAACATCACCAATTTTGATATCAGATTTAACCACTTTCCTTCATAATGTGATCAATAAAAATAATGAATAACAGTAGAGATAATGTGCACCCTTATCGCACATCTGCTTTTACTTCAAACCATCTTTCTGTACCTCCTTTCATTCTAATTGCTGACTTACAGTTTAAACAGAGACTATGCATTGCTTGATATAATCCCATTTACACCATATAATTGGAGCATTTTGAAGAGATTTCCTCTGGAATCTTCTAATATGCCTATTCCAGATCAACAAAACTTAAATACAAAATCTTATTATATTCTCAAAACCTTAAAATTTCTCAAACCATCTGTTTTAAAGTAAAAATCTGATCCTGACAACCTTTATTGGCCTGAATCCAGTTTGTTCTTCCCTAAACTTATCTTCCACAATTTTTCTTAGTTGTTTCTCAAATACTTGAATAAATCTTAACAGGAATGCTGAGTAGGAAAATATTTCCCTATTATAGATGGGTACTATGAGAGCTCTACTCCAATTCTCTGGAATTTGATCCTCTGACCAGGCCTTCTGAATTATGCGATGAAGCCACTGGAAAAGTTTTATACCTCCACATTTGAGGATTTCTGGCTGAATTTCATCTAATCCAGCTTTCCACGTTTTTGATGATTTTTCAACTTCAAGTATGGATATATATTCCTAACTGCATTCCTGTTGGGAGTTTTCTACAATCATGCTAACACTCTTTGCTTCATTTAACAATCATTTCAAAGAAATTACTCCAGACATCTAGAATATCATTATCTTTGGTTTTCATGTCACCTTCATCATCCCTGATTCCTTTTACAGTATTTTTCCTTCATTTCTAAGCTTTTTCAATAGCCTCCAGAATATTTTGCCATCTTCCTGATATTTATTTTCTATGTTTTTACCGAAGTCTTCCCATGACTTTTGTTTAGCTAGTTTTAAATAGTTTTTTGCTTTCTTACATTTTTCTCTGTATTCTCAAATAGCACAAGCTAACTTATTTGCGAATTTTCGAAATGCTTTCTTCTTTTCCTTGACTGTCTCTTTAACTTTCTGAGTCCACCATGGAGTTCTGATTTTTCTATCATTACAAACAACCTCACCACATGCCTCTCTGGCTGAATCAATCAGTTTTTTCAGGATTTGCCAATGAATCTTCAAGGTTTGGTTCTTGTTTTCAAATTCTTTAATTTTTTCTTCAATGATTTTTTGTGTATTTGAGTCTACAGTTCACTTATGAAAGCTGCTCAATCTTGATTCATTTTAAAACTTTCTTAAACATTCTTCTTTTTAATATGAAATTCAATTTTATTCTGCTCAAAATTAAATAGAAACTTCGTATTTCAAATCCTCTGTATAGTCCTGTGTCCTAAAGGAGTGAGAAAACATTGCTATCAACTATAACATAGTCAATGAGACTTTTTATTTCTTACATCTTCTCTCCATGTGAATTTTGTGCACATTTTTATGTTGGAACATAGTGTTAGTAATAACTAATCCATATCCTGAACAGAAATCCAGCAGACATTTACCATTATTATTAACTTTGCACTTTTCTCCAAAAATCCAAAACATTTCTATATTTCTGGTAAACATTTCCTACTCTGTTGTTTATATCTCCAACAAGGACCAACTTTTCCTTTTCATTGAGCCAGCTGCCCTCTCTAATGCAAAAATTCCTCCATTTCTTCCTTGGTAGAACCTTCTGTGGGACCATAAGCACAAATAAGTCTCAATGTCCCGTTCCCCATTCTGATATTTTCCCACATCACTCTGCTTAATATTGCCTGCCATTCAAGAAGATTATCCTCATATTTAGTGTTGAATGCTATAGCTACTCCCTCTTTTCCCCTGATTGTCATTGCCTGAATATAATATTTCATATTTGTAACTTAGAAAGATCTCAACTGTTTTTGTCTTCTTTGTTTTAGTCATGGCTATTATGTCAATCTGGCAATTAATCAATTCTTCTGCTAGTTCCATTTCCTTTTAAAGATGCTTCTTATGTTGATAGTACCAATCTTTAACTCTGTTAGTGTTGAGTTGGGAGATGTTCTGGGATAATCATTATCATCAAATTACTGCTATGTACCTTCAGAGGGCATACAGGATGATAGCATTACATGAAAAGTTTTCATCATTACTAACTTCCTATCAACTATTTTCCACCAAATTAATCTGTTATCTGTCAAAACTCCAATATTATCAGATTTTATATTTCTTTCTTATAAGGCAATTTCTCACTGTATCAATTCACCTAGTTCATGATCTTCCTCTGAATCTTTTTCCTGCCCTCCTGGATAAGGGCTACGATGTCCTAAAGAAGAACATTAGTGAACAGAGAGGAGACATCAAAACTGACCATTATGTCAGTGTGCTGGAGTTTTCTATATTTCCAGTATATTGGGTGAGTACTTTGGCTGTATACGTGAGTGAATTAATGCCATCCACAATTGGGTGTAATGGCACATTCTGTTTGTGGAGTTCTGGTAGCCCATATCTTCTTCTTCTTCTACAGCTTCTCCCACTTAAGTGGGGTCACTGTTTGTTATGAGTCTCCTCCACACCTTCCTGTCTTGGGCTGTCACCACATCCAAGTTCTTCATCTTCAAGTCCTCTTCTACCAGCTCCCTCCATCTCTTCTTTGGCCGCCCACGCTTCCACCTTCCTTGCACATCCATCTGCATGACCCTTCTTCCCACATATTCATCCTCCCTCCTCATCACATGACTAAACCATCTCAACCTTGCCTCCTGTATTTTCGCTCCTAAGTTCGTAACTTTCACTGTTCCCCTGACATAGTCATTTCTCAGATGATCCTTTCTGGTCACACCGCACATCCAACTAAGCATTCTCATCTCTGCTACTTCCATCCTGCTGATGTTATTTTTCCTCAGGGCCACAGTTTCTATAGCATATGTCATAGCTGGCCTCACTACTGTCCTATAAATTTTGCCTTTCAGATTGATCGGCACCCTCTTATCGCATAACACTCCAGCCATCTCCCTCCAGTTCCTCCAAACCACTTGTATCCTGCATCCCACTTCCTTCTCAGCTCCTCCATCTTCTTCCACTGTTGAACCTAAGTATCTAAAGTCTCTCACCTTCCTGATGACATTTCCTTCCAGCTCCAGATCAGTCTCCTGGCCACCGCCCACTGCGCAACACATATACTCTGTCTTACTTCTGCTCAGTCTCATACTTCTCTCTTCCAGTACTTTTCTCCATCTTTCCAGTTTAGTTTCCGCTTCCTCTCTTGAATCTACACACAGCAAGATGTCATCTGCATACAACATTGTCCAAGGTGCATCTTCTCTCACCTCCTATGTTACCACCTCCATCACAATATTAAACAGAAACGGACTTAATGCTGACCCTTGATGCAAGCCAACTGTTACTTGAAAACTTTCTGTCTGTCCCAAACAGGTCCGAACACTTGTCTTCACATTTCTGTACATTTCCCGCACCAACCTGACATATTTCTCCGGCACCTTCTTCTCCCTCAGACACCTCCAGACTTCTTGCCTTGGCACTCTATCGTATGCTTTCTCCAGATCAATAAATATCAGATGTAGCTCCCTTTGTTTCTCTCAATATTTTTCCATTATCTGTCATAACCCAAAGATAGCATCTGTTGTTGATCTACCAGGCATGAAGCCAAATTGTTCCTTTGCAATCTCCAACTCCTCCCTCAATCTACCATCAAGAACCCTTTCTAGGATCTTCATTGTGTGGGACATCAACTTTATTCCTCTGTAATTTTTACAGTCTTGTGCATCCCCTTTACCCTTGTAGATGAGAACAAGAGTACTCTCCCTCCATTCCTCGGGTATATTTTCCTGTTGGCAAACTTTCACGAACAGGTCCCACAGCAGGTCAATTCCCTCTTCCCCCAGTGCCTTCCATGCCTCCACTGGAATTCTGTCGGGGCCCACCGCTTTTCCATTCCTCATCCTCTTCATGGCCTCCGTCACTTCCATTCTACTGATGTTCTGCACCATCCCCTCAGAAGGCTGCCCATCTCCTCTGTGAGTCCTTGCATTTTTCTCATTCAAAAGTCCCTCAAAGTATATTTTCCATCTGTTTCTTATGTCCACATCCCTCCACAATACTCTTCCTTCAGCATCTTTGATCTGCCTCACATGTAAGATGTCCTTAGCTGCTTTATTTCTACATTTCGCTAGTTGGTAAATTTTCCTCTGTCCTTCCTTTGTTTCTAATTGATCATACAGATCTTGATATGCCATGGCCTTTGCCTGTGCCACAACTCTCTTGGCTTCTTGCTTTCTCTCTTTGTACACCTCTCTGTCCGCTTCCACTCTTGACTCATCCCACTTCTGCTTTGCCTTCCTCTTAGCTGTCACTGCCACTTGTACATCATTATTCCACCACCAACCCTCCTTCTGCTCTCTAATCTTTCCAGATGTCTCACCAAGCACCTCGATTGCACAGCTCAGGATTACTTTTGAATTATGTTTCCACCAATCTTGTACACTTTCCAGTCCATCCGAAATCCTCTCTAACACTCTCTCCCTAAAACGATTCCTCACACTCTCCTCTTTTAAGCGAAACCACTTAACTGTCTTCATCCCATGGCAACCAGAAGTTCTTATCTTCGATCTTATTTTAAAGTCTGCGCACAGCAGTCGGTGTTGTTGTGCTACTTGATCTGTTGGAATTACTTTACAATTTGTCACAACCTTAAGATGTTTTCTTCTAGTCAAAATGTAGTCAATTTGTGAGCTGTTGTTAACACTTCTAAATGTTATCAAATGTTCTTCCCTCTTGAAGAAAAACGAGTTCACAATTGCCAGATCAAACGCTACTGCAAAGTCCACAACCCTCTCTCCTTCCTGGTTCATCATTCCCACTCCATGGCCACCATGCACACTTTCACAGTCTCTATTCTGTCTTCCTATGTGCCCGTTCAAGTCTCCTCTGACAATCACCATCTCATTTTCTTCCAATTCCCTCATTTCTTCATCTAACACGTTCCAGAACTCATCTTTTTCCTCTGCTGTACAACCAACTTGCAGGGCATATACACATAATACGACCACCCGCTCTTCTCCAAGACCCAATTTCATTCGCATGATCCTGTCGTTCCTTCTACCCACGTCCAGTACTTCACCCTTCATTCTGCCACACACCACAATTCCTACACCATTTCTTCCCTCGTTATTCGCTCCAGAGTAGAACAATTTATATCCATCTCCGAGTTCCTTTGCCTTTCCCCCTTCTCTCCTGCACACATAAAATGTCCAACTTCCTCTTCCTCATCATGTCTGCCACCTCTCTTCCCCTTCCAGTCATGCTTCCAACATTCAGTGTTCCCACTCGCAACATCCTCTCCACCTGCTGGACTCGCTTCTTTAACCGCACCCGCCCTTGATGCGGTAGCCCTCGTCCACTTCTCACAGCTGTAGGGCGATGTGGCTGCGCGTCGCTTAAGGGGTACGCCCTAGCCCTTATATCATTTTCTCTTCGACTCATAATCATAGTTTGAGTTGGCACTGAAGTTTTCCGACCGGATGCCCTTCCTGACATCAACCCTCGCATTTATCCGGGCTTGGGACTGGCACCTATTGAGGCTAGCTTGCCTCCTTCGGTGGCTGCATAAGACGAAATGACTTAGCAAGATAGGAAAGACTCACCCCTAGCCCTCGAATACTCTAATAGCATCAGGGGGAAGGAGCAAGGAGAGGAGAAAGAAGCAAAGAAAGAAGAGGAGGGACTAGTCTACAGAATAATATAACAGATATATATTACATTAAGTAAGGCATGGTCCAGCATCAGGTACCTCGGGTTTGCCATGCCCGTACTCACTAAAGTGAGCCCTTGAGCCCATACATCACTCATATATCATAATTACGAATACTTGGTTTAAAAAATCTAAGAGAAGACTATACACATGGAAAAATCCCGGAGATACAGAAAGGTATCAAACAAAATGAACAAACTGATTACATTATAGTAAAGCAAAGATATAAGAATAGCGTAAAAAATGCAGGCATGTATCCTGGAGCTGATATTTACTCTGACCACAACCTACTATTCATAGAAATAAATGTGAAACTAAAGAAGATAAAAGAAGCTATGAAAAGAAAAATTTGGAACTTAGAGAAATTAAAAAATACCAAGGAATTTGGAAATAGATTACAGAAAGAATTAAAAGAAGCAAGTTTTGTCAAAACTGAAAATCCAGAAAAGAAAGGAACAAGTTAAAGAGAAAATAAAGAAGATTGCAGAAGAAGAAATTGGATATGTAAGAGCTAAAGGAATAAATAAACCTTGGATAATAGGGTTGGTGAGATGGATAGGAGGGTGGTTGACGGAGAGATATCAGAGAGTGGTTTACTCGGGAGTAGAGTCCACAAGACGGCCTGTGACTAGTGGTGTGCCACAAGGATCTGTTCTTGGACCACTGCTGTTTAATTTGTTCATAAATGATATAGGAAATGATCTGAGAGGAACAGTTCATTTGTTTGCGGATGATGCGAAGTTGGGTAGGGCAATAGTGAATGCAGATGACGTAAAAATTTTGCAGGATGATTTGGATAGATTGGAGGTCTGGGCTAAGGAGAATGGATGTCAGTTTAATGTGGCAAAATGTAAGGTTATGCATTTTGGGGTGAAAAGATTGGCGGCAGTTTACTGCATTGGTGGAACCCTGCTCCAGGAAATTGATGAGGCACGAGATTTAGGAGTGTTGGTGGATAAGGAATTGAAATTTAGGGGACACATTGCAAAAGTGACCAAAACAGCTCATCAAATCACTTGGTTGCTGAAGAATACGTTGACAAGCAGAGACAAGCAGGTTATTGTTCCTCTCTATCGAGCCTTGATAAGACCCCATCTAGACTACTGTGCTCAGATTTGGTCACCTAGGTTTCTTCTTGATGGGGAGGATGTGGAGAGGATCCAGAGGCGAGTGACCAAGATGATAGCAGGTCTGTGGAATGAACCGTATGAGAACAGGTTGAGGATTTGTGGGTTGCAAAAATTGGTTGATAGGCGGAGGAGGTGAGTATGATTGAGACATTCAAATTACTGAAGGGTTTCTATAAAATTAATTCAGAAGATATTTTTGAGAACAGGGCTGGTTGTGGGAGGACTAGGGGACATCCATGGAAACTGGGCAAAAGTGTGGTTAGTAAAGGTGTTAGAGCTGGGTTCTTTACTTTTAGAGTAATGAATGAGTGGAATGCGCTCCCTGAGTCTGTAGTGGATGCTGTGACAGTGAATGAGTTTAAGGCGAGGTATGATAGATACTGTATGAATGTCAGATAGTTGTGATGAATATGATTTGGGGCCTCCCTCGATGAGTCTAATGACTCCCTGGAGTTGCCCGTAATAATAGTAATAATAATAGTAATAATTAATGAGATGATTTCTCTAATGGAAGAAAGAAGAAAATGGAAAAATAAAGACACCCCAGGAGGGAAAATTCAATATAAAACCCTGAATGACAAATTGAGAAGGGAAGCAAAAAGAAGTAGAGAAGATTGGCTTAAAAAACAATGTGAAGAAATGGAAAATTATGAGAGAGTGGGAAGGTATGATATTTTGTATGATAAAAGCAAGAAGCATGAATCACACGAGAAATGCAATTTGAGCTAGAGGTATAGAAAATAAGAATGGGAAAATCATAACTGAAGAAGATAAAATCCTAATGAGATGAAAAGAATACATTGAAGATCTATATGACCAAAAAAAAATAGACCAAATGAGTTGCTATTAGAAGAAATAAAGAAGGTAAATGAGGATGATCTAGGCCCAGAGATTTTGAAGACAGAAGTAGAAATGACAATTAAAGAACTAAAATGTGGAAAGGGTCTAAGGGTCTGCACGGTTAGCCTAGTGGCTATGCGCTTCAAAACCATATGCCTGGGGAAGGAGTGTCCTAGGTTCAATTCCCATGAGTGACATGAGGAACTGAAGGATCTTCCTCAGCCATAGCCAAGTTGGCCGGTCTTGGGCGTAGACAGTAGGGTTTTTTCCCCAGTTTATCCTGGAGTTTTTCATCCTGCAAAGCAGGGAAACTGGCCTTGAGAACTCAACACTTAGGATACACCAGGGCATAGGGCTGACCACCTTATCCTGTGAACAGCTTGAGGTCCGATGATTAATAAACCCTCAATACCGCAAGGTAAAAGAGGGTAT
The DNA here is from genome assembly GCF_054136105.1 of Typopeltis vanoorti. Lineage (NCBI taxonomy): Eukaryota > Metazoa > Arthropoda > Arachnida > Uropygi > Thelyphonidae > Typopeltis > Typopeltis vanoorti. The sequence goes on along the minus strand of NC_143568.1, from coordinate 12,840,001 downwards.
AATGAAGATGAGAATGTGAAAAGGCAGAAGGAATAGATGAAATACCTGCAGAATTCCTGAAACAACTTCAGAAGAAAGGAACTGAAGAACTAACCAAAATAATAAATTTAATTTATAACAAAGAAGAATTACCAAAAGATTTTGTGACCTTAATATTTATACCTACACCAAAGAAAGGTAATGCAGTAAACTGCAAGGATTTTAGAACAATAAGCCTCATTTCCCATATATCAAAAATACTTATGAGAATCCTAACATGGAGAATTGCATCTAAGGTGGAAAAATTTCTTGGAGTTCAGTTTGGTTTCAGGAAAGGTAGGGGAACAAGAGATGTGATTGGACTGTTAAGAATAATAAGTGAAAGAAGTCTGGAAATGAATAAAGAAGTTAATATCTGTTATATAGATTTTGAAAAAACTTTTGACTTTGTAAAATGGGATAAGATGGTGGAAGTAATGGAAAAGATTGGTACATATTGGAAAGACAGAAGGCTAATTAAGTAGTGGAAGTAATGGAAAAGATTGGTATAGATTGGAAAGACAGAAGGCTAATTATTTCACTATACATGGGACAAACTGCCATGGTGAGAAACATATATGGTACAACAGAACCAGGTATCATTGGACGAGGAGTAAGACAAGGCTGTTCTCTGTCACCAATTTTGTTTAACATGTATTCCAAAGCAATGTTAAAAGCAGCACTGAAGAATGCAGAAGAAGGAATAAAGATTGGAGGTAGACAGATATTTGCAATATGATATGCAGATGACAAGGCATTATTATTAAATACTGAAACATGACTACACCATCTGTCGAACAGATTACTGGAATCCTGTATCGATTATGGAATGAAAATTAACATTACAAAAACAAAGATAATGAAAATAGCAAGGAAAGAGGCAAATATGGATATCAGAATAAATGAGGAAAAATTGAATCAAGCAGACATTTAAATATCTAGGAAGTGTGATTAGTGATGGAAGATGTAAAAGTGACATAAAAGCAAGAACAGCGATGGGAAGAAATGCCTTTAATCGAAAATGGAATTTATTCAGAAGTAAAATGGACAGAAACCTAAAGAAAAGACTAATAAAATATTATGTGTGGAGTGTTGCCCTCTATGCAGCTGAAACTTGGACACCGAAGAAAGAAGAAATTAAGATTTTGGAAAGCTTTGAGATGTGGATTTAGAGAAGGATGGAAAAAATCAAATGGACAGATAAAATAACTAATGAAATCCTAAAAAGAGCAGAAGAAGAAAGAAGTCTGTTAAAAAGGATAAAAAGAAGAAAGGGAAACTGGATCGGACATATTCTCAGAGGAAATGGAATCATCAGAGATGCCATCGAAGGAAAAAGACCGAGAGAAGGCTCAGAACAGAAGAGAGTGGAAGGAAAGCTTTTGCTACTAAGATCTACTACTACTTTTGCTACTACCTGCTCAATTGCAGAATACTTAAGAAGAATATCACTCATCCCTTATCCACTCTCCCATGGTTCCTAGATCTGTCAGGTGTCTGCCAGATATGCTGTTGTAAGCTATACTACTATGGCTAAGCAGGCAGAATAGGCAATATCAGAATAACCAAACCCAAGGACTATATCTGGTTCCACTACAGCCACTAAAGATTTTCTGACCATGCCTTGGACATCCTACTCCACCACAAATGCCCAAAACAAAAAAATTTGACTGCACGAAACTGTCTCAAATGTGGGAAGCACTGATCCTTAGAACTTCAACTCAACAGCCAAGAAAACCTATCCTAGCCCACTAGGGACCATTATTTAGGACTTCAGGCTTGCTTTTTTGGTCTGCATAAATTTTTACACAATATAATGCCTATGTGCACATGATGGCAGTTTGATTTTGCTGAAATATCAGAATTAATTAAAAGTTATTCTGATTAATATACATTGTATGCTGTAATTTCTTTAAATCACATCTTTATAGATTTTGGTGTATTTCCATGATTTATCAAACTATTTGTAGCAAAGTAAAAATCTGATCCTGACAATCCCTACTGTACTAAACTAGTTTTTTTTAACTCAAATTTTTTCTTCTGCAATTTTTATTAGCCTATTTACAAGTATGCTTGTATAAATTTTACCTGAAGCACTTGGTAAGGAAATTCCTAAGTAATTATCACATTAATTTATATTCATTTTTATATATGGTTACTATGAGACCTCTACTTCAATGGAATTTAATTCTCTAACCATGCTTTTTGAATTATGCAGTGCAGCCACTGAAGAACTTTTATGCCTTCATATTTGAGTAATTCTAGTCAAATGTTGTCTGCTCATCTACTTTTGTATATTTCGGATTTCTGATGGCTTTTTCAATCTGTAGTATAAATATGCACTTCTGATTGAATTCCTCTTGAACGTTTTCTATCCCTATGCTGTCACTGCTTAGTTCACAATCTTTCAGAGTAATTATTCCAGATGTGCAGAATATATTTTTTTCAGTTTCAATGCCATCTTTGTCATCACTGACTTCTTTTACAGTACAATTTCCTCCATTTCTAAGGTTATTCGATGACATCCAAAATATTTTGCTATTTATCTTGTACATTCTTACCAAAGTCTTCCCTTGATTTTTATTTAGGTACCTTTTACAAATGGTTTAGCTTTTGTACAATTTCTTTTTCCAGGATTTTCTCTTTAATGAGGCCACAATGAAGTATAGATTTTTCTATCCTTGCAAACAACTTCATCTTTCCCTGGTTAAATAAAGTAATGTTTTTCTTTTTCAGATTTTTCCAGTGAGTTCTTGTTTTTGAACTCTAATTTTATTCAATAATATTTTTTTATTATGTGTACAGCTACCTCTGAAAGCTGCTTGATCTGATTCTTTTTAAAACTTTCATGCATATTTTTTTCTTTTCAATATAATATTTATCTTTAACCTGCTCAAAACTAAATGGAGATTGTTGCCAATTTCAAATCTCTGGTATATTCTTGTATCCTGAACTAATATGAACATATCACTATCATTAATAGCACAATCAATAAGATTTATTTCTTGTGTGTTCTCTCCAAATGATTTTTTTTGCAAATTGTTATGTTGGATCATGATGTTAATTATGATTTCATTTCTTGAACAAACATATAACAGGTATTAACCACTTACTATTTATTCTATTTTTTCCAAATTTTCCAAAACATTTCTATATGCCTTATTAATTTCTTAATCTTCTGGTTTATATATCCAACAAGAACCAGCCCTTCCTTTTTTTTTGATATGTCTGCTGCCCTCTCTAGTGTGGGATAGAAGCCAATAGGACAAAATATATTGTTGATTGCAGCTATAGACCTGGGGATCCAAAAGAAAATGTGGATGACATGCATCAGAAGATCGGCATAATAAGTGCAGGTTGAGCAATTATCATGGGAAACCAACTATGGTGGTGATATAGATTGGAAGGGCACATGGCAAAATGGAATTTATGCAGTTACTAAGGGATAATTACCTGAAACAGCATTTGATGGATTGACTAGGGGTTTGAGAGTGTTGGATCTGGTAATAATATCAGAAGATATATTTGTAACCGCATGGTCAGGGAAAGTGACCACGAAGTCTTGTCCTGGGAGGTTGCTCAACATGTGAAAATTTCAGTTAAGAAAGGGTTTATGCAGAACCACAAAGCTGGTGATTATGACAAACTTAGGAGGCCACTTGGAGCAGTGGCTTCTCATGCACTAATGACATTCATTACATGTATGCCATAAATCATGGCATACATGTAATGAATGTCATTAGTGCATGAGAAGTGGTCAAGGATTGTTTGAACAAGGCAGTATCAGAGTACAACCCAGGGTCAGGAGGATAAATCAAGTAGGAATTATCTTTTTTTGCAGCTTTTGCTTTATATTGATGATTAGCAATATAAAGCAAAAGCTTCAAAAAAAGAAAGCACTGTGAAAGGAATATAGAAACAAAGAGATAATCAGCATACCCATGAGCAGTATAAAACACAAGCAAGAAGGATAACTAGTATAGTAAAGAAGGCTAAATCAAATTTCGAGAGAAAATTAGCTAAGCAGGCCAAAGTAAATCAAAAAATATTTTTCACTATGTAGCAAGTAAGAGAAAGAATGATTATGAAAAGATAACTCTACTCAGTGATGATGGTAGGAAATGATAAAAACAGAAGAAATGGTTCAGTTACTAAGTTATCACTTTGCAAATGTATGTCATCCAGGTGACTGCAGTTACCGAGGTGACAGAGACTGATGTGAGAATTGAGGTATATGAACTGGAGGTACTCAGTATATTGAAAAAATATCAATGTGAATACAGCGGTGGCCCCAGACAGTATGTCTGCTTGTATGCTACATGAATGTGTAAGTAAGCTGGCATTGTCTCTGACAAGGTTGTTTAAAAGTCTCAGCTCTGGAAAGGTCCCAAGGGAGTGGAAAGAGGATAAGATAGCTCCATTACATAAAGGTGGCTCCAAGACAAAAGTAGAAAATTACAGACCAATTAGTATCTCTGGAGTGGTGGTTAAAGTATTGGAAAATTTGGGTAAAAGTAAAATTTAGGAATGGGTGGGTAGGAATATGATACTTTATGGGGGAGCAGCATGGCTTTGTAGAAGGTAGGTCCTGCATCAGTAATTTATTCACATTTTATAATAAGGTGACAGCAGAATTGGATAAAGAAAATGGCTACACTATGATGATGCTGGACTTTGCAAAGGCATTTGACAGAATACCGCATAGAAAACTATTACATAAGTTGGAGCAAATGGGAAAGGATATGAGGTTGATGGCATGGATAGCTGGGTGGCTGGCTGACAGACAGACAGACATCAGAGGGTGGTGTATGGTGGAGTGTAATTAAGGCAATGAGGGTGACTAGTGGAGTGGCCCAGGGCTTTGTACTAGAACCAGTACTCTTTAATTTGCACATTAATGATACAGCAGAAGATTTGAAGGGGGAGTTTCAGTTGTTTGCTGATGATGCAAAACTAGGGAGGGCAATACTGGATAAAGGTGATGTAGATATCTTACAAGATGATTTAAATAAATTGGCAGTGTGAGCAAAGGACAGTAGTTATCAATTCAATGTTATAACATGTAAGGCAATGCATTTCAGGATGAAAGGATTACACATTTCATATCATATTGATAGTACTAGTTTACAGGAAATTGATGAGGCTAGGGATCTGGGGTTGATGGTGGATAGAGATTTGAAATTCAGAGGAGATATTGCAAGAGTTACAAAATAGCTCAGAGGATTACTCGATACTGACGAGCACACTGACGTAATGATAGGAGGTTATTATCCCTCTTTATAAGGCTATGATTCAGCCACATGCTGACCTACTGTGCACAAATTTGGTCACCTGTGTTTCTTAGGGATCAGAAGGTGGCAGAGAGAATTCAGAGATGAGTGACTAAGCTGGTGACAGGTCTGTGGAATGCTCTCTATGAGAATAGAGTGAGGGTATGTGGATTGCAGAATTTAGCTGACATGTGGAGGAGATAAGATAGAAATTTATAAGTTACTAAAGGGATTCTATGAATGACATAGAAGAAATTTTTCAATATATGGGGAGTAGGGAAATAAAAGGGGGGTCACATCTGGAAGCTGTCTGAGAGTGTGGTTAGTAAAGGTGTGCAGACTAGGTTCTTTTCTTGGAGAGTGGTGAATGAGTGGAATGGTCTTCCAGAGGGTGGTTGTGAGCAGCCTAACAGTGAATAGGTTTAAGGAGATGTATGATAGGTATTATGTTAATGGATAGAGTGGGTCTTCCTTTAACTATATTATATTTAACTATATTAATAAATCTTTTCACTGAATGGATTCCCCATATAAATAATAATAACAAAAACTTCACCTATTTCTTTCTGAGCATAACCTTCTCAATAGCACAGGCTCATAAGCACAAACAATTCTCACTGTTCAATTTTCAATTTTTGCCCAGATCACTGTATTTGAAACTATCTAACATTCAAGAAGTTTGTCTTCATGTTCAGTGCTAAATACAGCTACCCCTTCCTTTCCTTGATTACTATGCCTAAACATAACATTTTATTATTCAGCAGTATCTCACCTGTTTTCTTTGTCTCAATAACAATAATTATGTCAACACGGGGGTAGACCAGTCAGTTACAAACTGTTTCAAGAAACCTAATAAAGTCTATAAAAATCAAATTTAATATCTATTAGATAATCCAAGTTTTCACTTGAAATTATGGCTCAGTTATTAGTTCTTGAACTATCATGGTGAAATTCTTGTAACTAGTCAAAAGAAGTCAAGGAATGTTTTTTCACTTGGCTATGCTACCAATTATATATCGGGTTTAATCTTTTATCCAAGTGTGAGCAAACGAAGTTTGCACCTGAAGTATTTTCAGGACTGGGGCAACTCGTGGTAAAGGTAGTATAAGTTCTGATCACTTGCCTTGGTATCCCATAATGCAAAGCACATCTCCTTGCAGACATGTATAATGCTAATATATAATGTATAATACTAAGGCAAGTGATCAGAACTTATACTACCTTTACCACGAGTTAGGTACAAACTTTGTTTGCTTACACTTGGATAAAGGATTAAAGCAAATATATAATTGGTAGCATAGCCAAGTGAAAAAACTTCCATCAACTAATCCAGAGAATTTTAATAATAAGGTGTTGACACCTTTTGGCAACTGGTATATGGTGATATGACTTCTGCATTACTTCCACCTTAGTATCACTACCTCTGGGTCTGGCTCCCACTGACGAGATCTCGATAAAGGTCGAAACTGGTCTGAGTAGTGACCCTTCCTGTAATGCATAGCATTATACTTATCCAGAAGAAGATGTGTTTGCATTATGGGATATAAAGGTGTTAAGAACTTATACTACCTTTACCACGAGTTGCCCCAGTCCTGAAAATACTTCAGGTGCAAACTTCGTTTGCTTACTCTTGGATAAAGGATTAAATCAAGGAATGTCTTTATTCCAAACACCTGGTCATGTCTTAAACATTTGTCTCCTCACCATTCTAAAATGGGATGAAGATAATCGAGTGACTTTCAATGCTATCAAAACAGAGTCCTGTTATATTATTCAGAAGAAACTTGTACTTCATTTCTTATTTTTGATAATGTTCTGATTTCTAGTCAAGATCAGTTTCCCTTCTGGGACTAACTTTCATATCTATAAACATATTGCATCCATTCAGCCTCTTCATTCAAAACATTACTTCTCAAATTCCCTTAAGTCAATTTTTCATTGGTGCTCTGGTGTTTTGCATTTTGCCTTTTTTATAATTATTTTCACAAGTTTTGCTATGCTGAACAGGCCATTATCACTCTCCTGCTTTCCTATAATGATGCCAAAACATGAGAAGGCACTAGTCAACATATGTACACAATTCAAACTGATTTGTCACCCTCATTTTCCTTTATTCCATCTACCTCTGTTCTTTGAAGCAGCAGTCTCCTTCAATTAATACACCTACATTTTCAAGAAACTTGTTAATAGAGTTCCTCTTCATCCTTAACCACATGCATACAGGGTGTTTCAGGAGGAATAGTAAATATTTTGGTAGGTGGTAGTATCCATTATTCTGAGTAAAAAAGTTCACATGAACATGTGTCCAATTGTCAATGGACACATGTTCATGTAAACTCGATGGATACAGTGTTTGAAACTGGCACACATAGCTCCAATGTGCATTCAGCCCTATGTAGATTAGGTGACCAGCAAGCAGCTCTCTGAATCAGATGTGACCAAGAAGCAGTTCTAACTGACAAAATTTCATGTTAGAAGTGTTAAGAATGCTGCACATCTTTACACATGCTGAATATGTTGATATGATGATCATTTACGATTTTTGTAATGGAAGTGCTGTTGTTGCTGCTTATAGAGAATACACGCAGCAACTGAGTACCAGATTCAAGAGTGTTTACAACAAATTGCATGAGACTGATACTGTTCCCAGCAGTCACATTTCTTCTTAAAGTGGAAATGAACAAAACATGGATGAAGTAGAAAATACATTCTTCAGTCAGTTACTGTTTATCAACAACACCCATACCTGGCATCAGTGGTCCAACAAAATCCACATACCAATGCGTAAAAACAAATTTCCAACATCACTTCTCTGTATTTGTGTGATGTGGTGCAGTATGATCGACAATCAATTAATAGGGCTGTTGTGTTAACAAATCATATCATAGGACCCATTTATCTACAATTTCTGCAAAATGACTTCCACAACTATTGGAGGATTGGTATGTTCTTTCAGCATGACAGAGCTCCTGCACACCACAGCCATCAGGTGACTATATCAAAATCGAACTTTTCCTGAACAATGGATCAGCCACAGTGGTCCAGCTTATTTGGCCATCAAGGTCTCCAGACCTCACTTCCTTAGATTTTGGTTAGTGGGGATGGATGAAAAGCAAAGTATACAAAGAAAAGGTAAATACAAGAGATGAATTGATCACTTGCATTTTGCATAATGCTGCCCTTATAAAAGAACATCAAGACAACCTCAAAAAACAACACATACTATTACGACAAGAGTTGTAAAGTGCATTGAGGTTGGCTGTGGAATTTTGGATTTATTATGAACTGTAAATTTTAACTGTCAATTTACAGTTAAATTATCAATTGTCAATTGAACAATTGACAATTATTTGTGTTTTGTATCATTCAAACAGTGAATAAATACAAAGAAAAGCCATTTATCGTTCTTTAATACCTCTCATTATAGCTTTTTACGTGAAAGTTTCAAACAACTGTATCTTTGCATCCCTTTGCAAGATATGTTTATATAAACTTTTTCTTTTAAACTCAGAATAATCAATGCTACCACTTATCAAAATATTTACTATTCCATCTGAAACACCCTGTATATCGATTCTGAACACCAGAGGTCATAAGATCTATAATACAACAGTGCCATTTAGACTTAGTCAGTGGCATGATTCAATAAGAGAACAAAATAATCAGTAGATATATTTTTCTATACGTAGATTTGTTTAAATATTTTTCCGTTGCTGACATACTGGTAAAGAGAATTCTATCAAAACATGGGGTATTTATTGGAAAAACTAAATATCTGGTCTGTGAATCTGGGAATTCAACTGCAAGTTAAGTCATAAACTTTGTATCAACATTTTTAAAGATGAAATAATTGAACAACTTCAAGGTTGTCAGTGATAGATTCAATAAATTTCTAAACAACACTTTTTCCCTAATTCAAGAAACTTAGAAACTCAGAAACTTATGACAAAGTGCAGGTGGCAGTTCCCAATTTTCAAGAGAATTTACCACAGACGAAATAACTGAGGCCTTAAAGGAGGTGAAAACTGTCAAAGTATCTGGCTTTGATGGTGTTCACCCTGAATTCTTGGTAAACTATGGAAAAAATGCTTGTCAATGACTAACAAGATTCTTTTCTCACATTTTAAGGACAGGAAACCTTCCAACAGCCTTTAAGAGAACCAAAATAATAGCCATATTAAAACTCAACGAGTCTCAAGATCAAGCAGAGAGCTATCACCCAATTACGCTTCCTCAGTTCCTGTTATAAGCTCCTCGAGAGACTCCTCCTCAACAGAATTGGGCCAAAAATATTCAAGTCCCTAATTCAAGAGTACATGATCATAAAGATGATTCAGCATTGAGTTTGGCTTCAACTTGTCAGTTTATACTTGGAGATTTTCACTTGGAATGGTAATGAGGATTTTTCTGATGTCATTCTGATAAATGATCAAGAGGCTTGCAGTGAGCCTAGGATTAGTTTGTAATGAAAAACTGATGCATAAGCAGAAGACATAATGTGAAAATAAAATTAATGAACAGGCAACTTATCGTCATCGTCGTCCAGTAGCAACCTCTAAAAAGAGGGTTGCAGCAGATGAGCAGCTCTTCTCTGTTTCTCTTGGTCTGTTGCCTCCATCATTTTTTAAACCACTCCAATCCACGATGTCATTAAACCACTCTTTGATTGGCCTTCCACGTCTGCCCTTCAACTTTCCCTTGTAATATAGTTTTCGTCAGATGTCTGAGGAACCTCTCAGATGTCCTGCAAATCTGGTCTTTCTTTGCATAATGTTCTTAAGCAGTGTTCTTTCCATCCCAACTCTTCTTAAAACTTCTTGATTTCATATTCTCTCTGTATAGCTAATCTTTTCCATCCTTCTATAACACCACATTTCCAATGCATTAATTCTTTCCATATCTCACTTTCTGAGTGTCCATGACTCACTTCCATAACTTGCAATACTCCAGACTGTTGCTTTAACTATTCCAATTCTCACACCTATTTTATTATTCTTATTTATTAAAATTCTCTTCATTTTCATAAATGCTGATTTAGCTTTATCTATTCTATTTCTAATGTCCAACTCTGAAGTTCCTTTCACTGAGATCCAACTATCTAAATATTGAAATCTTTCCTCCACATCTTATATTTGCATTGTCTCCTATTTTTCTCCCCATTATCATTATCTTGGTCTTCTTTGTGTTAATCCTTAGTCCGTACTCTTTACAGGAGTTTTCAATTCTTTGAACATTTGTTGTAATCCATTTTCACTTTCTGCCATTACCACTACATCATCTGTAGATGATGCAGATTCATTTTTGCTATGTAAGTTATAAGACTTATCATTCTGAAATTATTACAGTCTAAAACTCCCATCTTTTTTGAAATGGGGATAAAAATTGATCTAAACTCCTCTGGTAATTCGTGTCCCTCATAAATTCCGTTAATAATTTGCCATAACTCTTCCATACCTTTTCCACCTATATTTCTTATAAATTCTATCTGTATACTATCTATTCCAGGGGATTTTCTTTCTTTCATCTTTTGATTTGCTAGATTCAATTCCTCCCTCATGATGTATAACCTCTGCCCACTATACTCATTCGTTTGATTTTCTCCTCTGTCTTCATACAGTTTACCTACATATTCCTCCCAACTCTGTAATATCTTCTATTTTTCTATCAGAATTTCACCTCTTTCATTCTTGACTGCTCCAGTCTTTTGTATCTTTCTCCTTCCTAATATCATATTAATGCTTTTATAAACATTTTATGTCATTTCTTTCTGCCTTTGCTGTTGTGTCTTTACTCAGTTCATTTAACCACTCTTCCTTTTTCCTTCTTATATCTCTCTCTCTCTCTTTATAACTCCCTATTCAAGTCTTTATACTGCTTTTTTTCCTCCTCTGTTTTACTATTAAACAGCTTTTTTCTTTTTGTTATTTTTCTCAAAATATTTTCCATCATCCATAGGTTTTTTTTTCTCTCTTTCATCCTCTTTTTTGGCTAAATGTAATTCTATAGCAGTAATTATGCTTTTCTTCAGAATCTTCCATTTTTCACTTACATTATAACTTCCTTGTATATTTCTCTCCTTCATCTCTTCCTCTACTTTCTTTGTGAATTTATTTGCCATATTTGGTATTTTCAGCTGCTCTATATTCCATGATTCCTTTTGTTTCTTTGTAATTACTTTTTTAAATTAATTTTCATCTAAGTTGATAACAATATATGATATGTATTACAGTCTGCTCCTGGATAAGTCATCACATCTTTTATATTATTTCTATATATTTTGTTTATCAAAACATAATCTATCTGATTTCTTCTATTATTTATATCCTCCCCTGGGTCTTTCAACGTACTTAATCTTCTAGGATGCTTTTTAAATCAAGTGTTCATAAAAATGTGCAAAATTCACATGGAGAGAAGAGGCAAGGAATCAGAAAAGTCTCATTAACTATGTTATTGTTGATAGTGATGTTTTCCCACTGGTGCAGGACACCAGAGTGTACAGAGGATTTGAAATTGGAAGTGATCACCATTTAGTCTTGAGAAGGATAAAATTGAATTTCATATTGAAAAGAACATGTAAGAAAGTTTTAAAGAGAATAAAAGTTGAACAAAAGTTGAATCTCCAAAGTTTGGGCGGCAACCAAACTTTGGAGATTCAGTGACAAGCCCTGAAGAAAAAACTGATTGATTCAGCCAGAGAGGCATGTGGTGAAGTTGTCTGCAGAGAAAAAAAAATCAGAACTGCATGGTAGATATCCTTGAAGTATGGAGTAATTACTTTGAAAAACTACTAAATGAAACAAGCAGTGATGACAACACAGTGGTAAAAAACACTGACCAGGCATGCAGTCAGGAATACATATCCATACTTGAAGTAGAAAAAGCCATCAAAGGCTTGAAATGTGGAAAGGCAGCAGGAGTAGATGATATTCGACCAGAAATGCTGAAGTATGGTGGTATAAAAGTCATACAGTGGCTGCAGTGCATAGTTCAGAAGGCCTGAACAGAGAGACGAATTCCAGATGATTGGAATAGAGCTCTCATAGTACCCACATATAAAAAGGGAAATAAAACTGAATGTGAGAATTACAGAGGCATTTCATTACTGAGTGTTCCTGGTAAGATATATGCAAGTATACTTGAGAAACGGTTGAGAAGGATTCTGGAAGAGAAGCTTGGTTAAGAACAAACTAGATTCAGGCCAAATAGAGGCTGTCAGGATCAGATTTTCACTTTACGACAGATTGTTGAGAAATCATGGGAATATAACAAAGATCTGTATTTAAGTTTTGTCAATCTGGAAAAGGCATATGACAAGGTGCCAAGAGAGAAGCTATTCAATACACTACAGTCATATGGTGCATTATATCAAGCAATACTTAGTCTTTATTTGAGTTGTAAGTCAGCAGTTAGAATTGAAGGAAGTACAGGAAGATAGTTTAATGTTAAATCTGGTGTCAGACAAGGTTGCAAATTATCCCCTCTCTTATTCATTATCTATATGAATCACATTATGAAGAAAAGTGGTATTAAACATGAGATCACAATTGGAGGTGTTAATTTCAGCTCTTTGCTTTATGCAGATGATGTTATACTTCTAAATAAATCTGCTACAAGTCTGCAAGATTCCCGACTAAATTGAATAACTGTTGTAATAGTTATGGTAAGAAGGTCAGCATTAAAAAGACACATACGATGAAAATAGGCAGAAAATTGAAAATATCAACTGTGTTGTGAATGGAAAACTTATAGAACAAGTAAAACATTTCAGCTACTTAGGCACGATTTTTAGTGAAGATGGTAAGTTAAATATGGAAATAGACAACAGAATCAACAAAGCTGGTATGGTAGGAGGTCAACTGAATACATTTATATGGAATAAGAGAGAAATTAGCCGCAATGCTAAATTAGCTGTATACAAGACAGCGTTTAAATCAATTTTAACTTATAGATCTGAGAGCTGGGTTAGAAGTAAAACACTTGACCAAAGACTAGAGACTGCAGATATGAGAGTCCTGAGAAAGATTAGGGGCATGAACAGATGGCATCAATGGCAATATCATATTAAAAATGAGGATATTAGGAAAGAATTTGATATTGTCAGCATCCAGGAATGCATTAGCAGAGCTAATCTCAGGTGGTATGGTCACTTAAGCAGAATGGGAGAGGAAAGATTAGCAAAACAAGTGTTCTCTGCCAAGCTGGCAGGAAAAAGACCCAGAGGAAGACCAAGATATAGATGGATTGATACAGTTAAAAGTGCCTCAGAAGAAAATATAAGACCTGATAATATTGGAGTCTTGACATTTAGCAGACTGATTTGGAGGAAAATTGTAGATAGGAAGTTAGTAATGATGTAAATTTTTCATGTAGTACTATCATATCCTGTACACCTCTTGAAGGTATATATCAGGAATTTGATGATGATGATGTTCATAATTGTCAAACATGTTTTCTACAGAAATCCAACAACATATCTCCTCTTTCATTTCTCACTCGCAATCCATATAGTCTAACAATATCTTCCTCCCTTCCTCTTCCAATTTTTACATTCATATCGCCTGTATTATAATTATATGTTTTGTGTCTTTACATTTCAAACCCTTTCTGTATCATCATAAACTCTACCTCCTCATCATCACAATTTTAAAATTTAATATTAAAATAATAAAGTAAAATATTTTTTGGTTTTGCTTTCATCTTTACCATCAAAACTCCATCTGAGATTTGCCAGTAGCCTCCCACACATTTTGCCACTTGTTTATTCAATATTATACCTACACCTGCTTGATGTTTCTCATCTCCTCCCGAGTAAATTACTCTCATTCCATCCTCTGTTCTAAAATCTCTTTTTCCTTTCCATCTCACCTCATCCATTCCCAGAACATCTATTTTCAATCTTAACATCTTCAACTTTACAATCTCTAATCTTCCAATTTGAAGTAAGGTATTCACATTCCAAGATCCGATGTGAAATTTACCTTTAGTCTCTTTTCCATATGTATATTTTCATTTTTCCTCTTCCCCACCTCCCACAGGCTTCAGTAAGGATGATTCATATGATTGACATGCAATCTTGTCAATATCCATACTGGAATAAGTGACCTCCCTAGTAGCCAATTGCACAGTTCCGGACCCAGGTGTCCCATCCTGAACTGTGCGTCACTCATCATTTTGATCCTTGCTGCTCATCCAAACTAGGAAAAAATAGAAGCATAGTGGTTTCCCATTGACAACTTATGTAGGAACAAATTATAGTTTAATAACAGCAGAATTAGAATTCACAAAACAAAATAATAATTAACAAAAAGTATAACTCGCTTAGCACAAAAGTGAGAAGTGTTGTTAAGGATATCCTCTCAAAATTGGGATTGCTTTATACAGTCATTTTTATCCATTGGTTAAGCCAATGGATAAGGTCTTCAGAGCTTTCTTTATAGGTTTTCTAATAAGAAAAACTTTTGTGTAAGATTTTAGTTTTATTTAAATGAATTCTATGCTCAGTAGATAATATAGCAAAAGTATACAAACATTACTGGAAAAAAAAAAGGAAAACAGTTTGAAAACAAGAACCACACCTTGGAGTCTTGGTGGCAAAAAAAAAAAACAAAAAAAAAAACAAAAAACAAAAAAAAAACATTGACTGATTTAGTTAGAGAAGTATGTAGTGAAGTTGCCTGCAAAAATAGAAAAATAAGAACACCATGGTGGACAAAAGATGTTAAAGAAGCAGTCCCAGAAAAGAAGAAAGCATACCAAAAGTTCCTGGCATGCCTTAAAAAAAAGCCATCAAAAACTCAAATTATGGAAAGGTAGCTGAAGTAGATGATATTCGAGCAGAAATGTTTAAATAAGGAGGCATACAAGTTTTGCAATGGCTACACTGATTAATTCAGAGGGCCTTGTCAAAAGGTCGAAACTCAGATGATTGGAGTAGAGCTCTCATAATCCCATCTATAAAAAAGGGAATAAAGCTGAATACGAAAACTAAACAGGAATTTCTCTATTAAGTGTTTCAGGTAAGATTCATGCAAACATACTTGAAAAGAGGTTGAGAAATTGTGTAAGAGAGACCTGGAGAAGAACAAGCTGGATTCAAGCCAAATAGAGGTTGTCAAGATCATATTTTCACTTCAAGACAAATAGTTGAGAAATCTGGGGAACACAACAAGGATCTGTACTTGAGTTTTATAGATATGACAAGCTGCCCAGAGAAAAGCTTTTCAAAACATGGCAATTATATGAGGTAAATGGAACATTAACAGAGCAATACATAGTCTATATGAAAGTTTTCAGTCAACAGTTAGAACTGAAGGAAATACAGGAAGATCGTTTGATGTGAAATCAGGTGTAAGTCAAGGATCCATGCTATCTCCACTCTTGTGCATCATATGATTGCATTATGAAAGAAAGTGGCATTAAACATGATATCAAAATCAGATATATAAAAATTAGCTCAGGCCTGTGTAGCTCAGTTGAAGTGCCTGCTTACACCTCTGCACAAAGCTGTCCACAGACAGACTTAAGTTCAAGTCTAGTTGCCGACCTGAGGAACTTTTTCTAAGCCTTTGACTGGTTCCCAAGTTAGTCGATCTCTGGCACGTGGAAGAGGGTTTTTTGTCCCATAAACTCAAGAAAATTGACTGTAGAATGCACATTATTTCACACAGTTACATATCCTGTTACAGTTAGTTACCAAGATATGGCAGCACTTGTTTGCCCATCTCATCATCAGTTGCCACTTATAATTAGTGATAGTGATGGGCCAGCTATCTCTGATTGG
Organism: Typopeltis vanoorti; assembly: GCF_054136105.1. Lineage (NCBI taxonomy): Eukaryota > Metazoa > Arthropoda > Arachnida > Uropygi > Thelyphonidae > Typopeltis > Typopeltis vanoorti. The sequence goes on along the minus strand of NC_143568.1, from coordinate 12,823,933 downwards.
CTACTGGTGGAGATTGAACTGCCCACTCAGTCTCCAAAAGCTAGACATGGTTAAAAGGCTTTGCCTACTTCCTATAAGAGAATAAAAGGCATTAGCTTATTATTTATTTATATTATAAAAAATTAGCTCTTTGCTTCATTCAGATGTTGTTGTACTCCTAAACACATCCAGTGCAAGTCTCCAGGATTCTCTAACTAAACTGCATAATAACTATATAAAATTTGGATGAAAATGAACAATAAAAAGACCAAAACTATCAAAACAGGCAAGAACATAGAAAACTTCAGCTGCATTCTCAATGGAGAAACTACAGAACAAGTAAAATATTTCAGATATTTAGGCAGTTTTTAGTGAAGATGGCAAATTAAATTTGGAACTAGATAACAGAATAAGCAATGCTGGTATGGTAGGAAGCCAGATGAATAAATTTATATGGAATAATAGAGAAATTAGCCAAAACACCAAACTAAGTGCATACAAGACAGTATTTAAAGCAGTTTTAAGCTACGGATCTGAGAGCTAAGTCAGAAATAAAGCACTTAATCAACGACTAAAGACCACAGATGAACAGATGGTATCAATGGAAGAATCATATTAAAAATGAAGATATTAGAAAGAAACATGACATTGTTAGCATTCAAGAATGTGTGAGTAGAGTTAATCTAAGATGGTATGGCAATTTAAATAGGATAGGTGAGGAAAGGTTAGCAAAACAGATGTTTGATGTCAAGATTGCAGGAAAGAGACCAAGAGGAAGACCATGGTCTAGGTGGATTGATTCAGTCAGAAGTGTCTTAGAAGAACAAAACGTTAAATACAACAATATTGTAGTGCTGACAAATAATATACTACTTTTTGGAGGGAAAATTGTTGATAGAAATTAATAGCAAAGTAAACTTAATCCTGCAGTGCTGAACACCCCTTGAGGATACATATCAGGAAACTGATGATGATGATTCAGATACAACATGGCTATCTAAACCTAACCTTTCAGATTCAAGGAGTGAAATATAACCTTGATGTTCTTCTAAGCAAATCTGGGCTGACTGACCAGTCTGTCTATAATAAGAAAGGACATGTGATAACAGAATCCTATAAACTACAGGATATGAAAGTGGAGGATATCTGGCTTTTGGAGAGTCCAGAAAAGAATTTAATTTTCGAATTTAAAAGCAACTTGAAGGTTAATCCAGCAAAGTAGTTTTACAAGTCTTTCTGACCAGACCCTTAACATCCAAAATTCTAATTCTAAAAGTTTCTTCACAGGAGGATTTGGAGGAAAGCCACAATTATTAATTGCTGTATTATTTTAGTGATGTAATGATGAAAGTAGTTTTGATATAGGCCATTTCATTATTCAAAGGAGAATCAGTAGAATGAAATTAAATTTACCACAGAAGCAGAGGACAATAACTTCCTACCATTTCTGGACATTCATATCTTGTAACAACTTAATGGTAGTCTAGTTTTGTTTTAGCACATAAACCAGAAAGTATATCAGTGCCGTGTTACATTATCATACATCTGAGAACTAGGTATTATTAATATATATATATACACAGTATGGCGCAAAAAAACATAGTACTGAATAACTACAACGATATATGTTATGGAGTAAATGAGTTTATTAAGTTCAGTACTTTTTTTTTTTTTTTGCGCCATACCGTATTAACAGGTATTATTTATATATATATTTCTACAACTAGCTTTAATCCAGAGTATTTTAATAATAAGGTGTTACACCTTTTCACTACTTGTATATGGGATATATATGTAAATTAAAGATGCCAAGAAATTATATTCTTGGTTTAATCTTTTATCCAAGTGTAAGTAACTTCATGAGTGGGCAATTTGTATATTGAGGCTAATGACTTCACATCACTTGCCTTAGTATCCCATAATGCAAAACACATATCCTTACAGACATGTATAATGCTATGCAGTATGAGAAGGGTTAATACCCAGACCAGTTTTGAACCTTACTGAGGTAAAAAAAAAGGGGTGCTCATCACAGGCCTAGAGTAGTTAGTATAGGAGTGCAAGAGAACCTGATAGTGTTGGAACGTCCCACTTAACTGATAGTTCCAATTATGATGGTTTGTTAAACTTATTTTTACCTCTTTAAATTCCTTTCTTCTTCTTCGTTAGTTGTTGATTGATGCTCATTTGAATATAAGGAAATTTATATTATACTGTGCCACCCTATATTCAGATTAGTCCAAATAATATAGAAGAATCAATCATCAACTATATTTATATTATCACTTTATCTTCAGGCTGAGGTTGTTAAAAGCATTTAAAGCTTCCGCAAAGGTCCGATTAATTTTATGAGCAGTGCAATGAAAGAAAATCAGGAAAACACCAAGTTTAATTCAACAAAAGCAAACATTTAATGTGGAATGGTACAACATGAACATACAAGTATAGCTATCTGCAAAAAGTTATCCAATTAAAATTTACAAGAATACATATTCAGATATTAGTAACTTCTAAGTTAGGTTTGTGGATTGTGACTAATGTTGACATTTCTTAATTCTAAAGCTTTAGTATTTCTTTCACATAGTTCTCTCTATCCAATTGGATGAATTATATCATAAATATATTAGCTCAGTTTAAAGTATTCAGAATAATTACAATCCATTAACTATCAAACATTCAATTCTCAGTTCTTTATGCTCAGTCAATCAAGTTGAGATTAGTTCTCAACTTGATTGACTTATTAAGTGTTATGTTGTTCTTTTAAGCTTCCAAATGTTACAATAACTAATCTTATGATAGGATACACTGTATTCTTTCTCAGTCAGCTAACACTTAATAGAACAACATAACACTTATAGCTTTGAGGGGAAAGTACTTCAGTACATTTAACATCTGACCATTGATTGACATAATACCACAGCTAAGGTCAAAATATATCCGACAGAATTAACTGATATTACGTCAGAAAGGACAACTCTTACTGGGTTACCACTTTTAAGCATCGAATTCGCATAGGCACAATTGGATTTCTTATTAAGTTTTACTTTATGTCAACACAACTTAAAAGAAATCTTCCAGTATAATAACTGAATTATAGACACAGAAATACATAAGACTTGATGCACTTGGTTTAAGTTATTTTCTGATTCCTTATTTTCTTCTATGTATTGACTTCAGTTCTGCACTATTCTTCCACTAACCATTAGGAAATTATTGAAGTATCAGAACTCCTATAGAAGTAATTCCAAATGCTTATTAATTCCTTGTTCTTTTCTAGACGATTTTCAGCATATATCAACTCCCCTTCTGCCACTCACTGCCGATCTCTATGCTGTCTCTAGGGCTTCTCTCCTTACTTTTTCTTTCCAATCAACTACATTCTCCTTTTCCCGCCAAAATCTGGTTTTAAACCATTTAGCTTATATCAACTGGCTTTTCTCTTTATACACAGTAGCTCATGCTCTCTGCATGAGCTAACTAAAATAAACTCCATTTCTCTGTCAGTAGCCAATCAAATCTCATCAGCAGAATTCCATAAAATTACTTTTACTTATAGAAATAACAAAAAATATATATCACGGTTCACATAAAGTACATTTAAATTTATACACACAGTTTCTTATAATAAATTTTAAGTAAATAAATTGAATGTCATTTTTATATAGTCTTTTTATTACTATTACATATCCTAAGGTTATACAATTAATCAATAACAAACAAAACTCAAAGCATTTATATGAATAATATATTACAAGTAAAAGACTAACAACAAATAATATTTACAAGTCTTGCTTATGACATGGTGGATTATGTTAAATATGAATGAAGTATTATAATATATAAAATATCTTCATTCATAATTTAACAATAGTATTAGGAGAAAGAAAAGACAGATGGATAGTATGAGAAATAGAGAAAAGGCCTCAGCTCTTTTTATATCATCATATAGCCAAAGGCTATCAGTTTTCCCTTTTCACCAATCTCATATAGATGAACAACCAAAAGACCAATTGAAACTAAAGCGCAAAGATGACAACAATAAAATTTCCACAATACAATATTATTATTATTATTATTATTACCACGGGCTACTCCAGGAGTCCTTAGACTCATCGAGGGAGGCCCTAAACATCATGTTCACACAGCTGTTCAACATTCTCACAGTATCTATCATACCTTGCTTTGAACTCGCTCACAGTCATAGCACCCACAACAGACTCTGGCAGCTTATTCCACTCATTTACCACTCTAAAAGTAAAGAACCCAGCTCTAACACCCCTGCTAACCACGCTCTTGCCCAGCTTCCATGGGTGTCCCCTAGTTCTCCCACCACCAGTCCTGATCTCAAAAATATCACCTGAATTAATCCTATAGAATCCTTTTAGCAATTTGAATGTCTCAATCATATCTCCCCTTTTTTGCCTATCAACTAGTTTCTGCACCCCACAAATCTTCAACCTGTTCTCATATGGTTCATTCCATAGACCTGCTATCATCTTAGTCACTCGCCTCTGGATCCTCTCAACCTCCTCCCCATCAAGAAGGAACCGAGGTGACCAAATCTGGGCACAGTAGTCGAGATGAGGTCTTATCAGGGCTCGGTACAGAGGTACAATAACTTGTTTTTCTCTGCTCGTCAAGGTATTTTTCAACAACCAAGTGAGTTGATGAGCTGATTTAGCTACTTTCGCAATGTGCCCCCTAAACTTCATCTCCCTATCCACCAACACTCCCAAGTCCCTGGCCTCATCAATCTCTTGGAGTACAGTTCCACCAATGTGGTATACTGCTGCTAATCTTTTCACTCCGAAATGCATAACCTTACATTTTGTCACATTAAATTGACATCCATTCTCCTTAGTACAGAACTCCAATCTATCTAAGTCATCTTGCAAGACTTTGACATCTTCTGCATTCACTATTGCCCTACCCAACTTTGCATCATCAGCGAACAAATGAACTGTCCCACTTAGACCATTCCCTATATCGTTAATGAACAGATTAAACAGCAGTGGTCCAAGAACAGAACCCTGTGGCACACCACTAGTCACAGGCCGTTTTTTGGACTCTACTCCTGAATAAACTACTCTTTGATATCTCTCCATCAACCACCCAGCTATCCATCTCACCAATATTATAAAGCATCCAGATGTCATATTGCTGGTTTTCAAATCCATGTTTTTTTCTAAACTTCCATAAATGGTATTTTAATTCATTAATTATAAAAATCAAAATTCTCTTCCCATTTCTGACAGGTGGTGGGTACTGCAAAAAAATAACCTGTTCTGTTCTGCTGTAAGTAATGGAATGCCCAACACATTACATAATCTGTTCCAAATATGCAGGGCAGCTGTAGAATGCATGTTCTACTGTTTCCAATCAGTAACAAATGTCACAGATTGGATCTCCAATGTTAAAGTACCTCCATTTGATGGTATTGACTGGAAGATAGCCACATGCAATTCTCCAAGCATGATCCCTCCTGTTAGGGTATCCTTGGAATTTCAATAAGTTATGAAACAAAGTGTTATTGTCAGTACTCAACTGTGGAGGGTTGCAGCAAAAGAGATTAAAGATTTCTTTATACCAAATTTTACTTTTTTTAATGGAAAGAATGTCAATGCCCAGAGTGTTGTAGCAATCTTAGAGTTAAGCACAAAGTGTTGTAGTATTTAAGAACAACCTCAGCTTTTGGACCTTTATAATCATTTACTCCAAACAGGGGAAGATGAAAACCCAGGTAGCACAGGAGAAGGTCTGCCCATGTGTGATTGGTCTGCAATATTTTATGGAATTTTGAAGCTGTATTGCTTAAATAGCAGAATTTTAAGATTGGAAGCCCAAATCTTCCATGTTTCTTTGATAGTTGAAGAAATTCCTTTTTAACTTCTTGGTATTGGTTGGACCAAAAAAATTGCGCAGGTTTACTATATAATTGCTGTTCTTCAGCTTCTGTGATGTCTGTAATATTTATTATGTACAACTGAGCAGGAAAGATTATGGTTTTAAAAGAAGAAAAGGAAAGTAGCCCTATTTTCCAGTCAAGTTCTTGAACTGATAACATAAGTAGAGAAGGGAATTCTAAGTATAGTGAGGAGGTCTCTCTCTTAGGGGTTAGTCCAAAAGGAATGCCTCCAAGATCCCACTTTCCAAAAACTTTTAATTTTGTCTTGTCTGCATTAGTAGTTCAACCACTGATCTTGCTGAATTTTACCAAAATACCCCAAAAAAATTACCAAAAAAACAAACAAACATATATATGGAATCATTATCCTTTAAAGTGCCCACTACATCATCAGCTTTTCTAATACCTTATTTTTCTTCATAATTGAAGGAACTGTTATTTTGCACAGCATGTGTATTGTTGTACCATCTGAGATATGTTCAATGGTACTCTGACCATTGAAGAGAGGCACAGAAATAATGGTAATTCCAATTGGTAAAGTTTGACCTATTAAAAAACAGAGACAAGATTGTGGTTGGGGTTACAAAAGGAGAATTGACATTTACATTATACCTGGAGGGAGAACTAGTTAAGAAAAGATCCAGGGTGTTAAGAGAAATTGGGAATCATGTAGTATTCTGGTTGACAGAGGACAATTTGTGTTAGATCATTATTAATAGCAAATATATTAGCATCTCATACAGGTTGAGGTTTGAAGTAATGGGAGATGCCAATTTGAACTGAATTATGATTCAGAGATAAATAATCAAAGAGGTGAGAGTGGCTAATGGAATTAGGAAGTAGCACATGAAAGTAACAAGTATGGCAAGGAAATTTTGAGCCAGAGTACACCATCAAGAGTGGATTTTAGGTTTAGCAATATCTAGTATGGATGTTGACTTTTGCAAATGCACATATGTCCATTTTATGAAAGGAAACCATGCAGGATGTAGTTTTGACAGCTGAAGTGGAGTAGGTGAAGATGAAATTTGAGATATCATGAGAAATAACAAATCAGGTCTTGATGCATGTAATTGGTGTAGATCATTTATGTTAATGATTAGAACAAGGAGACTGTTGAGATGTGAATTTTTTTTTTTTTTTTTTTTGCATACGATTTTGCTCTGTTTCTATGTCACTGTTATTTTGGTAGTGATGCCAGAAAGTTGCAAACAAGTGCATGCAGTGTGGAAAAAAAAAGTGGGGGGGGGGGGGGGAGGAGAAGAGAAAGACTCACAAGCATGTCTCACAGTCCTGTCTATGTGTGTGTGTGGCCTCTATACATAATAAGAATTATGTATAGAGGCCACATTATACATGGACTCACTCCATGCATAATGAGAGACTCTCTTCCAGACACTAGCAAGAAGAAAAATTGCTCACTCATTGCATGCTTATATTCCAGCATATTACACAATAATTAGTGAAGAACATAAAAAAGAAGACCTCCTCCTTTCTCACCTCTTCATATTCAGGAATTGAGTTATTCTCATTACCATATATCCTTTGGTAATGCAAAAGTTGTAGGACTATCATATTTTCTAAGAGTTCAACAGTTCAAACTTTATAACATAAGTGAATCATTTTTATTATGACCTTTTTCTTGACCACTAGAATTAATAAATTAAAGACTTAATTCTGTATGTTATTCAAGTAAATAATAGTTTAATATCCAACATTTTACTGACTGATATATGTCAGCATTTTCAAAGGATACTCTGGTAAGCAATAGAAAGTAACAAAAAATAGGAAACTAACCGACAATTCTAAAAATTATATAAAGTTATCACTGTGCGTGATACAATGATATAATATGTGCGTCGCAAGTACATCGTTTTATTTGTTAAGAAATTTATTGTAATTTTCATGAAAGTTCATTTCTTTTTGGTTAAATGATCTGATTAAGAGTTTTCTATATATCTGGTAAGATTAGGCCTTGATTCTTATTTAAGTTACCTGTTGAACGGGAGACTGTAGCAGTTAAATGTTCTGGAATGGTAGCTCTCTTCTATGTAGGGCATATGGCTCATATACCATTCAATATTATGGTTGGTAGAGGCAAAGTGGGAAGAAAGGCCTGATATATCCTGTCTGTTGTTCCTTACATAGCCTATGTGTTCCTTCTTTCAAAACTTCTAGATGTCTGTCCGATGTAATTAATACTGCATGAACAGGGTATGCTATAAACTCCAGAGTATTTGTAGAAAGGATGGCCATCTTTCGGTGATCTTATAAACTTTTGAATGGTCTCAATAGGTTTGAAGGTTACTCTGTAATTTTTATTGTAATTTTCATGAAAATTATAATAAATTTCTCAACAAATAAAATGTTGTACTTGCGACACGCGTATTATATCATTGTATCACGCACAGTGATAACTTTATAAAATTTTTAGAATTGTCGGTTAGTTTCCAAGTTTTTGTTACTTTCTATTGCTTACCAGTGTATCCTTTGAAAATGCTGACAGATATCAGTCAGTGAAATGTCGGATATTAAACTATTATTTACTAGACTAACATACAGAATTAAGTCTTTAATTTATTAATAAGTGAATCATGTTGTAAACCTTGGTCAGAGAAGTTCATGAAATTCAAGTTGTAAATTATATGCTTTTCATAAAACATACATACCTCATTAAGTAAAAGCATTGATTCAGATCCAGTTTCTGATCCAGAATCATTATGTTTGACCTTCAAATAAAAAAAAAAAAAAAGAAAGAAATTACAACACATTTTATAAAAAAAAAATGCTTAAAAATTATTCATTGTCATTCAGATCTCAATTAGATTATACCTGATCTATTTTCTGAATGAAGAAAGTTTTAACATTTCCGAAGATTATTTCTTCTTCTTGTTCTAGGTTATACCTTACATTTGGTTTGAGTAAAATCTGTAAGACAAAAAGAAAATAATAAATAAATAAATTAAATTATAATTCTTAACATGAAAATAATAAAAAGATAACTGGATACTGAATAATAAGAAAAAAAACATATTTTCTAAGATAGATGATTTTAAAATTATTTATAAGTGATAAGAAACAAAGTATATAGCAGAGGTGGCCAAGTTTCCTAGGCCCAAGAGCCACATAAGATGTTTGTGATGAGCAAGATATCAAATGTTATATGACACAGAAGATACAGGTTTCTCACTCTTAAAAGTAAAGGAAAGCTCTCCTCCCATTCCTGCTTAAAGAGCTGGCCAAATCTCAGCTCTAGAGCAACTCTCAAGGCAATTTTGGTTTTTATTATGTTTATCATAACAGACAAAAATACATGATACATATATATTTTTCACAGACATATCAGTACATACAGGGTGTTCGGGATAAATTTGACAGTTTCGTAAGGAAAAAGAAAATCTTCTTTGTATCTATTAAATTTAATGAATTGACAAAAAAACATTACAGGCAGAGTTAATTACAATACTATCAACAAGATTTACTCAAAATAACCACCATTAGCATCGATCACAGCTTCAATTCTGCTTCGGAACCTCGAACAAGCTGATGCTACAGTCTCCCTGGGAAGGGCCGCAAAAACTGTTTTAATTTTATCCATTAACTGGGCTTTTGTATTACTGGAAGTGTGATTGGTGTCTTTTTCAACTGCGCCCCATACAAAATAATCCATGGGGTTAAGGTCTGGGGAGTTTGGAGGCCAAACATTTGGACTGGTGAAGTCGTAGAAATTTTCAGACAACCATTTTTGACTTTTCCCAGAGGTGTGGCAAGGGGCCGAATCCTGCTGCCATACATACGGCCTACCATTGGCTACCCTTGTTATCCAGGGCTGGACTACAGTTAGCAACTCCACGAACAAAGCCCGAATTCCAATGCCAGGGTTCTTCAGCACCTGTTCCTGCAGATTTGCGAGGAATTCTGCTGTACGAACGCAATCAGATCGTCTGCTAGGGATCTTTCTTCTTGCTACATCCTCGTAGTCACCATTGCAAGTCTCTAGTTCATGCCTGATTGTTTTTACTGTATTCAGGGAGCATTGGGCAGCAGTCGTAATATCCTTATTTTGATGGCGGGCACGAATCATCATGATACAAGTTATTCTCTTCCATGATTCAGGTGGGTTCCAGCTATCCATCCTTTCTGACATCTTGTATAGGAATGAAGAAGGGTCCAAACTTTTAAATGAAGAGAAGTGTGTGTTAATACATGTAACTTACGGAAAAATATAATTAATTATAAATATGTCAAATTTATCCCGAACACCCTGTATAATAACACACATAAAATACAATGAATATAAATACATATATTTTTTACATAATATAAACAATCATCATCATCATCATCATCAAATTCCTGACATGTACCCTCAAGGGATGTTACAGGATATCATGACAGTACTACCTGAAGAACCAGGTGGTATGAAATTCTATCATGTTGTACCATCATTTTATTTGTGGTTTAAGCTAATAAGAATACAATTTGGTTGGCTAAATTCCAAATTGTCAGCCTATCCTCATTTGTTCAGTATCCAGGTAGATAGCTAACAGGGTGCACCACGAGAAGGTGAGGATCGGACATTAGGTCAGAAGCCCTGGTTGGTTCTCTGCATTTCTTTAAAGGTTATGTGGAGGTCTCCTCTCAGTTATATAGCTTTCACCCTTAAGCACCCCTAATATAAACAAATATAATATAAAAAAAATGAAAATTTGAACTGGCAAAATATGTCATGCATATATTTTGTCTGCATAGCAGGCACCAACAGAATAATGTAATTAACAGCCATCGCCACTCACAAGCATCTAGCAGTGCTCCTCAACTTATCCTGCGGGCAATGTGTTATGACGAGTGAGTTTTAATATTGGTTTCTGCTTTATATTTCCATTTCTTATCTTTGTTTGTTTGTTCATTTTAATAAACTAAGGACTTGTGAAACTTTTACTTCTAAAGCTGGGAAAAGCAACCAGTTTTAAAATTCATTTCCTTGTCACAACACAGTGCTCACAACAGAAGTCGAGGAGCACTGCTAGATGCTAGTGAGTGGCAATGAGCGTAAATTTCATTATCCTGTTGGTGCCTGCATTCAGAACAAAATGTATGCATGATATATTTTATTGTCATCACTGGTATATATATATACAGTTGTCTATCACGACAGCAAACACCATTACGACAGATTCATTGCTTTGAATATAACAAACAAGTCCTGTGTTTCCTATAACATGTTTACTATAAAGAGAGCCAATTATATGAAGCATGCTCAAAAAATTTTCAAACTCATTACCAGATGATACTAGTTTAGAGAAAATCTGCTAGACCATTAATATTTCAAACTTATTATTGTATTACTGCTGCATCATAAATTTAATGTACATGTGCTACTTAAAAGAACAACATGTGTGCATTTCTGGTTCAAATAGTAGAAAATGACCACAGAAACCTTCCCCATACATTAAAATTTTCTTATTTACTGAGAAAGTTTTAAGTAAAACCATTGTTTTGGGTGCCCAAAATAAGCCAGATGCATTAATTTCAATCTAAAAGTACATACTGATTTTTTTTTCTTTTTTTATTAACACTCATGAAATTGTGCATTGTAAATTCAACTCAAAGAGTTGTCAACTAACAATTTTATTCAGATGTTCTGCATCATCTGTGGCAAAAACTAAAAAGTGTAGCACTAGATGGTTTTTCACACTATGGCAATGCCTCACCTCATTCTACTTTGTCAGTACAGGAATTAGGGCTAAAAACAGGCTCACTGTTGTTTTGCACCTATCTTGTAATAGTGTTGCGAGTGGCCAAATTTTTGACAACTGTGGCATTGTCCAGTAGATGCCTTCCAACGTAATGGTTCTGGTTTTATTGTCAGGTCACAAACTGTTTTTAGGTTGTACATTTCTTGGTACTTTTGCTGATTAAGACTAAGACAAGAGGCATTGGCCATTTATCTGCTTGGAGCATATGGCTAACTTTAATAGGGTTTAATTGAGACTTCCTCAGTGGAAACAGATTCTGTAATACCACGCAGAACCATATTGAAGTTTTTTTTTTTCACTTTTTAAAACAAATGTGCGATATTGGACTTTTTATCATCTAAAAGTTTAGCGAATGTGTGGTAGTTGGCTACCATCTCTGGCTGTATTTGGAGCCCATCATCTGTGTTTATAGACATCTGAGGGCTGGGGCAACTTTCATCCATTGTTCCTTGGCTCACAGGATAACAGGAAGAACTCTTTCTTTACGTTGGTTTGTTTCTATTTCCATGCGGGTTGCAGTTTCATTTCATGTTGTTTTCTTGCATTGTTTTTTCCTTCAGACTTTTCAGAACCTGTCTTGTTCCTCAGCTATTTCCTGAGTTAAATATGAGCCAGATTAAGAGTAAAGAGTCTGGAACTCTGGTCTGTTGTTGATTGAAGCGGTTGTGGGCTTCTCATGCTCAACCTGGAGTCAATCAAACTATTTTGTTTGCAAGAAGTCATAAAAACTTCTGAATTGTGCAAATGCCTGCTCAAACTCTCTAAGTTTTCCCGCTGGGGGATCACCCATTTAGAGTTCGTAGATCAATCCCAAATTCTAAGTAAAGAGAAGAGATATAAAAAAAAAAAAAATTAAAAGAAGAGAGAAATAAAATAAATATAGTAATTAGCTGGTATTTAGTCCAGAGAAACTTCGAACCCAAAGTCACTGTGAAAAGGTGTAATACATTATTAAAATATTCTGGATTAGAGCTAGCTGTTGAAAGTTTTTCACTTGGTTATAAATTAAATTAAAGATGCCAAAAAATGAGAAATTATTACTAAGGCAATTAATGCAAAATCATTAGCCTCATGTAGCTCTGTTATGAAGATGTTTCATGTGCAACTTTTGTTTGCTTATACTTGGATAAAGGATTAAACAAGAATATAATTTCTTGGCATCTTTAATTTAATTTATTTATAACTAAGTGCAAATACTTTCAGCAACTAGCTCTAACCAGAGTATTTTAATAATAAGGTGTTACATGTTTAACCCAATTGTATATGGAAAATATATGACTGCTGCATTACTTCAACCTTTCTAATTCTTCTGTGTCTGGCTCTCACTGATGATATTTAATAATGTTCTTCTTTGGGCTCGGTGGTAGGTTTCATCTGTTACTGAGTGAACCCACTGCTGAGATTTTTGTCCTGGAGTGATTGAGGTCAGGAGTGATGAGTTTAATAGTGATCCTTTATAATCACTCAGTGAGATTTAGAGTGATCTTCTAGATCACCCAGAGTTTTTGGAGAGCGTTACCCTTGCGCTTTAACAGTATCTCAATAAAGGTCGAAACTGGTCTGGGTAGTGGTCCTTCCTATAATTCATAGCATTACACACACGCATGAAAGGGTGTGTGGTTTGCAATATTGGATACGAAGGCAATTAATGTGAAGTCATTAGCCTCTACATACAAGCAGTCTTGTGGTGAAGTTCTTCATACACAAACTTTGTTAACCACCTTACCGGCCATTGTGGATCAAATACACATCCTCATACACTTCATATCCATCATATATTTCAATGTAATATCAATGGTATTACAATTTTAATATGCACTTCGCATCCATGATAACCTTGACGTCTATAGACATCTTGGCCGGTAGCATGGTTAACTTACACTTGGATAATGGATTAAACAAAAACATACTTTTTTGGTATCTTTAATTTATAACAAAGTGAAAAAACATTCAACAACTAGCTCTAATCCATGAATTTTTTTTTATATTTTTGACACTGTCTCCGAAAACAAATATTAGATACAATAGGCATCCTGGCATGCAAATTTCAAATATCCAATAGAAACTGATCTCCCATTCAACAGGTCTACACATAATACAAATCATGCCTATACAAATACAGGTTGTGACCAGATGACTTCATTCCAGTTTATTTACTTGCTCAGTGGTTTAGCCACATCTTCCATACCTTCAGGATGGCAAGTTGTCATGATTTAAATGATTCTTTGAGATGGCGAGCAGTTGAATGACTTGAAGTCAGACTATCACAGTCAAAGATGACATGTAGACTTAATGTGTCATGAAATGTCATCTCAGCACTATGGATGCAATTTTAAGAAACAGGAACCATTATAGAGTTGACCAAGATCACCTGAGGGCTACATCAACCACAACAAACTGTTGTGTGGCTTTAACAAGGTGGAACTCTATGATGTCCTGTCTCCAACTGTCTCCTCAGGTTGCTGCAGCCTCAGATGAAAACATGTCTAACCAGACTGTGTTAAGAATGCTCAATTCAAGTAGACTATGCAAGGAAGCCAGTGGTATCCCATTAACCGCAAATCACTGCAAAGCTTGCTGAAACTGGTGCAATAACATGTGACCGAGTCCTGACAAACGGGATAGAGTTTTATTTTCTAATGAGCCCTGTTTAAGCCTCCGAATGGATTCTATACATTGTTTTTTCTGGAAAGGATGATCAATGCAATACTATTCCACCAATAGCAGAGAAAGGGACATTCTGGCAGAGGCAGTGTTCTTGAGTGGGGCAAAATAATGAACAATAACTGCAGCACCTCTCTTCATTGGTTTGACAAGGATACCGAATTCCACAGAGGTACTGGGAACAGATTCTTAAACCCAATGAGTTGACTTTTTACAGTTGGCCCAGATTTTCTTCTCATGCATGAGACTGTCACTTCCCATAGAGTTCAAGAGGTGGAGGAGTATCCTGAAACTGAAGGTATCAAACGAATGTTGGACATTTATAATGCATTACATGCAGATAGCATCATCTTGGTCATTTAGTGAGCTGGTCTGCTCTGGTGAATGAATGAGATTTGTTGCCACAGAATCTTATAGACACCCTTATACTGAACATTAACAATTGTATATGTATTCTTGTCAGGCCTGTTTAGCAGTGAGGGATCATACAACACAATGATGCTATGTGACCATTTTTTCAAATATATTGTGTTGACTTATGCAACATGATTATTTTGGTAATTCTTATACCCCCCCACCACCCTGCATAATGTCCGTTATAATTGTCTGATGTTTCATATTGCTGCCTGATTTCATAGCTATTCTACTGTACCATACCAAATCTTGTCCTACTACATAGCAAACTACATGAGTTACACCACATTTTCTACATGCTTTGTTAATTTTGTTGAGCAGTATATATTATATTATTATACTATAATGTTATATATATTATTATACTATACTATGCTGAATTATACTATATACTATTATACACTGCTATATGCTTTATTTTGTCTTTACTTACATAATTTATGTGTATAGTAAGTTCATCATGATAAAAAGTAATTGAGAAAGAGGGCTATTATTGTAAATGAGCTGATGAAAAGCTTAAACAGCAGGAAGAGTGTGTGTGTGTGTGTGTGTGTGTGTGTGTGTGTGTGTGTGTGTGTGTGTGTGTGTGTGTGTGTGTGTGTGTGTGTGTGTGATTTGCAAATGCAGTTTGTGCCAAGCAAAATAGCCTAAGTTCACAGTGAAGTGATTGTAACAAGGTTGAGATACCAAGAGGAAATTCAGTTTAGATAAGATCGAAGGTGTCTTTTATGTGGAACATTAGTGAACAGAGAGGAAACATCAAAACTGACCATTATGCTGGAATGATGGAGGGTAAGGTTTTCTATACTAGATTTAAACTGGATGGAGTGTTTTTTTTTTCTTTTTAATGTTGAACCCATACATGAGAGGTTGGCTGATCAACCTATGTATATTAGTACCCATATATATACATAATATCAGAATATTATGTATATATATATGGGTAGTGGGTTGGGAAAGGAGAAACTTGTTTATATTTGATTTAAAACCCTGTATATTGTATTCCTTGGAAAATATGTCAGGGGAAGACTATTCAACAGTGCAGCTGTAGCAGCGATGGAGGAGGAGGAAAAGAAACTTGTTCTGTGGGTTTCAAGGTGTACTGTGAAAGGATGTTGGGCGGCAGCTGTATGTGTTCCAAGGGCTTAGTACAGAGCGGAGGAATTATTAATACTGTTTCAGATGAACATTTTCCATGGAAATATTTATAGAATATACAAATTGCAGAGACCAAACATCTATGTGAAAGTGAGGGGAATGAGATGGTAAGAGATGGGTCATTTATCAGTCTAATTGCTCTCCTCTGTATTGAGTCAAGGATTTTCAGGGAGTTTTTAGGAGCCCCACTCCAAATGTGAGAAGAGTATTAGATAGCTGGGCAGATTTGTGATTTGTAAAAGGTTAACAGTTTAGAGGTGAAGTAACGTCTTGAGTGAAAGAGAAATCCTAGTTTTTTGGAAGTTGAGGATGCAATGGTTGTGATGTGTTTATGTCAGGAAAGGCCTGATGTTAAGGTAATTCCGAGAAGAGAAAAGAAATCTCATCTTGTCTGGAAATTTGAGTATCAAAAATAATACTGGGGGAAAATGGTTATTTTTTGTGAGAAATAAGGCGGAACTGGGTTTTTGATGAGGAAGTTGACGAGGTTATCTGAGCCCCATTGGAGGATGGCTTGAAGGTCAGAATTAAGGGAAGTTGTGATTGATGTTCTGTGATTGATGAAGTGAGTTGTGTAGGATAAGATTTATCAAGTGAAAGGTAGGAGTGCAATGTGCTGTCATCTGCAAAACTGTGTATTGGGATGGAGGTCAACTGAAGAGGTAATTGATATACAAAAGGAAGAGGATCGGTGAGAGAACTGAACCTTGCGGGACTCCAGCATTAGATGTTGGATGGTGAGAGGATAGGGAGCCATACACCATCACCTCCCCCATACAACAACTTTAGTGTTGTTGCATGGGGGAGGAGATCAGCACTAAGTTGTGGTAGGAATTACTGGGGGGGGGCTCACTACATTCACTGCATATTTGGAAGGTTCATTGGAACGAAAGAGATCTAGAGTATTTGGGGAGTGGTTCAGATTATCTGTATACAGTCCAAATGATAGGAGTTTGTTTAGTAAGCCATTGTACCACACTTGGTCAAAGGCTTTAGAGATATCAAGTGCAACCACTTGGAATTCACCAAATTTCTCCACGGCATTTGTCCAGAGATGGGGGATATATGAGAGTAAATCTGAGCAGGCATCGACGGAATCTGTACTGATGGTCGCTTAATAGTTGGGTACCTTCAAGGTAGAATAGGAGTTTAGAATTGATGGTTTTCTCCATCAGTTTAGATAGAACTAAGGTTAAGAGCTAAGATAGGGCAATAGTTAGATGGCAGTAATTTGTCACCCTCTTTAGGAATGAGTTGAATATAGGACAATTTCCAGGCTTTGGGGTATATACCAGTGGAGTAAGAGTATGTACAGATGACATAGGAGTCAATTCTGGTGCACAGACCTTCAGTACAACTGGAGGAATGCCAATAGGGTCAGGAGACTTATATTGTGTCTAATTTAGATAACAGGTTTATGATCTCTTTCTGGAAAAAGGATGCAGGGGGGCATTCTATGTTGGGTAGTTGGAATGACTGGAGGACGTTTGCCATTGTCAGTTATGCATGCATTGGAGGCAAAGAAAAAGCTAATCTCTTGGCTCTTTGCCAGGAGATTAGCTTTTTCAGTGGGAGATGTTGCAATTGAGCCATCTGGGTATGATAGGGGTGGGAATAGTGTAGCTCAAAAGCTATGACCAACTGCTTTGGCAAGAAACCAAAAGGCATGGTTGCTGTTTGGACAGGCTGTAAGTTTCCTGCTTTTTGTCTGGGGGAAGACTGGTTAAAATTCTGTTTTGGAAGCATTGATAAATTTCTTGCATATTGATTTCAACTTGATTTGAGCTAGTTGTGGTATGCTTGATTTTCATTTGTACAGCCAAAAAAAAAAAAAAAAGCCTTGGCACAAATTTTGGAGAACCAGAGTTTAGATAGGGGACGGCAGTTCAGAGAAGTGTGAGGGAATGTATGATTTCATGCCAGTGAGGATTACTTTCGTGATAAGTTAGGTGTATATGTTTGGATTGGAAGACTGAAAACGATAGTCCAACTAATCGAATAAAGCATAGTAGTCTCAGAGGCTGTCCCATTTGGCACTGTTATAATACCAAACTACTTTTGTATGGGAGTGACTGTGTAAGCATTGTTGCATGAGGGAGGAGATCAGCACTAGGTTGTGAATTACCCGGGGGGAAGGGGGGAAGGGGGGAGGGGGGAGAGCTCACTACATTCACTGCATATTTGGAAGGGTCATTGGTAAGAAAGAGATCTAGAGTATCTGGTGTTCTGGTCGGCATGTGAACAATTTGTGTAAGGTCGTTAGTGATGGCAAATGTTTCAGCATCTTTGCCTGCAGAATCTGTACAACTGGAAGAAGAAAGCCAGTTGGTGTTACGGACATTAAAATCACCTAGAAGAATGATTTCACTGTTAGGAGAATGGGAATGGAGAAAATCAACTTTTAAGGATAGGAAATTAAAGAGCTCAGAGTGGTTGGTGGTATAAGGAGAGTGATAGAGACAGCAGATGAATTTGACTGAGTGGGGGAGGGATATTTTTAACCAAAGAAGGTCGATGTTGGGCGATTCTAGGTTAAGTGCTCTCTGGCAGAGTATGTCAGAGCAGATATGCACAGATGCCACTCTTGGGTCAAAAGGAGTTAAATAGTGTGTAGTTTGGAAGGTTGAGATGGCTAGTGCTGGGAGAGGATGAGATTTGAGTTTCTGTCAAAAAGAGTAGGTGGGAGTTTGGTGGACTGCAGATGGTAGTGGAGACTATTAAGGTTGGAGCTGAGGCCACGGATATTGGTAAAATCGATGTGCAAAGTTCTGTGAGGCATGTAAATGTACTCACATCATATATGTGAGTACATTTACGATGATTTGACCACAAGGGTCTTGCACGTTTCTTATCCAGTGCCTGCATACTGGTCTCCTTGGTGGCGTCACTTGATTTTTGCACTAGCTTGGTTTGTTTATACTCTATGACGTGTTTCTTCTAGTTGTCTTCGGAGGTGACGTCTTTGTTCCCTCTGGGCAAAAGAAAATCAGGCAGAGGACGCACATACAATTGGGAGCAAGTGTCCTTAGCTTGTTGTTTACATCGTTATTAATTTGCATATGTTTGTCGGTGTGTCACAGGTTACTTTCACGAGACGCAGGAAGTTCGTTCCATCCTTTCTTTTGTTTATGCCATAGCGTCAAATGCCATTGTTTCAGATGGCATTTGACGATATTTCTGGGACTGAAGTTGCATTCTCTTGCTAATTTGCTGATGTCTTCTTTTAATGATTTACTATTTTCTGCTGTAAAGTTCAGAATAATGGTTGAGTCGCCTTTTTTTTTTTTTCCGGCCTTGAGCGACTTGTGTACTGTTGATGCGATTAGGTGATGGAGTTCGTTAGCGGGCACTTGTTGTCGAGTATCTTGACCTTAGTTTCCAGCTTTTGGATTTTGGAAGAGAAAGTATGATCATAGTATTAAGGTGTTGTTTGAGGTTTTCAACTCGATTGCCTAGGTTCAGTAGCTGTTTTACAGAAGGAAGGCACATCGAACAGAAGAAAGGCTGGTTGAGATCGATAAAAAGCTTGTGCGGCGATTAATCTATTTTCGTGCAGGAAGTATGTAGTCAGTGGCAACAGAAATCAAGAATCAAGAAAAATAGCACATTTATTAAAATTGGTCAATGTAACAACAGTCTTCAAACCAGTTAACAGCTTACAGAGTTTCCTACATTCCCCTAAAGACAATGTTCCTTTCTACAAATATCCTGGGATATACAAGATTCCCTGTTCTTGCAGAAAGGTGTATGTGAGTCAAACTAGCAGAAAGGTTCAAAATCCGTATAAAAGAACATGGTCATGTTGAAAATAAGAGAGAAGAAGCAGACTCTTTGCACATATCCTCGCGAACATCACATTATAGATTGGAAAGCTTCCTACATGATTACTTAGAAGAGAATACTTTCATCAGGTTCACACTAAATAGAAACCAAGGAATTATACTTCATAACATCTGGAAGTCATTAATGATGTAACATTTGTGACCTTTCATATGCTACCACTTCCCCTAGCAGGAGGCTTCACTCCCAAAACTATAGGATATATGGAAGTGACAATACATCATCCAGTGACATCTAACTAAGTAGCTGTCAGCCACAATGACAGTGAATGTTAAAATAACATTCAGTTAACCAATAAAAGGTCTCAGAGTCAAGTTAATCTGGTTAATCATTTTGATGGATTCAGTTAGTCTATATCTTGCATGGGTGGAGGGGGCAAGTATGGTTGGGATGTTAATATTTTTCTGATTTTAAGAAGTATTGTGAATGCAGTCAAAGTTCAGTAGTCAGGACGTTATGATCAGAGCAAATCAATTTTCCAAGAATCTATTAACTGATTTTGGATTTTCTGTAAACAGAGAATGCCAACGTTTAATCATGCTGGCATGTATTCAAGGTATCCAGTGTTGGATTCTGATTATGTAGAAATTAGAATAAATGTTGTTTGATTCAGAATCCAACATGACTTTCCGTCACAAGAACTATATTTGTCGTGACGTTCCTGAAGATAAAAAAGCTTTTCACTACTCCTTATCACCCCCAAGGAAATGGAATGTGTGAAAGGATGAATCGTACGCTGAAACAAACCCTATCCAAACTTGCTGATAATCACTTGTATAATTGGGATAAATTCCTTCCGCACACCCTTTTTGCCTGTAGGACAGCCCTGCATGCTGCCATAAAAGAAGCCCCTGCTGTAGTTTTATATGGTTTTGAACCACTGTTTCCCAGTGACTTCAAGAACACGCATGCAAACTCAGAATTCCCAGACATTGATCAGTATCTTAACAATATGATCTCTGAGAACAAAATTGCATATGATCTAGTAGCAGAAGCCAGTCAAAACAGCTCACAAAAGGCTAGAGCCTATGCTAATAAACTAAGAACCTATAAGGAATTAAAACCTGGGAGCTTAGTACTTTTGCGACAAGATCATAGTAACAAGAGAACAGGAAAGTTTGGAAAATGTGCAATAGGACCTTATGAAGTTGTTGAAAAGACATCTCCTGTCAACTTTCGAATAAGAGAATCTACAGGAATGAAAAGAACTCTGGTTGTCCACTCAGACCGACTGAAATTGTTCAAGAAGAGACCTGACAAATTAGTCTGCCTAGGAGATTCTTTAGAAGCAATATTGGGAAAGGAAAGGAATTACCATAGAAGAAGTAATTACAGACGGAACACAAATATTACAAAACAGCCCAAACACAGTGATATTAATACAGAGCATGAATTGAATTTGGAAGAGACGATCCCATACTACAGACATAAAAGACATGCGGAATTTGTTAATGACAGTAATAAGAAACTTAATGAGGAACAGAATGAGAATAAATGCACAAATCATGATAAGGAACCAAGTTTCATTCAAACTAGGTACTACTTGAGAAATCGGAAAAGAAATATGTAATCTAGGTTCCTCCATGAAGGAACCTAATAATAAAAAAAAATAAATAATTTTTTTTTAAAGGAAGAGTAAGCCTTTGTTGGATTCTGATTATGTAGAAATTAGAATAAATGTTGTTTGATTCAGAATCCAACATGACTTTCCGTCACAAGAACTATATTTGTAAATATTATTTGATGTAAATAACATAAATTATAATTGATATTATATAACTACCTTAATTATGTCAAATATTTAATTGCTTAATCAAAGAAATGTGTTAATGGTAAATAGATTCTGTATTAAATGTTATTAAGCTGTTTTATTTATTGTTATGTCAATATTGTAAGAACTTGTATTTGTAGTTTAACTGCGCATTTATTGAAATGCGATCATTCTATTTATTCCTTTTGTGAAAGCTTAATGTTATGTAATAACTCAATGTAGTTGTATAGCGTAATGTAACATTCGCGAGAATGTTTACGTCTATCGGTTGTCATGGAGACGCGTGAAAATAAACGGGCGCGTGTGAAGGGAGCGTTTGTGGAGAAGAGAGAAAATAGATACGTAGTTGTAAGTGAGAGTCGGAACGGAACTTTGGAACTATAAGGTAGCAAGGAAGTAAACTAAAGAAGTAGAAGTAATTAAAAGGTTCTTAGGGAAGAATTGAGTAGATTTTTTTTCATAAGTGAATCTTATAGTTGGCTGAAAGCAAAGTCAGCCGTAGTAATAAAGGAAATTATTGCCGTAATCGGATAATTGGAGAACTGGACATTCAAAGAAGAATTCTGAATAAATCCAGTCAGTCTACAATTACGACTTATTTCTATACTACGAAAAAAGGAATTGTACGGAGTTAAACTAGTTGATGAATGAAAAATAAGAATAATTAATGTACCTTATAGTTTTTATCTGGAGTTTTGAAGCACGATTAATAAGGCTTAGTTATAACCTTGGAGAATTTTTATAAATGTGTTTCGCAAGTATGATAAATACAAATTGAAAGTGTGCTCACAAAATATTGGAAGTACTGAAGATTATTTCTGGTAAGGACAGTCACATTAGTTTATTTCAGTGTATGAAGATTTAAGTATTAGTTCCGTTGCGCTGTTTGTAACATTAACTGTAGCTTACCATCGAGGCTGAGAATTGAAACTATAGACATTGAAATGATATCTACCGTGGTTAGTGCCTGTTATGAGTTAATCGTAGAGTGTAGCTGAGAGACACAAGGAAACTGTTTAAATAAGAATTTCTATTGTAATAAGTTGAGTATACTTATTTCAGAACTTTGTGATTCTGAAACTGTGAAATTGTATGTGAAAGTTTGGAAGATTGATTTATTGTGAATGACTTGACCTGATGTACTAGCTTGACTGAATTATCATATTTAAAAGTGGAATACATGTATTTTGTCATATAACCATATATTAAATGTTTTGTTTGTTAATTTAAATATTGTGTTTGCCTGAATTTCTTTTTACTGCACCGTTCACAAAAATTCGGATCTAGCGGGAATCCCAGAAGGAAAGAAAATAAATACCATCGGCCTGAATGAGTAAAAAGACTGCTAACTAATTTTGAATTAATCTTACTAATTCATATTGTTAAATTGTGAATGAAGCTATGTTATGTAATTTATTATTTTTCATTCACATTTAACATTGCTTATTAAATAGTAATCATGGCTCATATAAATTTATTTATTATCCCTTAATTAAGAATTACTAATTAAATATTTACTCAAAACTTGACCTATTATTAGTTTATAAAATAATAATATGTTTAGAATTTTGTATAACTAAATATATGTGGTGTAACGTAAAATGTTAATTTATATTTAACTGTATACGTAATCAAAAAGTTAAAGAAGTAGCTTAAATATTATGTTGTTCTTATTTGTAAAATATTTAATGTTATGTAATCACAAATGTAGTAGTAACAGAGCATACATTACATTAGCGAAATGTTTACGTTTAGTGTGTTGTCATGGAGACGCACGCGTAAACAACCACGAGTGAAGAGAGCGTGGCGTTCGAACGTAAGGTGGGAGTGAAGGTCATATAGAAGATAGAGAAAAAAGGGTAGAGAGAGAAGGAAGGTCATAGATAAGATAGAGAGGAAGAGAAGAATTATTATTAAGAAGGAGGAGAGTTTTGCGGAACCAAGATTATATAATCCTCAGGGCAGAAATTTATGAGTGTAGTGTTCGGAAGTGAACCTATAAGTAGTGAAACATAAAGTTTAATGTTATAAGCGAAATCTGCTGTTGTTATGAAGAAAGGTTGATGCCGTTATCAGATAAAAGGAAACTGGACAGTCAATGCGAAAATTCTGATTAGTTCCAGTTAATCTGGATTACGATTAAATTCTATGTTGCCCTAGGAAAAGGTTATATTGATTACTTGGAGAAAAGTGAATAAGAATAGATATCAGTACCTAATTACTGTTGTTTGGAATAGTGAAGTGCGACTAACAGTAGTATAGTTTGAACTGTGGAGAAATTTTATTATGTGTGTTCCGCTAATGTTAATTAAGTTAATTCATAAGTGCTCTCTCAATAATTTGATGTATTGAAGAATTTGTCTGGTAAGAGTAGTTGTATAAGTTTCTCTATTCTAGCATTAACTGTAATATATCTCCGATGCTCAAGATCCGGGAATATATTTGCTTGGAATATTGCTTACGTGGTTTATTGCCTGCTGTGAATATAAACATTGAGCTGATAGATTTGTGAAGACTGATTAAATGTGAAGTTGTTATATTAACTTGAGATAAGAAGATTTGTGTTTTGAGACTGAGAATTGTATATGATAGTTAGAACTTTGAATTGGCGTGAGTGACCTAAGAAGATATGTTAAGTTTATTGTGTAGTTCCAATTTAAAATAGATTTCTTGTATTTGTTAGCCATATCATATATTAAATGTTTTATTTTGTTGATCTAAATATTGTGTTTGCCTGAATTCCTTATTATTGCACCGTTCATAAATATTCGAATCTAGCGGGAACCCCAAGTAAAAATGATAATAAATAATTCGGCCTAATGAGATGACTGCTAAACTAATTTAGAATTGATCCTACTATTTATATAGACTAATCTAAGAATAGGGTGGCGCAGTATAAATATAAATTTCCCTATTTTTGGATCGGTGATCACTTCGTAATTAGTTATTTTATTTATAAAAGTGACTTAAGACTAGATGGTAAATTAGAACATGACAGAAAAAAGTCGTCACGACAAATGGCGCAGTCGGCAGGATGTGATTTAATTGATAGTAATTAAATTTAACAACTATAAATTAAGAAATTGAATTTAAGTTTTAGTAATAATAATTGTAGAAGTACTCCCTGGAATTTGGAAAGTGAAATAATTAAATCACAGTGAACTGGTTATAATCTGGACTCAGGCAAAGATAAAAGTTTATTTTAAGGTAGAAAGATTTATATGTATTTATTGTATTTATTGAGATAGTAATTTATTAATCACTATGGCTGTCACATCAAACTCTGAAATGAATGACAGTGAATTTTTTCGTACTGTAAACCCGCAAGAGGTTTTTCCCCAATTTTCAGGTGAAGAATCAGATGATGTACTATTTTTCTTTACCTATGTTGAAAAACTTAGAGAAATTGCAGGTTGGACTGATTTTCAATTGCTAGTTCTGATTAGAAGTAAATTGGTAGGTAAAGCAAAAACATTTTTGCATTCTTCTCCAATACTTCGAGAAACTTTTGAGTATTCCAAATTTAAAGACACCTTATTGTCTCAATTTTGTAAACTTAGAAGTGTAGGTCCTAACTTGTGGAAATTGCAGAAAATTGTTCAAAAGGATAAAGAGACTGTTACTGATTTTCACAATCGGTTATTAACATTGGCCAACAGTTTGAATGTTACTGGTGAAGATAAACCTCACTTAGATTGGGCTGTGTTCCAACAATTTAGACAAGGTGTTAGGCAAGAATTAAGAGAAACAGCCTACAAGAAGAAAATTTCTACTTTAGAAGAGTGTCTCAAAAGTGTTAAGGAAAAAGAACAAATACTAGGTGACCTTTATCCCTCAACCAATGCAAGTCTTGTGAATGTCGTGAATAAAACTGATAGTTCATTCAACCAATCAGAAATAGAAAGGAGAAGTAAAGTTGAAAAGGGAAAAGCAAAGAATACTGGAGAAAATTCAAGTAGTGTAAACTACGTGACAGAGAGTAAAGAGCAAATGGACAAGAAACTGATGACAGAAGTGAAATCCTTAATTCACCAGGAGGTGAATAAGTTAAATCAGCCAATAATGGATAGTCTTAATGAAGTTGTGAGACAGTTATCAGCTATTAATTTGAAGTCTCAAGAAAATCAAAACCACACTACAAATAAAATTGATGAGATGATCAAGCATGAGGTTGAAAAACAAAGTCAACCTATTTTAAGTAGCCTAGATGAGGTAATCCGAGGATTAAATGATGTTAGACAACAAATGTCTGCTATCCCTCAATCCAAGACAGAGACAAAGCAAAGAAATCCTCTTAAGTGTTACAATTGCAACAAAATTGGACATTATGCCAGGAATTGTTTCTATAACAAGGGAAACTACTCTAATAACAGATGGAACTCAAAGTTTGGATACAAACCCCACAGAAGAAATAAAAGAATTCAAAATTATCAAACATCTAATGAGAGAATGATGAGAATTAGAGGTGATATCCTGGGCTCTAAATGTGACATCTTATTAGATACAGGATGCAATGCCTCTACCATCAGGATGGATTATTTCCTAACATTAAAGAACAAACTGTGGAAGAGCACTGCCAAGCTGAGACAACCTGTAAGGATTACTTCTCTGTCAGACTCAAACTTTGTGGCATATGAAAAGCTTCGAGCAAGAATATACCTACCAGAATTTGGACTGTACGTGTGGCAAGACCTACTTGTTGTCCCCACTACTTCCAATCTAGATTCTCACATTATCTTGGGAACAAACTTCCTAGCAAGATATCAATTTTCTTGTGACTTTTCTAAGAAGGAAATAACCCTGATGAACAAAAGGAGATATATCAGAAGAAATGAAATTCATGATTGTGATAGGACTAAGTATCAAACAAAACGGTTTAGATTGCCACTTGAATCAGGACCATCTACTGAAGAAAAATCAGCTGTGAATCAATCATCTAATAGAAATAGTGGTAATAACTCTCATGTACACATTCAATCTGATACTCCTCTTCTTACTGATGAACAAAAAGTAGTAGTGACAAAGCCCAAATCAGAAGTTACCACTAATAGCAAACTAAAGGTTGAAGTCAATTTTGGTAAAATGTCTAATCTATATTGTAGAACAAACCACAGAGTTGTGAGACAACAAAAACCTAATTCTAATAATGGAGAACGTTAATTTAATTCAAAGAAGAGAATCCTATACTACAAACTTGAAAGACATGCAGAAAGTGATAATAATAGTAATAAGAGAATTGATGATAAAGTGAAAGGGAATAATGGCACAAAACATAATAAGGAACCAAGTTTCAGTAAAACTAGGTATTACTTAAGAAATCGAAAAGGAAATATGTAATCCAGTTTTTTTTTAAAGGAGCCTAGTGTCAAAAGAAAAATTTTTCTTATAATAAAAATTTTTCAAAGAAAGGGTGAGCCTATGTTAAATTGTGAATGAAGCTATGTTATGTAATTTATTATTTTTCATTCACATTTAACATTGCTTATTAAATAGTAATCATGGCTCATATAAATTTATTTATTATCCCTTAATTAAGAATTACTAATTAAATATTTACTCAAAACTTGACCTATTATTAGTTTATAAAATAATAATATGTTTAGAATTTTGTATAACTAAATATATGTGGTGTAACGTAAAATGTTAATTTATATTTAACTGTATACGTAATCAAAAAGTTAAAGAAGTAGCTTAAATATTATGTTGTTCTTATTTGTAAAATATTTAATGTTATGTAATCACAAATGTAGTAGTAACAGAGCATACATTACATTAGCGAAATGTTTACGTTTAGTCTGTTGTCATGGAGACGCACGCGTAAACAACCACGAGTGAAGAGAGCGTGGCGTTCGAACGTAAGGTGGGAGTGAAGGTCATATAGAAGATAGAGAAAAAAGGGTAGAGAGAGAAGGAAGGTCATAGATAAGATAGAGAGGAAGAGAAGAATTATTATTAAGAAGGAGGAGAGAGTTTTGCGGAACCAAGATTATATAATCCTCAGGGCAGAAATTTATGAGTGTAGTGTTCGGAAGTGAACCTATAAGTAGTGAAACATAAAGTTTAATGTTATAAGCGAAATCTGCTGTTGTTATGAAGAAAGGTTGATGCCGTTATCAGATAAAAGGAAACTGGACAGTCAATGCGAAAATTCTGATTAGTTCCAGTTAATCTGGATTACGATTAAATTCTATGTTGCCCTAGGAAAAGGTTATATTGATTACTTGGAGAAAAGTGAATAAGAATAGATATCAGTACCTAATTACTGTTGTTTGGAATAGTGAAGTGCGACTAACAGTAGTATAGTTTGAACTGTGGAGAAATTTTATTATGTGTGTTCCGCTAATGTTAATTAAGTTAATTCATAAGTGCTCTCTCAATAATTTGATGTATTGAAGAATTTGTCTGGTAAGAGTAGTTGTATAAGTTTCTCTATTCTAGCATTAACTGTAATATATCTCCGATGCTCAAGATCCGGGAATATATTTGCTTGGAATATTGCTTACGTGGTTTATTGCCTGCTGTGAATATAAACATTGAGCTGATAGATTTGTGAAGACTGATTAAATGTGAAGTTGTTATATTAACTTGAGATAAGAAGATTTGTGTTTTGAGACTGAGAATTGTATATGATAGTTAGAACTTTGAATTGGCGTGAGTGACCTAAGAAGATATGTTAAGTTTATTGTGTAGTTCCAATTTAAAATAGATTTCTTGTATTTGTTAGCCATATCATATATTAAATGTTTTATTTTGTTGATCTAAATATTGTGTTTGCCTGAATTCCTTATTATTGCACCGTTCATAAATATTCGAATCTAGCGGGAACCCCAAGTAAAAATGATAATAAATAATTCGGCCTAATGAGATGACTGCTAAACTAATTTAGAATTGATCCTACTATTTATATAGACTAATCTAAGAATAGGGTGGCGCAGTATAAATATAAATTTCCCTATTTTTGGATCGGTGATCAATTTGCGATTAAGTGTTATATTGATAAGAGTGACTTGAACCAAGATGGCGGATTTAGAACATAATATGAAAATAGAACGTCGCAACAATATAGACTTATCTAAGGATAGAGTGGCGCAGTATAATAGAAATTTCTCTACCCTTAGATCAGTGATTAATTTGCAATTAGTTTTCCTTTATTTTATGAAAGTGACTTTTAGCAAGATGGCGGATTTAGAACATAACATGAAAATGGAACGTCACGACAAATTGGTTCCCACGCCGGGAATCGAACCCGGGCCGCCTGCGTGAAAGGCAGGAATCCTAACCACTAGACCACATGGGATTCCTGCCTTTCACGCAGGCGGCCCGGGTTCGATTCCCGGCGTGGGAACCAATTTGTCGTGACGTTCCATTTTCATGTTATGTTCTAAATCCGCCATCTTGCTAAAAGTCACTTTCATAAAATAAAGGAAAACTAATTGCAAATTAATCACTGATCTAAGGGTAGAGAAATTTCTATTATACTGCGCCACTCTATCCTTAGATAAGTCTATATGAATTAGTAAGATTAATTCAAAATTAGTTAGCAGTCTTTTTACTCATTCAGGCCGATGGTATTTATTTTCTTTCCTTCTGGGATTCCCGCTAGATCCGAATTTTTGTGAACGGTGCAGTAAAAAGAAATTCAGGCAAACACAATATTTAAATTAACAAACAAAACATTTAATATATGGTTATATGACAAAATACATGTATTCCACTTTTAAATATGATAATTCAGTCAAGCTAGTACATCAGGTCAAGTCATTCACAATAAATCAATCTTCCAAACTTTCACATACAATTTCACAGTTTCAGAATCACAAAGTTCCTATACTCAACTTATTACAATAGAAATTCTTATTTAAACAGTTTCCTTGTGTCTCTCAGCTACACTCTACGATTAACTCATAACAGGCACTAACCACGGTAGATATCATTTCAATGTCTATAGTTTCAATTCTCAGCCTCGATGGTAAGCTACAGTTAATGTTACAAACAGCGCAACGGAACTAATACTTAAATCTTCATACACTGAAATAAACTAATGTGACTGTCCTTACCAGAAATAATCTTCAGTACTTCCAATATTTTGTGAGCACACTTTCAATTTGTATTTATCATACTTGCGAAACACATTTATAAAAATTCTCCAAGGTTATAACTAAGCCTTATTAATCGCGCTTCAAAACTCCAGATAAAAACTATAAGGTACATTAATTATTCTTATTTTTCATTCATCAACTAGTTTAACTCCGTACAATTCCTTTTTTCGTAGTATAGAAATAAGTCGTAATTGTAGACTGACTGGATTTATTCAGAATTCTTCTTTGAATGTCCAGTTCTCCAATTATCCGATTACGGCAATAATTTCCTTTATTACTACGGCTGACTTTGCTTTCAGCCAACTATAAGATTCACTTATGAAAAAAAATCTACTCAATTCTTCCCTAAGAACCTTTTAATTACTTCTACTTCTTTAGTTTACTTCCTTGCTACCTTATAGTTCCAAAGTTCCGTTCCGACTCTCACTTACAACTACGTATCTATTTTCTCTCTTCTCCACAAACGCTCCCTTCACACGCGCCCGTTTATTTTCACGCGTCTCCATGACAACCGATAGACGTAAACATTCTCGCGAATGTTACATTACGCTATACAACTACATTGAGTTATTACATAACATTAAGCTTTCACAAAAGGAATAAATAGAATGATCGCATTTCAATAAATGCGCAGTTAAACTAGAAATACAAGTTCTTACAATATTGACATAACAATAAATAAAACAGCTTAATAACATTTAATACAGAATCTATTTACCATTAACACATTTCTTTGATTAAGCAATTAAATATTTGACATAATTAAGGTAGTTATATAATATCAATTATAATTTATGTTATTTACATCAAATAATATTTACAAATATAGTTCTTGTGACGGAAAGTCATGTTGGATTCTGAATCAAACAACATTTATTCTAATTTCTACATAATCAGAATCCAACACCAGGAAGGAGTACACCACCACTATTTTATTTTTATAAAGTGAACTGGATCCTGGGATGTTGCATGTTTAGAAGTGTTAGAAATGTGTTGAAAACATCAGAGCCCAATGGTAAAATGGAGAACTCATCACTAACATAGTATAGCCAAAGAGTAAGTCTATGTGGGATGGATGTCTCAATAAAGTAGTTAGGCAGAGGCAAGAACCATAGAGCTCATGGTTCCCTTTCTTTATAGAATTTTTCCTTGTGAAACAAAATAGCATTAATTCATGGTGAAACAAAATGAGAGTGAGATATCAGAGTGAAAATTCAGCTAGATAAAGCCAAGGTGTCTTTAAGTATAATAACAATGAACAGAGGAGACAAACTGATCATTATGTCAATACAATGGAAGGTGAGGTTAGGTGGAAGAACCTATTCCATCCATAAATGGGTATAAATGGCACTTTGTGGATTTTTAGCAGCCCATATATCGGGGGGGGGGGGGGGGAGGGAATTATATGGTTTTAATTTATCATTAATTTCTACAGGCATGGAGGTGAAATTTTTAAAGTGTGTGTGAAGAAATCTGATATGTGCGTGTATTGGAAGAACCAAGGTCCACCAGTTGATGGAATGATCCTTAAGTATGGATGTTGGTTTGTATTTGTGGCAGTTTAGATCTACAGAAGTGTTACCTGAATCTTCAAACAAAAGCACTACGTCTAGTAACAACTGCTACAACCACTCAGGACTTGTAGATGATGCTTTGGACATTCCACAAGGTATCCTGAATTGTAATATCATCAATGTATAAGCCTGACCATAAGATATAGTTATGATTAATTTAAAGGTGATAACTTCTGGTCTCTTGAGCTTCAAAATAAGCAGTTAACTTTCTGAATGATTTTGAAATTATTATCGTATTATAAATATTAGGCTTACTTGTCTTTTTAACTTAATTTCTGATAGGATAGGATAAGATAGATATTTGAGTTGTATTCTCATCTGCTGCTTTGTCAAGTACATATACTCATGGTGAAACATAAGGGGGGGGGGGGGATACAAGCCCAATTTTCAGGTAAATCTTACTTGGTGAAATCATTAATCCTTGTAAATATTCAAAATAATAATACTGAAAATAATACTTAATAAAAGATGAGTGCTTACTTTTTTCTTGCCTTTACGTGTTTTGTTTAAGCTTCCCATATCATATATCAAATAAGTGTTATCCTCTATCTCGATAGCTGCATGCTTCTTAGATAAAGTCTATAGAGGGTGAAATCAATTAATTGCATATGAAAAATGGAAAGAATGCCGACTGTAAATGTTCACTTCATGATTCAAAAGTGAAAAAAAAAACAACATAAATAATAATTTTTCTATATTATTTCTAAATATACTTACAGATGCACACCAATAAGCATAGAATACATCTTGAAAAGTATTCTAGAAGCATGCATCTTGAAAAATTATAGCATCGAACTCAGCAGTGGTAATCACAATTACATAAAATCATGATTTGTTGATATCTCAGAAGGTCCTGTTTCTAACAGTTATCATCATCATCATCATAATCATAAATTCTTGAAAAGGGTATCTTAAAGATTGTATGGTTTCATTACTAGTTCCCTTTTAACAATTTTCTTGCAAACTTACTTGTTAGCTTTCAATTTGAGTAGCTTCTTAAGTTTATGTTTTTTAAGATAGTCATTAAAATGTATCATTTCATTTTTATATCATTTACAGGACTGTTTCTGTTATTTTTGCTTGAAACACCTGTTTTACTAATTCTGTATTCTGCTTAAATAGTAACGCTATCTCACATTACATCTATATACATATTTTCGAAATTTAACAATGTCAAGGTACTCTTGATAGCATCACTGAGAATTTTTCTTAAAATTCTCACAAATAATTTTCATTCATTTAATCTGACCTTTATAATCCAACTTATTTCAGATGTCATTCTGTCTTCCTTTATATATTTATGCTAGATGTTATGATCAAGTAAACTGACTTCTTACAAATCTAATTTTGCTGATGATAGAGCATTTAATTCTACCTCTATAATCTTCTGTGTCTGTCAATATGCTACTCAATGTCTAGTAAGAGAAAAAGAAAAAACCTGAGTTTCTGGGAGAGAAAACTTTCAAAGCTTTTCATGTCAGATTTGCTAACTCTCCTTTAATTGAAATGTCTTATAAATGTTCCCCATATTATTATTATTATCTGAGACCTCCAGGAAGTCAAGGACTCATCAGGGGAGGATATACATCACTCAAACCAGCTGTCATACCTTCCCTAAAATTCATTCACACTAGATGCACTTATTACCTCTAAAGGCAAACTATTCCACTCACTCACTGCTATGTGAAAGAAAAATCTAGCTCTTATCCCTTTCTTGTGTGATCAGGTGCAGTCTTACCAAGGCATTATAAAAAGGCAAAATGACTGCCTTATCCTTACATGTCAAGGTTCACTTCAACATCAAAATTATCCCCTGAATTGTATTTGCAACTTTTGCTATGTGACCTTTGATGTTTCAAATTCCTATCCACCATTACATCAAGATCACTAGCCTCATTGGTTTCTTGTAGCATAACCCCACTAATATAATATGCCGCTGGAATTCTCATCATGCCAAAGTGCATAACTTTACACTTACTAACGTTAAACTGATAGCCACTTTCATTTGCCCAGATTTCCAGCTTATTCAAATCAAGAAGTACTGATTGCCATGCCTATCATTGCATCATCAACAAGCAATTGCATACCTCCTGTTAGACCCTCCTTAATGTCATTAATGTATAGATTGAACAACAATGGCCCAAGGACCTGAACCCTTAGGTACACCACTAGTCACCTTAAATCTGTCAGATTCACACCCACCATATACCACTTTTTGATATCTGTCTATCAACCATCCACTTAGCCAAGTCAAGAATTTATATTCCAATCCCATATTCTCTAGTTTATTTTGCCTTAGCAAAATCCAACATTATCTAAGTATATCCATTCTTTTAATCTAAATCAACTGTAACATTGTTATAACATATGAGCAAATTGCTAAAACATGACATTCCTTTAGTAAACTTATGTGGTTCGCAACTAGTTGGGAGGTCATATTTCCTAAGGAAATCCAAACAAAAATCCTAAGGAAATATGACCTCACAACTAATTACACACCACAACAAATTGGCATCTCTTATCCACTCCACCAAAGACCAGCCACTTCCCCTAGACCAACCTGGAGTCCTTTGCAGTTGCAAGCTGTCTTACTACGGTCAAACAGGTAGGACAGCCAATATTAGGATATCCGAACACAAAGACTACATCCGGTTCCACCAATATAACCAATTCAGGACTTGCTGACCATGCTCTGGACATCCATCACGAAATATGCTGGAGGAAGCATACATTCTAAGATTGTCAGCCCAATATCCAAGACAAACCCAATTTGGCCCAATAGGGGGCTCAAGGACTGACTTCTGTTGCCTTTCTTCAGCTTCATTTGCTTAGTGTTGGTGCCTGCATGCACATATCATTGTTTTGTGATCCCTGAAAATGGCAATGCAACATTGCAGAAATATAGATAGTTATTAATTAAAGTTTTTATAATTAATAATCCAGTTTACGTTATCATTCCTAAAAAATTAGGAGGCTGCATAATGCACCGATCTTCAGTTATATATGAATTGCATGAGCCTAAGGACATTCCAGCAGCCCCTCTTCTGATATCTCACAGTGATCATCATCAAATTCCTGATATGTATGCACCCTCAAGGGGGGGGGGGGGGGTACAGGATAGTACTACATGAAAAAGTCACACCATTAGTAACTACCGATCAACAATTTTCCTCTAAATTAATGTGTTATCTGGTAAGATTCCAATATTATCAGATATTATATTTCTGTCTTTTAAGGCACTTTTTTTTACTGCATCAATCCATCTACATTTTGGTCTTCCTCTGGGTCTTTTCCCTACAACCTGGAAAAGAACACTAGTTTTGCTAATTTTTTCTCTTCTAGTAAATTCACATTATATCTCACAGTAAACTTGATAATTTCCAAGAAAATTATAGAAAGGTAGACAGGTGGGCTATCTTTAGGAAACCTTAGGAAGTTATTAACAGTTTGAATTGATTTAAAAATTGCTCTGATGTTCTGATCTTTGTGTCATTTTTAGTCATAAAGCTTTCTTTCATTAAAACATAAGATTGTATCACAGCTAAGTCCCAGTCAATGAGAAAAATTTTGCTGTCTGACAGTATACTGCTTTGAGAACTTGGAAGATGTTGCAGTCATTCAAGCATCAAAGGTTAATACACTACAACTAAATGATTATACCTGATGTGTTTACAATGGTAACTATTAAAATTCAAATTGACTTACTATAGAATTGCAATTAAAATTGGCAAATGATTAAATGGTCAGCACCAATTATTTTTATTATGTAACTAAGTTCCTGACTGTGGCACCTGTGAATAAGTTAACGTTAAATTTGTGCTTCCGATTTTTATCATAACTGCAAGTGTTTTTTGTTCAAAATAATTAGTAAATGGAAAACTAACAGAGGGTACTAAGAAACTGATTACTTCTGCACAACTTATAAGTACCGATAGTCCATCAAATCAGTTATTTTTACAATTAAAAAACAGGCATGTGAAAGTGCCTGCAAGGCCTAATGGGCGAAGTAAAGATAGCAGCAACAAATGCGAACAATGAAAAATTACCTTGAGTCTCGTCAGTGTCACTGCCAATAGCCAACAAACCAAATTGCAACACGAAGTGCCACAGCTGTGAAACTAAAGTTATTGAAAGAAAAAAAAGGTATGTTGTGCGATTTCTGTTGCCACTGACTATATACTTCCTGCACGAAAATAGATGAATTGCCACAAGCTTTTTATTATTATTATTTTTATTTATAGCAAATCATTAAAAGAAGACATCAGCAAACTAGCAGGAGAATGCAACTTTGATCCCAGAAATATCAAATGCCATCATTTTGGACCTATAAACAGGAAAGGACGAAACAAACTTTCCACATCTCGTGAAATGTCTTGCGACACACCAAAAAACAGATCCAAATTAATAATGGTGATAAATAACAAGCTAAAAGATACTTGCCCCCAATTGTGAATACGTGCTCGACCTGATTTAAGTTTTATACAGAGGGAACAAAGACGCCAACTCCGAAGAAAATAGAAGAAAAATGCCAAAATGGAGACAACAGTTGGATCATAGACTACAAACAAACCAAACTGGTGCAAAAATCAAGTGACGCCACTAGTGGCCATCAAGGAGACCAGCATGCAGGCAGTGGATAGGAAATGTGAAAGACCCTTACGGTCAAATCCATGCCTCACAGAACCTTGCACATCGATTTAACAACATCTGTGGCCTCAACTCCAACCTTAATAGTATCCACTACCATCTGCAGTCCACCAAACCACACCTACTCTCTTTAACAGAAACTTAAATCTCACCTTCCCCAGCAGCACTATCCTTCTCAACCTTCCAAACTATACACTATTTAACTGCTTTTGATCCAAGAGTGGTGTCTGCACATATATCTGCTCTGAAATATACTGCCAGAGAGCAATTAACCTAGAATCGCCCAACTTCGACCATCTTGGGTTGAAAATATTCCTTTCCCACTTAGTCAAATTCATCTGCTGTCTCAATCATTCATCTAATACCACCAACCACTCCGATCTCTTTAATTTCCTCTCCTTAAAAGTTGATTTTCTCCAGTCCCACTCTTCTAACAGTGAAATCATCCTCCTAGGTGATTTTAATGTCCATAATAACTGGCTTTTCTCTTCTAGTTGTACAGATCAAGCAGGCAGGGATGCTGAAACATTTGCCCCTTACACAGATTGTTCACAAGCCGACCAGAATACCAGATGACCCAAACCACTCACCAAATACCCTAGATCTCTTCTTTACCAATGACCCCTCCAAATATGCAGTGAATGTAGTGAGCCTCCCCCCCCCCCAGATAATTCTGACCACAATCTAGTGCTCATCTCCCCCATGCAACAATGCTTACCCAGTCACTCCCACACAAGAGTAGTTTGGCATTATAACAGTGCCAAATGGGACAGTGGCTGATACTATTATGCTTCATTCCCATGGATAGACTACTGTTTCTGGTCTTCCAATTCAAACATATTCAGTGAACGTATCACCAAAGTAATCCTTACTGGCATGAAAACATTCCCCACATTTCCCTGAAAAAGTGTCCTGCTTTTTGCCCGTTCAAATTCTGTTTGGAAATAATTGATAATTTTCTTGCATCTGTTTCGGCCTTCAGTGTAGGCATTGAAGGAGGATAGGGTTTTTGATTTGAGCCAGGTATGGTATGCCTGATTTTTCATTTGTACAGCCTTGGCACATCTTTTGAAGAACCAGGGTTTAGATAACAGACATACCTCACTTGCCTTAAATCAAAAACTCCATCCTCCTTTATACTGAAGCCTGAAACAGATGCAAGAAAATTATCAATAATTCCAAAACAGAATTTGAACGGGCAAAAAGCTGGACACTTGCAGTATGTCCAAATGGCAGCCATGCCTTTTGGTCTCAAAAAATGACAAAGCAATTGGTCGTAACTTTTGCCCTACACTATTGCCACACCTATCATACCCTGATGGCTCAATTGCAACATCACCCACAGAAAAAGCTAATCTCCTAGCTTCACACTTTGCCTCCAATGCATGCATAACTGACAATGGCAAATGCCCCCAGTCATTCAAACTGCCCAACATTCAATGTGCGCTGTTTCCCTTTGCCAGAAAGAGATCATAAACCTGTTGTCTAAATTAGACACAAAAAAAGTCTCCTAGCGCTGATGGCATTCTTCCAATTATTCTGAAGGTTTGTGCACCAGAACTGACTCCTATCCTATGCTATCTGTACATATTCTCTTACTTCACTGGTGTATATATATCCCAAAGCCTGGAAATTGACCTACCGTACATTTTCGGGTAGAATGTGAACTAGAAATTTTGTTTGAAAACTAGCCCTAAAATGTCATGTCCACGTATAATGCGATCTGTTAATCTTGTTCCCTAACATAATAAATAAAACAATACAAATTAACGAAAGAAATACACACATCTTCAAGGCCCACTCTTCTAATTGGGTTGTTGGGGCAACAGCTGCAAGAGGAACTTCCAATGGTCACAATCGTCTGCCACCAAGCTCAGGTGTTCTGGTAGGATTCCCAAACGTGTCCACCCAAGGTTGTGGATATAATCTATCCAGCGAGTCCTTGGCCTTCAACGTGGCCTCCCACCTGGCTTGGCAAAGAGGGCCTGCTGAGGGAGCCTCTCTTGTGGCATTCTGACCAGGTGCCCGTACCAGCGTAACTGTGATCTCTCAACACGGAGAAGCAGCAGTTGAGTATTGAGGGTTTCCCGAATTGCAGAGCTTCTGACTCTGTCGAGTTTTGTCAGCCCCGCAACCCCTCGAAGGAACCTCATTTCAGCCGCTTGGAGATTCGTGTCCACATTCTTTCGGTCATTACCCAACTCTCATGACCATAGGTGAGGATGGGGACATAGACTGTATTGAAGACAGCCAGCTTTGCCTTCTGGCTTAACTCCCGCTTCAATACTACCGAACAGCCAAGCTCCCGCAATATTGAGCTTGCTAAGCCAATTAGAGTATCTAGCTCTGTGTCCCATTTTCCATCATTCATGAATATGGACCCAAGGTATTTAAACTTCTCCACCTGTCTCATTGGGACTCCACTTACATTTAGAGTGCACTGGGATGGTTGTCTTGAGACCACAAATGTTTCAGTTTTGGCCACACTGATCTTCATTCCGGCGTCTGCACAAACAGCTACAAACCTATCCAGGGTCTGCTGGAGGTCACCTGTGGAAGAGCTAAGCAGAACTAGGTCATCTGCAAAAAGCAGACGTCCAATGCTACATTTTCCAATTCTGACACACTCACTGCCTCGGCTGTGCCTATCAATCCAGTCCATAAATATTATGAAAAGCAGGGGTGACAGAACACACCCTTGGCAGAGGCCAATGGAGACTGTGAAAGGTTCAGACTTTGTGATGTTTACCCTGACACAAAACTCTGGGCATTCATACAGGGACTTGATGGCAGCTAATAGTTGCCCATCCACTCCATACTCCTGTACTACTTGCCAAAACTTATCCTGAGGAAACAGGTCATATGCCTTCTCCAAGTCCACAAAACATGTGTAGACATTCTTGGCATATTCCCAAGATTTCTCAAAGACTTGCCTTAAAGTGAAGATTTGGTCAGTTGTGCTTCTACCAGGACAAAAGCCACATTGTTCTTCCTGGAACTTTGACTCAACTATGCTCCTGCACCGTCTTTCCAAGCACTTAGCATACACTTTCCCAGGCAGGCTAAGCAGAGAGATGCCACGATAGTTACTGCAATCCTTCTGGTCTCCCTTCTTAAAGACTGGTATTATTATGCCTGTCTGCCAATGCTTTGGTGCTCACCCAGATACCCAAGCAGCCTGACACACTCGAGTCAGCCAGAGAACACCGTCTCGATTTAAGGCTTTTAGCATTTTGGGCCGAATTTCATCATCGCCAGCAGCCTTGCCCGATTTTAGCATATTTATTGCTAAATGGACCTCTTCTGCTGTGATACTAGTCATTGCCCCGATCTGCACCTCTTGGATGTCCACCCGGGTTAAGAAGGGTCTCAAAGTATTCCCTCCATCTGTGGAGGATATCCTTCTTGGTTGTTAAAAGTGCACCATCACAGGCCTTAATTGCCCTTGCTGTGCACGATTTCCTCCCTCAAAGGCGGCGGATGGTCTGCCAGAATACTTTGTTTGCATAGGATGAGTCTAATCTTTCTCCAAAGGATTTCCAAGCCTTCTGCTTTGCTGTCTTTACTGCCTTAGCAGCAGCTTTTCGAAAGAAATATTTATTTTAAAACAAAATGTCAAAATCCTTTAAATTCTTCTTCATCTTTTCAGTCATCAAACATTTCATTTATAAATTCATCTGTAGGCATTGCATCATCGTCATCATGCTCTCCATTTTG
This sequence comes from Typopeltis vanoorti, assembly GCF_054136105.1. Classification (NCBI taxonomy): domain Eukaryota; kingdom Metazoa; phylum Arthropoda; class Arachnida; order Uropygi; family Thelyphonidae; genus Typopeltis; species Typopeltis vanoorti. Next base: position 12,784,406 of record NC_143568.1, on the reverse strand, counting down.
TTGTGCGTCATCCTTGCTTTCATATATGACGTCATCTTCGGATTCATCCACTGAATTACTTATTCCACATTTAAGAAATGAGCATTGAATCATTTCAGATGGTATGGAATCCCAAGTTTCTTTATTTAAAGAAGCCGTTTAAAGTGATCTTTAAACGGCTGCAAAACGGAAGTTAGACCATCCGGTATGACTGCTAGGTCTGTATACATAGCTCATGCTTTCTCTTTGCTTGCCTCCGTGAAATGCGCCCGGAACATATCCCAGACTAGCATGTTTTGTTGACGTAACAAGCTACCTGGACGTATGTTCCATACTTGATCCAGCCACAACTGTACACCTTCTTCATCCATCCAACCTTTCTGATTGGCACGAACAAAGACACCTGGTGGAAATTTCATATGCTTCGGAATTGTCTTCCTTTTAAATATCACTGTCGGCTTTAATTTGGTTTCGTCTGCCATGCATGCTAGAACAATGGTAAAATGCATTTTTTCATCCCGTTGTTTTTATGAGGACACTCTTTTCACCAACTGAGTTTACTGTTCGATTCCCAGGCATATCAAAGAGCATAGGCATCTCATCCATATTGCCTATTTGGGAAAGTTCATATCCGTGACACTTCCGTAATTTTATGATAAATTTATGGAAGGACTCCACTTTTTCTTCAAGTTGCTTTGGTAACTTCTGCACAATTTTTGTTCGGTGTCGTAATGTTAATGCTTTGCATTCCATAAATCTGTTGCACCACCCAGGCAAAGCAAGAAAATATGTAATACCTGGTGTGTCCTTGAATTTACCATTCTTGAGTTGTAGAGCTCGAAAACGAAATGCATGCCTTGTTACTATAATGCCATCTTGTCAGTGCATCAAAATCCATTCATTCAGTTCTTCTTCGAGTTCTGGAAAGGATGCTACATATTCACAATGGGCACGTTTCATTTTGGGGATTTTTTCAAGACTCTTTTTGCTTACCCCAAAGTCTAATATTATTCTCTACTACACCAAATTCTCTCATAGCAACACTGTTATTATGTTCTTCTGAAAACTGCATGACACGCAATTTAAATCCTGTTTCGAAAGATGAACGTTTAGGTTTCTGTTGGCTCATTTTCAGGCTAGGTTTGTTTAACGAATAATATTTAAAATGAACTGTGGTTAAACCGATAGAACTGTGCTAATATCCCGCCTCTGATGCACGCTCAGTCGCCGAATGCGAGTGGGTCAAGTAGATTTGGTTGCATAGGCATTAGGTAGTATATATTGTGTGTGCAAGTCTAATAAGATGTTATATTTTTTAAGATCCGCATATAATGCAAACCCCTAACTTTAGACCATAAATTTTTCGCATTATACGCGATAATATACAGTATATTCAACCCATTTCTAAGAAGGGTGACAAATCGCTGCCATCTAACTACTGCTCTATCTCACTCACCTCAGTCCTATTTAAAGTGATGGAGAAAACCATCAATTCTCAACTCCTACTCTACCTTGAAGGTACCCAGCTATTAAACGACCACCAGTACGGATTCCATTGATGCCGATCAACAGGTGATCTGCTCTGATACATTACCCATCTATGGACAAATGCCATGGAGAAATTTGGTGAATCCCAAGTGGTTGCACTTGACATCTCTAAAGCCTCTGACCAAGTCTGGCACAAAGGCTTACTAAACAAACTACCATCATTTGGACTGTCTCAGGACTTCTGCAGATGGATTGCCAGCTTTCTGTCTGAACGTACACTATGTGTGATAGTAGCTGACTCCCTATCCTCTCACTATCCAACTAATGCAGGGGTCAGGTTCAGTTCTCTCACCGACCCTCTTCCTTCTGTATATCAATGACTTACTTCAAGTGACCTTCAACCCAATACACAGTTTTGCAGATGAAAGCACATTGCACACCTCCCATTCATTTGATAAACCTTACCCTACACAACTCATTTCAACCCACAGAACATCAACCACAACTTCCCTTAATTCTGACCTCCAAGCCATCTCCAATGGGGCTCAGATAACTTCGTCAACTTCAACACTAGTAAAACCCAGTTCTGCCTTATTTCTCACAAAAAAGAACCATTTTCTCCCAGTATTATTTTTGATAACACTCAAATGTGTTTATGCCAGGCCTCTCCTGGCATAAACCTTTTACAAATCACAAATCTGTCCAGCTATTGAATACTCTTCTCACATTTGGAGTGGAGCTCTTAAAAGCTCTATCAAAATGCTCAGCTCCATACAGAGGAGAGCAATTAGACTGATAAATGACTCATCTCTTACCAACTCACTCCTCTCACTTTCGCATAGATGGTTGGTCTCCGCAATTTGTATATTATATAAATATTTCCATGGGAAACGTTCATCTGAAACAGATCAATAATTCCCCCACTCTGTACTAAGCCCACTGGAACACATAAAGTTGCTGCCCAACATCCTTTCACAGTATATCTTGAAACCCACAGAACAGGTTTCTTTTCCTCCTCCTTCATTCCTGCTACTGCTTTCCTGTGGAACAGTCTTCCCCCTCTGACATATTTCCCAAGGAATACAATAAGCAGGCTTTTAAATCGAATGTCAACAAGTTTCTCCTTTCACAACCCATATACGGTACTAATGTACTATAGGTTGATCAGCCAACTACAAGTATATGGGCCCAACATTAAAAAAAAAAAAAAAAAAAGTTAAATTAGTTAAAATAGAACAAAATTTCTAAGTACTTCAAGCTGCAGTGGGCTTACTCCTTTTAAACCCAAGCAATATGAAATTACATTGCCCACATAGCTAACTTACTAGCATAAAAGTAAAATAATGTACTTTTAAAAATTTTTTGTATAATTTTTACAGTAATGTTGAAGACATAAAATCTTGCTTACTTCACACTACTCAGGAGAAGTCCTAAAAATATTATAGCTTGATAAGAAGATGTACTAAATACAAAAATGCAAAAACCAGGTTTCTTTATTTTCAAAGGCTATCTAGGCTGAAGGGATGATGAAAATTACAGAATGAACCAATTTTGCTTTATAACCACTAATCATGAGCATTATTTATTATACAGGAATCTTCATGGAGTCAGAAGACTCATCATGGGAGATCCATTGTTCACACACTAGCCATTATTCATACCTTGCCTTAAATTCATTCGCTGATAAAGCACTCGTAACCACCTCTGGCAACCCATTCACCACCTTCGAAGGAAAAAACCTGTTCTAACACCCTTATAACTATACTCTTACATAATTTCCCCTGGTGATCCTTTGCTCTCTCACTTCCTGCCATGTACTGATAAAGTCTTCACTGTCAATCCTCTAAAACTAATAAATAACTTATATGCTTCTATCATGTCTCCTCTTTTTCACCTATCAGCTAGTTTTGAAGCACATAGTTCGTCAATTTATTTTCATAGTGAGCATTTCATAACCTGCCACAATCTTTGTCACTCCTTTGGACCTCTCCAACACTTCTTCATCCCCATAGAATCTGGGTGTCCAGATCTGTGTACAGTAGTCTATATGTGCCCTTAGTAAAGCCTTATACAGGAGAACAATAACCTCTCTATCCTCACTTGTTAGTGTGTTCTTCAACAACCATTAATCTGATGTGCTGTTTTGGTTACGTTCACAATATGCTCTCTAAAATTCAACTCCCTGTCCACATTCAATGCCGGCCTGGTTGGCTGAGTGGTTAGTGTACTTGCTCTCCAACCAACAGGTCAAGGGTTTGAAACCCACTGCGAGCATGGATGTTTGTAATTGTCTTATCTTGTGTACTGCTATAATCTTTGATATGGTGCAATGTGACCTTTGCTGTCCTTGCACCAGTAAAAAATCAGAAATCATCACCACAGTCAATCACCCCAAAGTCCCTGGCCTCATCAGTTTCCTGCAATTCAGTTCCATCACAGCTATTACACAGCTTATGATCTCTTCTCAAAGTGCATCACTTTACACTTGGATAGACTTGTCAGATTCCAAAAATGTAATTAGTATTGATGTTCTTCAGTTCTAATCAAGACAGAACAAACAGTCTGTCCAAAATAGGAATGATGACATGAGCAGGGTACTTGATAGACACCTGGTAAGGAAAGAGGTGATAATGTATCCTTATGAAGAATACAATTGGACGGTTTATTTAATTTTAACAAAATTAGGAATAATATCAGCAGTACAACAACATTTAAGGAAATTATCCAGTTGTGTTCTGTGCAAAAGATTTATCAAAAAGCAAGCAAAGCATTATTAGTAAATCAAATACATGAAAGAAGAAACATTTTTATTTAAATAATGCTCAACTTCTGGAAATTGAAAGTACTCTAAAAGATATTCTAAATCAAGACCATTTTGAGTTAATTTCTCATATTTCACTATCCTTGGCCAGTTTTATCCATAAACATAGTTTATGAAATCGATAAACCACCGAACATAACCATAAAATTAATATCTTATTAAGAGAGAGAGGGATCAACCTACAGTGTTATCAGGAGGGATCCAACAAAAAGTCAAATAAGTGAATTAAATAAATTATTAGATAATGTACAATGGTGGGATGCCACTACTGTCAAGAAGTTATGATTCATCATGCCCACTTACCTTGTCTCTGTGGTCTATTTAACTCACTATGTCCAATAGTGAACTGTAGTGGTTCGCCAACTTACTACCTTGCAAAACCTCTCTCTCTCTCTTGTCATTTTCGAAATTTCACTGGTCATGCCAGTTCTTATATCAAAAGCAGTCTTCGCTTCAAAGAGAAAATAAAAGATCTACATTTGTCTAATAACAAGATTATGGTTTCATTTGATGCAGTCTCCCTATTCACCAACATATTATTACAAGACTCCTCAGTTTTTATAATCTGATTTCCCAGAAGACATTGTCAACCTATTTAAATTTATCATATACGCAGGCTATTTTACATGGCATAAATAATTGTTCAAACAAATAGAAGGAACAGCAATGGGGCCTATCTCACCAGCCTTAGCTGAATATTTCATGGAGCATCTAGAAAAAGAACTCAGACACTATATTCCCTCAGCCTCGTATATGTTACATTTTGTTGATGATATATTTGCAATCTGGTCCAACACTGAGTCAGAATTAGTTCACTTCCTAAGGAAAATAAACTGATTGTTCTCCTGTATCAAGTTCACTATTAAAGGTGAATCCAATAACCAACTACCCTTTTTGGATACTGTAATAATTTGTAACCCCATGTTGAATTTTCAGTTTATTGGAAGCCAACCTTTACTGACAGATACATTCACTCATCCTTCCACCATCATTCATCACAAAAAATTGGTATTTTATCAAGAGTCTTGTACACAGAGCTCATACAATCTGCTCTTTTGCTCCCCTTTTTTTAGATGAACTGAATAAAATTAAAAGCAATCTGATAAGTAATGGACACGACAAAGCTAGCATTCAAAAAATTGACAATTATCATCCTTCTTCCAGACTACAATCTGATGTGAAAAGAATTTCATACCCTACCTTAAAGAATAATCTCAGAACAAATAGCAAGGATTCTTTATATATTCAATCTACATGCTTCCTTCAAACCAGCTCAGAAACTGTCTTCTTTCCTACCATCAACAAAGGATTACATTACTACCTTACCTTAAAAGGTGTCTATCAATTGCCTTGCTCATGTCATCTTTCCTATTCTGGAGAGACTGACCATTCTACCTTGATTAGAACTGAAGAGCATCAAGACTATATTACATTTTTAGAATCTGACAAATCTGGCCATGTTTCTCACGTTATTGACACTACGCACAGAGTTCTTTGGAGGAACCAGACAAAACCTATTCGCTCTAGCAAGTTCAAATTCGATTGTCTTTTCCTTGAAACACAAGAAATGCTAAGAAATCATCTGAACCTGAACTGATCAGACTGTTTGCCAGTATCCAAGTTTTAGGAAGTCATCACTATTAATTGTTCATAAGTTTTTTTAAAAATTAATAATTATTTTAAGTCTTTTTTTTAAAAATCAACACGACCAACTACAATTGTTCCATTGAACTCTAATAGTGTAATATCATATACTTCAGTTGTGACTGAGATATGAGCTAATATATGCAAAATTTATGACTCATTATTTTCCTTCACCTTTTGAATCAAAATAATGAGTCATTCTTTTGAACGAAGTTAACGGTCTATCTCCCTGACAATTTCCACATAATGTTGGATGAAATATACTCAAGTTTTTGAATAAATTCTATATAATTTTTGCTACACGTGTAAGCCATAAAACTTACTTTAATATAACTAAATGATCACTCTCTCAAAGTGGAAGCAGCATAGCTAGATTGGTTAGTATTAACTTCTTTGATGCTATGATCAGATCCAGGACTCGAACCTCAAAAGTTGAAATCCCCATCATAATTACTCAGCCTGTACCCATCATGCTATGCCAATGTATGTCACCAATGTTCTCCCTAACCCCTGGATTTCAGCAGCAACCAATTACATATTTTTGTTGGCCCTATCTCACACCAGATAGCCTCAAATGAACTGCCGTCTGAATCCCTGTCCCCCTGATGGATTTCCACTCTTTTTGGTTTGAACTGTTCTGCTATCATTAGCAAAATCCCATTCTGTTCCTTTTGACCTCTGAAGACATCATATCCTTTGCATTCTATTCCTGTGACTATATCATCGTCAGTCATCCAAGTCTTGCTAATGCTTATAACCTTTTGCCAAGTTGAGCTAACCAATGCCAAAAACACACCCTTATTTTGAATACTTCTGGCATTAGTATGCATAAACTGCAATCGACTTCATTCCACAACCTACCTTACACTTTGTGTTGCTTAGTCCACTAAAGTTAAGAACATTTAGCATCATGTGATCACTTGTCCACTTACTGTATTTTGCCTGGACCTATGCTCAACCTGCATCCTCCTAAACATTCCAGCGTCCCTGACTCTGCGCTTTCAAACTCTAACTGAACAACACTCTCTCAAGGCTCCCGACACCAAATCAATTCAAATACAAGCCATCCATCTTATATAAATCCTTTCTTCCATCAAACTAACTCCACACCATTAATCCTGCACAATCTGTGCACTCACTCAATCACGATCATAGCTCTCCATTTCAGCTTGCCTCTATCATACCATGGCAAAAGACAACTTTTACTCTCTCACTCTTCTTTTTTTTGCATGCACTAGCAAATCTTTCATTTCTTCTTGCATACCACACTTGTCACCTGCTAAATCATTTGTACCAGCCCAAATAAACATCTCTTTCACCTTCACTCTCTACATCCTTACAGTATTAGTGCAGTAGGAAAACATAGTTTGTCACAATCTAATTTTTATCAATGAATCACCATAAAAAATCTGCTCCTTATTCTTATGCTTTCCTTCTTTCATACGAGGGCTGTTCAATAAGTAATAAGACTAATTTTACTGTCGTGAAAACACTCATCACAATATTAATTTCTTTGGAATAAAGAAATGTTGCTGTCTGTATTAACAAAAGAGGCTGATAGATAGCATATACGGGCTGATGTGCCAGAGTGTAACGTGACTATACACAAGCTTGTTTTGGCACGCCTACGAGCCACGACCAGTCATCGAAATGGAAGCGTCCTTGGTACAGCGTTATGCGATTAAATTTTGTGTGCGTTTGCAAAAATCGGCATAGGACACTTTTAACATGCTACGCGAAGCTTTCCACGATGAAGCAATGTCGAGGGCAAGTGTTTTTCTGGCATAAAACATTTAAGGAAGGAAGGCAAAATGTGGAAGATCTCGAACGTGAGGGAAGACCTTCAACGTCCATCACAGAGACAATGATCAACACAACAGCGATTATCATCAAGGAGGATCGCAGAATTACAGTACGCCAACTGCATGTTGTCCTGAATATTTCTGTGGGAAGTGTTCACTCATTTGGGACTGAAACGTGTTTGCGCCCGATGGATTCCCAAACTCTTGACACCGGAGCAAATGCAGCATTGAGTGGATGTGTGCACAGAATGGAAAGAAAGACTGAAACAAGAAGGCAACAACTTCTTAAGCTTGTCCGATGCCGATTTTTGCAAACGCACACAAAATTAAAAATTTAAAACCATAAAACATCATCATCTTTGAAAAAATGTATACACTTCATGGTTACTGATAATGTACATATAAATGCAAAGAAAAGAGCACTGGTAATTTCTAATATTAATGCTATCAGTATTTGAAATTAAATCAATTACTAAATGCACTGCTTTATGAGTAACCCTAACAACAGAAACCAGTTTCTGGAAAGTGGAAAACATTCATTAGCATTAAAGAGAATGAAGACAAGAATTTGAAACTATCCCAAGCAGACCATCTCAATGTTACATGATAAATTTGAAGTATATAGCACAAGTTGTGCACAGGAATTAATAGAAAATTGTGAACAAATTTTGGTGCATTGCATAGGGGGTAGGCTTTCTTCATATGCAAGAGCCGAATTTAAAAAAAAAAAATCTTAAAAAAAGTTACATTGCATTACACTCCCAAAAAATCTTAAAGGCAGTCATTTTGAGAGTGATTTTCAACAAATGAAAATCACCATTAACTATAGAGGGATGCCAGTTAGGATTGTAGAAGCTCACCATTATAATTAGTCTGTGTTTGCCTTGCTACTATTATGCCTGCTTTTATTTAATTTATTTTATTTATTTATTTATTTTTATTTTTAATTACTCAGCCAACAAATTCACCTTGTTCACCAAGATACCTTGGTGAACAAGGTGAATTTGTTGGCTGAGTAATTTAATTAGTTAATTATCAGCTTTAGCCATTTGTTTTACTCCACTCCACATCAATAAGAATAATGAATGTCCAAGCATCCAATCCAGATGAATAATAATAATGGAGTCATTAAACCACTGTTAATTCATTCTTAAATTCATTCAAAAAGAATAATAAATAATAATCCCACTATAGAATGGGTATGGCACAAATGCTCAAGTAGAAGATGATCTTCCTCACCCACACAGCATATGCTATAAATGACTAAACAAGTACAGAAGTACAACTCTATAGATGATTTCCCACGATGATGACAGATTATGCAATGAACAGTAAACTTGACATAATACGAACAGCACTTTAAAATATTAATATGCTGTTCAAAAGAACTGTCAAGATTTGCATATAAACACTTTGCTGATATGATAGCTCAATTTATGAAAACAAAAAAAAGTTCCCTGATTAGTGCTACTAATCATGGAATTTTTTTAAAAGCATACTAGTATAACACCTGCACATATGGTAAATAGATAAGAATTTCCCATCCATATGTTAACCTAATAAATTAATAATTACCTTATTTTGGATGCATATATCACATGATGCTGATCTTCCTATTATATTTGTCCCTAAAAAATAAAAACGTGTAATTAACAGAAAATGAACATAATTACATTTCCCTCTAATTTTCTCAATATGATGTATTCAAAATAACACAAAATGACTAAATGTTATATATAAATATTCATATCTTCTAAGTTCACAAAAAAGTGCTTTTAGCAGAGAAGATATGAACAGTAATTTCTCAGTGCCGGTGCAGCACTGCAGCCTCTATGAATGCAGTCTTGGGTACTAAAGAACTGCATTAGTTGATCTCAATGATGCTCTGCATATGACAGTGGCATAGCAGTAACTCTATGTTGAGAAGGAATATTTAAAAGTTTTTTGTGATACTAAATTTCATCCTATTGGTTGTCAAGAACTGTTATATTTGTGACTTTCTAATTTTACAAGCTTTTTTAAAATGATATCAAGCTCAGTATTTTGTATTATGCATCTATTCCATATATAATCAAATACTTATAATCCTTGTGTTTAGGCTTATATGTTGATTCTCCAGTATTGTGTATTGCTCAAGGAAATTGACAATGCATTTATTAATAAATAAAATTATTTACTTATTATCCTATATTTTGCCTTGTATTACATATGTAAGCAGGCACACTTCAGTAATAAAGGAAAAAAAAAAAAACCCGGAGAGATGCAGGAAGACCTAGAGTACTACAATTATGCCACCTATTGACTTCAGTTAGGTGTTCTTGGTTGTTGGGCTGACTGTCTGTGGATAAGAGTTTCTCATATGGGGGGGGGGTCTGATACAACCATATTTGTTTAGGTTTGGATAGTTGGTGAGAGCTGCAGCTGATTTGAGGAAAAGCCTCTCGAACTTGAATTTGATGAGTAAGGGAGGTTTTTTCCAACAAATCCTGTGCCAGGTATCCAAAGCATGGTCTGCCAATCCAAACAAATCGAGGGTACAGCCCATGGCTGTATCCTCGATTTGTTTGTAGAATTTTCCTTGCCAAACAAATAATTCTTAAAGAGCAACTCACCTACCAATTACTAAATTATGACCCCACCCACACACAGATTACAACCATCCACAGACCTAAAAAATGTTACTTTCTAGCCAGCAGACATAACCAACAGACTAAAACCCTACAATTCCAGAACCTCCACCCCCAACATATTTATGGACTTCCAAAAATCCATAAAGAGGATGTACCTCTATGCCCAATTGTAGATGGTATAGACTCATTTGCCTACAAACTAGCTAAACATTTAGCCAAAGTGCTTTCCTGTACTACTGGCAATACCTCGTCGCATAAAAAACTCAGCCCATTTTAAATCCAATATACAAGATCATGCACTCTGCCACACTGACTTAATGATCAATTTGATGTCTCCTCCTTATTCACAAATATCCCACTTAAAGAGACACCTTGGCACTTATTCAAACAGAATTTCTTCCCACTATCTCAGCCCTCTTTCAGTTCACTATGAACTCGGACTATCTGTTTGATTTAAATAGTCTAGCAATGATAATTCTTAATGGCTTTTGAAAGTAATTAATACAGCTAGTACCTATCCCCTTCATATTATGATCCACATGAACAGTGATGGCTCATGGCTTAAAATCGTGGGGGTGCTGCAACTTTCAAAATATACATACACACTATAAGTACAGTGTGTACGTGTTTGGATAAAATATCAAAATTATGGAAAAAATTTTTAACAAAATGAAACATGAAAAAATATTGTTTATTATCGATTAAATTATACAGTTTAGTATAATTCAAAATTACTTAAAAAATAAAATCCATTATCATAACCCCAATAATGTTCTAAAATAAAAACTATAACAAATGTTGTGTCTTTAATTGTAATGTCCAAATATTTAAAGAGACGGAGTAAACATGATAAGCACTACGAACACTCTACTACTGGCGTAAACTGCATATAAACAACAGTGGAACTGCCCGAAGGAAAGTGCCACATTATGTTAATAGCTTGCATCGCACTATGATGTGCATATGCTTGCGCATAGCAATATGACACTATGGTAAACAGTGCTGCTAGCGTCCTTTGCCCTCCTAAGTGCTACAAGATGGTTTTTATTATTTTTTATACAAAATAAGAGAATTGTATAGGATTGTTCATGATAAAATTAAATGTTACAAGCAAATATAAATAAATTAATAAATATATTTATATATCGAGAAAAATTGGGGTGCTGTAGTTCTGCAGTGCCTATGCACGAGCTGCCCCTGCACATGAAGTCAAAGATATTTCACCGTTGTGACCTGTGTTATGTCATTAACATGAACATTTTATTTTTAATGTTGAGGCAATTTGTGACAAATTATTGCCTTTTGTCTAGACACTTTGTGGAATCTAGGGTTCTTAACTGGAAACAATTAACTGGCTCTGTTGAGATGAACAGGAATGTTGTGGAACCATTCTGAGAAGAGACCAGCATCTTTTTTTATGCAGCTTCTATCATATTTAATTTTTTTTTTCCATATATGAATCACACACACATGAATAATTGTATAAACCAATCATTCAGAAATCTTACTACAATGACCAAATGCAGTATATTCTTAGCCACTTAAGATCCCCAATAAGCAGAGTGGTGGCTCCTACTAGGCAATGAAAATCATTAACATCTAGACTTCATAAACATCTGTATCATAACAGGATTTAAATCAAGAGTCTGTTAGTTAAAATGCTGAAACTCTATTTATTTGGCCAACAAAGCTGATAATTAATGAACAGTGTGTGTGTGTGTGTGTGTGTGGATGGATAGCATGTGGGTGTCATTTGCATAGATTTTATAAGTAAGGTGTGAGATAAAATGGTTCCCTGAGGTAAACTGTAGTATTTCTGAACCTATGGTTCATGTAGTCCTTTATGGCCTAAGTATAAAATGATAACAAAAGCTTTTATCAGTATGGAGCTCCCTACAATAATGAACTGTTTTTGGCTACAATTACTTTAAATTAAAAATATTCAGAAGACATTAACGAGAATAATGGTATGATGAAATCATCAGCCAACCTTTGTGCTATTAATTCCTCTAGAAACAGCAAATCTTTGGAGATTAATTTTTAGTGGTTCTGTCTATGGTTGAGATATGTTTCAGAGTTTGCTAAAATATGAAGTTGAAATAAAAATCAAACTTGAAGTTGAAATTATATGAAATCTATGGAATAAAGGAAATGCTAAATATATTATGAAGACAATAAATAAAATGTAATGAAGATTACAAAATGAGAAGTAAAAGAGCAAGTATAAAACAACTCTAAAAGCAAAATTAGAATGTGAAACAAAGTAAAGATATATTTTAAAGGACCTAAGAAATCTAAAAACATAACAAAATATAAATGTATATAATTTAAAATGCTGTTAAAATGACACAAACAAAAAGGGGAGAATATATTTATGATGTGAAAGACCATTTCAGTATGACTGTCATCAGAAAAGTGGAAGATTAGTAGTATACACTATATGTAGACTGCATCAATGAGCTGTTTCGTTATGATTGCTAAAAGTTTTTTTGTGCATATTTCATTATGGAGCTGCCAAACTTCAGAGATGATATAGGGATGGTAGACATTAACTGCATTGTAATGTTTCTGTATTGCTATATCCTCAGATATTCTTAGGTTAATTAATTAATTTTTTTTTTTTGAAAATGAAGAATGCTTACTTTTACAGAAAGTAAGACAGAAAGAACATGTGGGAGATGTAAATCACAACAGAATTATCACATCAGGTTTAGCTCACCATTTTGCAACATCCAATCATGTTATAGACTGGAAAAACAGTTCAATGCCTTACATCGAGGATGACTACAGACACAGAACTTTCAAAGAATCAGCAGTGGTGCTATGCACAGGTAGCAATTTAAATAGAAATCAGGATGCTCTTCTTAAAGACATATGGAAAAATCTCATCAACACTCTCAGCTTAACAGAACTACAATTCGCAAAAAACCACACAACACGTGGCCGTGTACCGGATTCTGACTAATGCATGCACACTTCCAAACGCAAATTATCAAATGTAACAGCCTAACAGGTACTAACACTTCTGTATTCATGTAACTTGATGCATTTGTATTTACACCAATACAGTCTTGATAATGCTAGACAGTAGCTAGTGAAACTGGTTGGCAATTTGTATTCTATTCATTAAATTGTATGGTCTCTTATTAACAAAGTTCTCAGTTTTAATACATTAGACCAAATATTAACAATTTAACACTTACTTTCACTATTTGGGGGATGTGGATAAATTCAAATGCATGTGCAACTCTTTCTGTGGATGTAAATTTTTAGAAATTTGTCAGAAAAGAGAACACGGCATTTCACAAAAAAAAATCCATTTAAAAGATTGAAAAAAATTTAAAACTGCTCCAGTGAAAAATACATTTACAATGAATTATAAAATGGCTATATTGATAACCAAGAAGATATCAGCTCTTAGGAAGTGACTTTTATATGAAGTAAGCTGCAATACACTACTGGTAATTACTACAACTCAGCTGTGCTCAGCTTGGTGACAAATTCAAAGTAAATTCTATGAAAACAAATTCCTATTGAACTTGAACATGACTAATAAATTATTAGTTTATTAGTCATGTTCAAGTTAGTGGTCCAAGAATAGCCTACAGGCAGCTGAAAAGTCCTGCTATAGTTTATAAATTAAATTAAAGATGCCAAGAAATTATATTCTTTGTTTATCCTTTATCCAAGTGTAAGCAAACAAAGTATACACATGACTAGGCTATTTGTATACAGAGGCTAATGACCACATTAATTGCTTTAATATCCCATAATGCAAAACACACATCTTTTCAGGTGTGTATAATGCTAAGAATGCACATTAATAGAAGAGCACATGTAGAGTCTATGCCATTGCTACATTTAGCTGTAGCAATGGTGTTGACATTGGGAAAAAAGAAGTTTATTGTTGAGTATTATTTTCATTCATATGGAGCTGGAAGAGCAAATGGTCAATGGAGCAAATGAATGTGGACTTGACAACTTTCTTTATCTAATCTTTAAAATAAAATATAACTTCTGTGCAAAACTTAAGCTTCAACCAGTTAGCCAAACCAGACTTAACACACTCATGAAGTAGAATATAATCTTAATGCTCCTGTAAACTGTCTTACTATGGACAGATCAGGACCATATCAGTCTTATCAAATTGCAGAAATCTGGCCTCGCTCAACATGGAGTTGAAAACCAAAACCATAGGATCCATTGGGACCAAACTGTTACATAGACCTTTATATAAACAGGAATGTTTATAAAAAGAAAGTGCTAAAGCCCTACTTCACAGACCAAATCTAAACCGTAATGACATTCTTGCTATTCCTAAAGTATGGGAAATTGTCATACAAAATTGTGTAAAATAATAATTCCCCCCCCCCTCCAGATTATATATATTTTTAAATTTAATTCTATAACACATTACTGCACGCATATTGGGATTCCATTGTAATCATGTGCCCTAACTGTATGTTATTCCTAGTATTGTTTGAATTATCTGTACTGACGATGTCCTAAGATACTTAAGATGAAATATTTACGTATTAAAACTTATTAATGTGGTTATTATGTGTGTTTGTTTAGTCATGAATTACCCACAGGTTTCATTGTATCATATAATCTTAATGTTCTTCTATATGAATCTGAGCTGAATGATCCGTTTGCCCAATAATAACATGAGCATGGGATTCTATGAACTCCAGGATGTGATGCGATTAAAACTTTAGTTCACTGATCCAAAAGATCATAAACTATGATTCACTGGTTCTCTTCTAAATAAAGAACAGTCTCTTATCAGAGCTAATTTCATCTCTAATGGATACAATACTAAAATAATCAATAAAATAATTTATTCCTCTAGAAGAAGTTTCCAGAATTTCCATTTCATAGGTAAAGGGAGTATCACAGAGAACTGTGAAGCTTGCCAAATTAAAGATAAATATCTTCCTCTTTCCCATCCTGGTGCCCCATGCAACCTTATTATTCTATTTCATGAGTCTGATAAGTCTGGTTTTGCCAGCCATGCTTTTATCCACTAGGCACAGAAATCGCCGGAATAAAACTACGAGTAGTTTTAAAAAGTTTTTTTCTAGAAGTTTTACAAAGAAGTTATTTTATACTTGAAAAATTAGATAAAGAAAACTGTGAAACCCCAAATTCACAGACCAAACTTCAACAAAACGATTACGTCAAACTTCCCAATTTTGGGAAGTCATCCTACATAACAGGACTGTTATGTAAGATTGTTATAATCCTCATCTCTGTATTTCATGAATTAGTATTATTTTAATTTAATTCTTTGAATTTTAACAGTTGTAGATGGAGTTATCTGCCAGCACTTACTGTCAAACATGCTTGCATTTTAAACGTGGTTCTTATTTTATCTCTTTTCATCTGTATGCATTGACAATGGCTAGGAACTTAGATGAAAATTCTACAAATAACAAATAATTTTTCCTTATGTAAGTGTCATTCTGTTACTATTTTTATCATTATGTTCTACTTATGTTTTATGTTTTACTTAGCGGTGCTTAAGGATCAAAGCTGTATAACTGAGAGGAGACCTCCATATAGCCTTTAAAGGAATGTGGAGAACTAACCAGGGCTTCTGACCTAATGTCCAATCCTCACCTTCTCGTGGTGCACTCCGTTGGGTATCTACTTGGATACTGAACGAATGAGGATGAGCTGGCAATTTGGGATTTAGTCGACCAAATTGTATTCTTATTGGTTAAACCAAAATATAGAATGATGGTACAACATGACAAAATTTCATGCCGGCTGTCGTTGCCCGGTTAAACAAGGCCCCCGTTGTTTTTGCCAGGGAACTAGGGCGAACAGCGAAAAGTCAGCTACTGGAACAAATTTGAAAACAAACCCCAACTCAACATCACCAGAGTTAAAGATCGGTACTATCAACATAAGAAGCCTGAATGGCAAAGAACTGGAGCCAGCTGAGGAATTAGATAAGTACCAGACATAATAGGGGTGACTGAAACAAAAAAGACAAAAACTGGTGAGATCTTTCTGAGCAATAAATACAAAATATTATATTCAGGCAATGACAATCAAGGAAAAGAAGGAGTAGCCATAGTATTCAACACAAAATACGAGGCTAATCTTCTTGAATGGCAGTCAGTCTCAAGTAGGGTAATGTGGGCAAATATGAGAATGGGGAACTGGACAATGAGACTTATTTGTGCCTATGGTCCCACAGAAGGTTCTATTAAGGTAGACGTGGAGGAATTTTTTGAGGCTTTAGAAAAAGCAACTGACACAACGAAAAAGGAAAAGTTGGTCCTGGTTGGGGATCTAAATAGCAGAGTAGGAAATGATTGTGAGACATACAAAAATATTTTGGGAAAATTTGGAGAAAAGAGCAAAGCTAATAATAATGGCAAACATCTGTTGGGTTTCTGCTCAGGACATGGACTGGTTATTACTAACACCATGTTCCAACATAAAAATGTGCACAAATTCACATGGAGAGAAGAGGCAAGGAATAAGAAAAGTCTCATTGACTATGTTATTGTTGATAGTGATGTTTTCTCCCTGGTGCAGGACACCAGAGTGTGCAGAGGATTTGAAATTGGAAGTGATCACTATTTAGTCTTGAGCAGGATAAAATTGAATTTCATATTGAAAAGAATAACATGCAAGAAAGTTTTAAAGCGAATAAAAGTTGAGCATCTCTCAGATGTGAACTGTAGACTAAAATACAGAAAGATTATTGAAAAGAAAATGAAAGAGTTTGAGAACAGGAACCAAACCTTGGAGATTCAGTGGCAAACTCTAAAGAAAACATTGATTGATTCTGCAAGAGAGGCATGTGGTGAGGTTGTGTGCAAGGATAAAAAAATCAGAACTCCCTGGTGGACACAGGAAGTTAAAGAGGCAGTGAAGGAAAAGAAGAAAGCATATCCAAAGTTCCTGGCAAATAAGTCAGCTTTTACTCTTACAGAATACAGAGACAAATGTAAGAAAGCTAAACAGTGTGTAAAACTAGCTAAACAAAAGTCATGGGAGGACTTTGGCAAGAATATAGAAAATAAATATCAAGAAAGTGGCAAAATATTCTGGAGGTTGTTGAAGAAGCTTAGGAATGGAGGAAAGAGTGCTTAAAAGGAGTTAGAGATGATAAAGGTGACATGAAAACAGGAGAAAAAGATATCCTTGAAGTATGGAGTAATTACTTTGAAAAACTGCCAAATGAAACAAGCAGTGATAACAGCACAGTGATAAAAAAACACTGACCAGGCATGCAGTCAGGAATACATATCCATACTTGAAGTAGAAAAAGCCATCAAAGGCTTGAAATGTGGAAAGGCAGCAGGAGTAGATGATATTCGACCAGAAATGCTGAAGTATGGTGGTATAAAAATCTTACAGTGGCTGCACTGCATATTTCAGAAAGCCTGGACAGAGGGACGAATTCCCGATGATTGGAGCAGAGCTCTCATAGTACCCATATATAAAAAGGGAAATAAAACTGCATGTGAGAATTAGAGGTATTTCCCTACTGCGTGTTCCTGGCAAGATCTATGCAAGTATACCTGAGAAACGGTTGAGAAGAACAAGTTGGATTCAGGCCAAATAGAGGCTGTCAGGATCAATTCTTCACTTTACGACAAACAGTCGAGAAAGCATGGGAATATAACAAAGATCTGTATTTAAGTTTTGCCGATTTGGAAAAGGCATATGACAAAGTGCAAAGAGAGAAGCTAATCAATACGCTACAGTTATATGGTGTGAATGGGGCATTATATCAAGCAATACTTAGTCTTTATTTGAGTTGTAAGTCAGCAGTTAGAATTGAAGGAAGTACAGGAAGATGGTTTAATGTTAACTCTGGTGTGAGACAAGGATGTACATTATCCCCTCTGTTATTCATTATCTATATGGATCACATTATGAAGGAAAGTGGTATTAAACATAATATCAAAATTGGAGATGTTAATGTCTTATGCGGATGATGTTATACTTCTAAATAAATCCGCTACAAGTCTGCAAGATTCTCTGACTAAACTGAATAGCTGTTGTAATAGATATGGTATGAAGGTCAGCAATAAAAAGACAAAGACAATGAAAATAGGCAGAATCAGTGAAAATGTCAACTGTGTTGTGAAACAAGTAAAACATTTCAGCTACTTAGGCACGATTTTTACTGAAGATGGTCAATTAAATATAGAAATAGACAACATAATCAGCAAAGCTGGTAGGGTGGGAAGTCAATTGAATAAATTCATATGGAGTAAGAGAGAAATTAGTCGGAACACTAAATTAGCTGTATACAAGACAGTGTTCAAACCAGTTTTAACTTATGGATCTGAGAGCTGGGTCAGAAGTAAAACACTTGACCAAAGACTAGAGACCGCAGATATGAGAGTCCTGAGAAAGATTATAGGCATGAATAGATGGCATCAATGGCAATATCATATTAAAAATGAGGATATTAGGAAAGAACTTGACATTGTCATCATCCAGGAGATTAGTAGAGCTAATCTCAGGTGGTATGGTCACTTAAACAGAATGGGGAAAGAAAGATTAGCAAAGCAAGTGTTCTCTGCCAGGTTGGCAACAAAACGACTCAGAGGAAGACCAAGATATAGGTGGATTGATACGGTACAAAGTGCCTTAGACAATAGAAATATAAGATCTGGTAATGTTGGAGTCTTGACAAGTAACAGACTGATTTGGAGGAAAATTGTAGATAGGAAGTTAGTAATGATGTAATTTTTTTCATATAGTACTATCATACCCTGTATGCCCCTTGAGGGTACATGGCAGGAATTTGATGATGATGATGTTCTACTTATGCCTCTATATTTAGTTCTATGAAGTTGGAAATCTTTTAGATTTAGATGTTTTCTTATAATGGAAGTTATAAGAAAACAGTTATAAGAACTTACAATCTTATAAAACAAATTTGTTCAAATTTTGCTTCTAAGTCCAATAAACATATTTGCATGATGCTCACATAATTTCGTATATCTAAGATGCACTTTTTCAATGTCAACATTTAAGGGAATTTTTAATAACATTATGGCATTTTAAAGCATGAAGCTGAGATATCTATTGTTAAATTTTCGATAAGATCATCTAATTTTGGAAAACAGATATTTCAAAATTTATATCCATATTAAGTTGTATTATTCTATCAAAATTTTCTTTTCATGGTTTAAAATAAATGAAATAGTTTTTCTCTAAATTTCTTTTCAACAATGGTAATTTGTTTTGAAATCCATTATATGGCTACAAATTGCTTAATATTTTGACCTTTTTCTTGTAAGGATGTAGGCAAATTCTCTGTAATATCTTAAGAAAGCAAGTAAACTAAGAAAACTAACATCAAGAGAACTTGTTAACACACTATCAGCATAGTATGCAGTCAAGTTATGGGAAGTCCTCGTTCTCCCATACTCATTAACTACTTTATGAAGTGTTTGAAGATCATTTTTGTCTTTTAATGACATTTCTCTTAAACCTATACTGTGGTTTAAATATGTGCATGACATATTTGCTGTATGGAATGGTTCTCCATTTGATTTAGGACTTTTCATCTGTAAAATGAATGCGATTCATTATTAGGATTTAGTTCACTTGAAAGATGGAGGAGGAAAACAACCAGTTGACTTTCCTGGATTTATTGATTCTTCATCATCAACCAAATAGTAGTTTGGAATTCTCAGTATTTCAAAAAGAAATTCATACTGACTGTTATATCCGCACTACATCACATTGTCATTCAAGATCTTATTATACATCGTGTTGATACTGTTAAATTGTGAATGAAACTATGTTGTGTAATTTATTTTTTTTCATTCACATTTAACATTGCTTATTATGTATTAATCATGATTTGTATAAAAATTATTTATTATTCCTTAATTTAGGATTACTATTTAAATATTTATTCTAAACTTAACCTACTATTAAATTTTAAGCAATAATATGTGCAGAATTTATAATAACTAAAATATATATATGACGATGTAACGAAAAGTGTTATTATAATTAATTGTGTACGTAATGAAAAAGCTGATTAAGTAGCTCAAATATTCTGTTTATTCTTATTTGTGAAAATTTAACGTTATGTAATCACTCATGTAGTAGTAGAGCATTGTATTACATTAGCGAAATGTTTGCATTTTGTTGTTGTCATGGAGATGCATGAAATAAACAAGCACAAGTCAAAGAGAGCGTGACCTTCGGACTGAAAGGAGAGGAAAAGAAATTAAGATTTTTAATTAGAGAGAAGAGAGGAAGTTTTTGCGGAGCGGGAAGGAAGGTAGGATACAAGCAAAGGAAGTGGAAGAAAATTATAAGTTCTCTAGGGCAGAAATTCATGAGAATAGTGTTTAGAAGTGAGCCAAAACATAGTGAATCATATACTTAGCTGCAAGTGAAGTCAGCTGTGTTGTAAAGGAAAATTAATGCCATAACCGGATAAATAAAGAACTGGACATTCAATGGAAAATTCTGATTAGTTCCAGTTAGTCTAGGATTACGTCTTAATTCTATGTTGCCCTGAGAAGAATTATATTGAAATTAACTAGTCTGAGAAAAGTAAACAAGGAAAGATATCAGTGCTTTATTGATGTGTTTTTTTTGAGTAGTGAAGCGCGATTAGCAGTAGTTCAATTAAATCGTTGGAGAATTTTTTTTAATGTGTTCCGCTAACGTAAATAAGTTAATTCATAAGTGTGCTCACAATTAATTGATGTATTGAAGATTGTATCTGGTAAGAGTAGTCATACTTGTTTGTTTATTCTAACATTAACATATCTTCGAAGTTCAAAGTCCAAAATAAGATTGCTTGGAATATTGTCACCTTGATTAGTGCTTCCTGTGAATTTAAATATTAAGTACAGCTGATAGATATGTGGATACTGATTAAATAAGAAGTTTCGTTTTATTAACTTGAGTTAAGAAAGCTTGTGATTTTGAAACTGTGAATTGTATGTGAAAGTTTAGAACATTGAAGTGGCATGAGTGACTTAGCAAGATGTGTTAAGTTGATTGTATTGTTTCATTTTAAAGCAGAATTCTTGTATTTGTTATATATATATCATATATTAAATGTTTTATTTTGTTAATCTAAATATTGTGTTTGCCTGAATTCCTTTTTATTGCACCGTTCATAAATATTCGAATCTTGCAGGAACCCCAAGTGGAATAGTAAATAATTCGGCCTAAATAAATGAGGAGACTGCTAACTTAATTAAGAATTGATCCTACTATTTTATATAGACTAATTTAAAAATGGGGTGGTGCAGTATAATTATAAATTTCAATACTTTTGGATCGGTGATCAATTTGCAATTAGTTGTTATATTGATAAGAGTGACTTGAACCAAGATGGCAGATTTAGAACATAACATGAAAATAGAACGTCACGACAATACTTTATGTTGTAGAGAGGACTTATTTCTTCAAGAGTGAATTACTATCACTGTACTATCATAGTAACAGTTTTAGGCTCCCTATCTCCATGTCTCAAGAAGAAATCTCTTAGATTCTTGTTAAAGAAATAATGAGACATACTGTGAAAGGTCTGAGGCTTCTCAACATCTTTGTATCCTTTCATCCTAGGAGGAAAATTTCAACCTTCCTTTCTTCACCTAAGAACACAACATCATCCACTTAGCTTTCCAGGTGTTCTACCAGACTCCTAGCACTTGTGGCTAGTCTTATTTTTATCAATCAGACATCTTTCATGCTTTGTCCTCTGTCCAGTCTATATCCCCATAGTTGAAATCACCCATAATGATAGTCCTACTTATATCCATAACATTTATATATCCATTCAGTTCACTGTCCTCTGACAGTATCAGAGAACTGACAGATAGACTAAAGTGAAGGAAAATTGTTGATAGGAAGTTAGTAACACTGTAAACATTTTATTCTGTACTATCATCATAGTATCCTGTACACTTGAGAGTGCATATGTGAGCAATTTGATGGCAATGATGAATTGGACCCAATATGATGACTGCACTTTAAAGGAAATCACCTATGATAATTATTACTTGAATTGAAGATTTCATCATCATCAAATTACTGACTTCTTCTTTACTTTTTTTTTTATTGCATGCTGATAACTAACTTCATTTATTATTAATTTTTGCACTAAAGAAAGGAGATTTAGTCACACTCTCATTAAGTACTCCTCTTATCATGGAATCACCATACAAAATTTTTTCTTACTTTCCTTCCTTCTCTAGACATTCATGTTTCTTACCTAACACTCTTACTTTTTCTCTTCTCAGCTCTAACAGTTTCCTGATGTTTCTGTAATCTTTTCATCTCGCACTCTATTCTATAAATAACTCCATAAGAACACTTTATTTCTTCCATTATGCCTCTTTGTTCTCCTGATCTTCCACCACTACATTTTCAACAATATTGCCAATACTATCATTTACCAGACTATCAACAATCTTTATTTCAGTATCACATGTTTTACTCTCTCCACACAATAGGCACTCATTCTCAAAACAATTTGCATATCTGTAACCGTCTTACTTTCTTTCCATAAATATATCCAGGAATTCAGTTAATTTTAGAAAAATTAAAAAAAATTAAATAGTCTTTTTATTGGATTTACTCGAATATTACTTGTCCTTGAATACCCCCCCCCCCCCCCCGATTTTACTTTACGAAAAAAAGTTTCACATATACCTGGCATATGAAAAAAGTTTAAAACTTTAAGAAATAGATAGCGAATGTTGTCATGGTAGTTTCAGATATTTTGGAATTCAGTTGAAAAGAATCAGCATTTCAACTCAACAATCATCGTCTTGCCTTTGTCGTTGAGTCACATGATCTTTTGTTAATACCGCACCAATAATATGCATCTTTTCATAGCTGCACGATTTCTACTGACCTACCTTTGCTGTCCATTTCATGCTCCACTTTCAGCTCCCATTAATCATTAGTGAAGGAGTGTTCATAATGTATCTCAAGTCTTGTAAATTACTGGTAATTTTTGTTTGAAATATGGAGAAACATTTCAGTTAGAGTGCTGGTTTTAAACTCATATGATTCCGAAATGATAAAAGGACAAGCAACAACAAAACTGTCTGTTTTAATTTAATTATAGAAGCAGTGTCGCTAAAGAAACAAATATATCGCGTGATGAAGGTGAGTGGCTGATCACGTGTATAACATTGATAATTAAAATTTAATTACTGGAAATTTATTTTGCACTTGGTTAGACTATAATGAATTTAATTTAATCCTTTATCCAAGTGTAAGCAAACAAAGTTTGCACCTGAAAATATCTTCAGGACTGAGGTAAGGTGATACATCCCTTGGCAACTCGTAGCAAAGGTGGATCAAGTTCTCATCACTCTTTGTCTTAGCATCTCCCATAATGCAAAGCACATCTCCTTGCAGACATGTATACTGCTATGCAGGGAAGGGCCACTACCCAGACCGGTTTCGACCTTTATTGAGGTCTCGTCAGTGGAAGACAGACCCAGAGTGGTGATACTAAGGCAAAAGCCTCAGTCCTGAAGATATTTTCAGGTGCAAACTTTGTTTGCTTACACTTGGATAAAGGATTAAACTAAATTCATTATAGTCTAACTAAGTGCAAAATAAAAATCCAATATCTTTCTCTAAATCCAGAGTAATTTAATAATAAGGTAGTTCACCGGTTGGCAACACGTATAGGTAATCCATTGCTTCTGCCTTAGTATCACCACTCTGGGTCTGCCTCCCACTGATGAGACCTCAATAAAGGTTGAAACTGGTCTGGGTAGTGACCCTTCCCTTAATGCATAACAGTATACATGTCTGCAAGATGTGCTTTGCATTATGGGAGATACTGAGACAAGGAGTGATGAGAGCTTGGTCCACCTTTGCTACGAGTTGTCAAGGGATGTACCACCTTACCTCAGTCCTGAAGATATTTTCAGATGCAAACTTAGTTTGCTTACACTTGGATAAAGGATTAAACTGAATTCATTAAAATTTAAATGCATTCATTTTATAAATAATGTGAGCAATTATAAATTATAATGAACACTGTTTATAATGAATTCAATTATAAACGTCAATTTAGTTTTTATCAAATATCAACAGAAATATCATCAATAATATCAACAGAAAAATCAAAAACTATGGCCTTTAAAAAACAAGATCCAGCAAGAAGATAGTAATAGATAGATAATAGTGATAGATAGATAATAATAATAGATAACGAGATCTTAGAACAGGTGAATTCATTTAACTACCCAGGATGTATGATCACATATGAAAATGAAAAAGATATAAACGTAAAAATTGCAAAATATTTAAAATAACAGGTGTGATTCACTCTATATTTAAACCAAACCTAGTTCGTTCCAACATAAAAATGTGCACAAATTCACATGGAGAGAAGAGGCTAGGAATAAGAAAAGTCTCATTGACTATGTTATTGTTGATAGTGATGTCTTCTCCCTGGTGCAGGACACCAGAGTGTACAGAGGATTTGAAATTGGAAGTGATCACTATTTAGTCATGAGCAGGATAAAATTGAATTTCATATTGAAAAGAATAGCATGTAAGAAAGTTTTAAAGCGAATAAAAGTTGAGCAGTTCTCAGATGTTAACTGTAGACTAAAATACAGAAAGATTATTGAAAAGAAAATGAAAGAGTTTGAGAACAGGAATCAAACCTTGGAGATTCAGTGGCAAACTCTGAAGAAAACATTGATTGATTCTACCAGAGAGGCATGTGGTGAGGTTGTGTGCAAGGATAAAAAAATCAGAACTCCCTGGTGGACACAGGAAGTTAAAGAGGCAGTGAAGGAAAAGAAGAAAGCATATCAAAAGTTCCTGGCAAATAAGTCAGCTTTTACTCTTACAGAATACAGAGACAAATGTAAGAAAGCTAAACAGTGTGTAAAACTAGCTAAACAAAAGTCATGGGAGGACTTTGGCAAGAATATAGAAAATAAATATCAAGAAGGTGGCAAAATATTCTGGAAGTTGTTGAAGAAGCTTAGGAATGGAGGAAAGAGTGCTGTAAAAGGAGTTAGAGATGATAAAGGTGACATGAAAACAGGAGAAAAAGATATCCTTGAAGTATGGAGTAATTACTTTGAAAAACTGCTAAATGAAACAAGCAGTGATGACAGCACAGTGATAAAAAAACACTGACCAGGCATGCAGTCAGGAATACATATCCATACTTGAAGTAGAAAAAGCCATCAAAGGCTTGAAATGTGGAAAGGCAGCAGGAGTAGATGATATTCGACCAGAAATGCTGAAGTATGGTGGTATAAAAATCTTACAGTGGCTGCACTGCATATTTCAGAAAGCCTGGACAGAGGGACGAATTCCCGATGATTGGAGCAGAGCTCTCATAGTACCCATATATAAAAAGGGAAATAAAACTGAATGTGAGAATTACAGAGGTATTTCCCTACTGAGTGTTCCTGGCAAGATCTATGCCAGTATACTTGAGACACAGTTGAGAAGAATTGTGGAAGAAAAGTTTGGTGAAGAACAAGCTGGATTCAGGCCAAATAGAGGCTGTCAGGATCAGATCTTCACTTTACGACAAATAGTCGAGAAAGCATGGGAATATAACAAAGATCTGTATTTAAGTTTTGCCGATTTGGAAAAGGCATATGACAAGGTGCCAAGAGAGAAGCTATTCAATACACTGCAGTTATATGGTGTCAGTGGGGCATTATATCAAGCAATACTTGTCTTTATTTGAGTTGTAAGTCAGCAGTTAGAATTGAAGGAAGTACAGGAAGATGGTTTAATGTTAAATCTGGTGTGAGACAAGGATGTACATTATCCCCTCTGTTATTCATTATCTATATGGATCACATTATGAGGGAAAGTGGTATTAAACATGATATCAAAATTGGAGATGTTAATGTCAGCTCTTTCATTTATGCGGATGATGTTATACTTCTAAATAAATCCGCTACAAGTCTGCAAGATTCTCTGACTAAATTGAATAGCTGTTGTAATAGATATGGTATGAAGGTCAGCAATAAAAATAGGCAGAATCATTGAAAATGTCAACTGTGTTGTGAATGGAGAACCTGTGGAACAAGTAAAACATTTCAGCTACTTAGGCACAATTTTTACCGAAGATGGTAAATTAAATATAGAAATAGACAACATAATCAGCAAAGCTGGTATGGTGGGAAGTCAATTGAATAAATTCATATGGAATAAGAGAGAAATTAGTCGGAACACTAAATTAGCTGTATACGAGACAGTGTTCAAACCAGTTTTAACTTATGGATCTCAGAGCTGGGTCAGAAGTAAAACACTTGACCAAAGACTAGAGACCGCAGATATGAGAATCCTGAGAAAGATTAGAAGCATGAACAGATGGCATCAATGGCAATATCATATAAAAATGAGGATATTAGGAAAGAACTTGACATTGTCAGCATCCAGGAATGCATTAGCAGAGCTAATCTCAGGTGGTATGGTCACTTAAATAGAATGGGAGAGGAAAGATTAGCAAAACAAGTGTTCTCTGCCAGGTTGGCAGGAAAACGACCCAGAGGAAGACCAAGATATAGGTGGATTGATACGGTCCAAAGTGCCTTAGACGATAGAATATAAGATCTGATAATGTTGGAGTCTTGACAAGTAACAGACTGATTTGGAGGAAAATTGTAGATAGGAAGTTAGTAATGATGTAATTTTTTCATGTAGTACTGTCATATCCTGTACACCCCTTGAGGGTACATAGCAGGAATTTGATTTGATTGATTTGACCTAGTTCAAAAACAAACCAGACTAAAAGGTATACAATACATTAGCCCTATCAGTCTTATTGTATGGAAGTGAAATCTGGACAATAAAACAAAAAGACAAACAAAGATTAATAACAGCAGATATGAAGTTTATGAGAAAAACTGCAAAGTATACTCTATTTGATCACAAAAGAAATGAAGAAATTATGAAAGAATTAAACCGAGAATCAGTAATAGAAAAAATTAAAAAATATAAACATAAATGAATGGAACACGTTCTAAGAAAGAAAATAGAAAGATTATCGAAACAAGCCTTAAAGTTTAAAGTACAAGTCATTAGGAAAAAGAAAACCAGGACATCCTCTTAAACGATTCAACGATGACTTCTAAGGCCGGAACATGCCACACTAGGCCTAAATCCTTGATATGCATGATGATGATGATGATGAATTTAGATTATTTCTGAAAAACTTTAGTTTCCTAAAATCCCTGCATATATCTTGCATCACAATTTTTTAACTCAAATTTTGTGGAAAAAAGTGCGAGTTATATTCGGGTAAATACGGTAATTCTTCATCAACCTGATGGCAGCCTACTATTATCAGTATTTCAGAAGATGACTCCATAAAGCACATTATATTCAAGCTGGATTCTGACCAAATCGAGGTTGTCAGGATCAGATTTTCACTTTAACACAAATCATTAAGAAATCATGGGAATATAACAAGGATTTGTATTTAGGTTTTGTAGATCTGGACAACAGAATTAGTAAAGTTGGTATGGTAGAGAGCTAAATAAATTTATATGAAATAAGAAAGAAATTAGTCAAAACACTAAACTAGCTGTATGCAAGGCAGTTAAATCAGATCTATTAAAATTGCAACCAATTTTAATAGATCTGAAAGCTGGGTTAGAAATAAAACACTTGATCAATGACTGGAGACCACAGAGTTCTGAGAATGATTAGTGGAGTGAACAGATGTCATCAATGGCAGTATTGTATTAAAAATGAGGATATTAGAAAATAACTTACCATTGTTAGCATTCAGGAATGTGTTAGCAGAACTAATCTCAGATGGTATGGTCACTTAAATAGAATGGGAGAGGAAAGATTAACAAAACTAGTGTTCTTTGCCAGGGTGGCAGGAAAAAGACCTAGAGAAAGATCAAGATCTAGGTGGACTGATACAGTAAAAAGTGCTTTAAAAGGCAGAAATGTAAGATCTGATAATATTGGAGTCTTGACAGATAGCAGATTAATTTGGAGAAAAACTGTTGATCAGAAGTTAGTAATAGTGTAACTTTTTCATGTAGTACCACCATAATATTCTGTACATCCCCTTGAGGGTACATATCAATAATTTGATGATGATGAACACTTCAATTCAAGTAATAATTATCAGAAGTCATTTCCTTTAAAATGCAGTCATCATATTGGGTCTAATTCATCATCTCCATCAAGCTGCTCATACATGCACTCTCAAGTGTCCATGATACTATGATAGTACAAAATGAAAAGCTTACAGTATTACTAACTTGCTATCTACAATTTTCTTTCACTTAAGGCTATCTGTCAGCACTCTGATACTGTCAGTCATTATCTTTCGATCTTTTAAGGTACTTCTACCTACATCTTTGACTTACTCAAGTCTTTTTCACAACATCCTGGCATCAAATACTTGACCTTTCCTTTCTCATTCTGTTTAAGTGACCATACCATCTTAAATTAACTTTGATCACACATTCCTGAATAGTAACAATACCAAGTTCCTTCTTAATATCCTTATTTTTAACAGGATTCTTCACCTGTTAAAAATTCTGTTCATGCCTATAATTTTTTTTGTTTTGTTTTTTGAAATATCATATCTGTGGTCTCCAGTTTGTGATGAACTGTTTTATTTCTAATTGAGCTCTGAGATTCATAAGTCAAAACTGGATTGAGTACTGTCTTGTCACACAGTTACTTTACAGTATTGATTAATTTCTCTCTTCTTACCATATTTATCAAATATTCACCAGACAAGACCTGACATGTTTTAATTCTTCTATAGGTTCCGTTTAAGAGGCTGCTGATGTTTTCAGTGTTCCTGCCTATTTTAATAATCTTTTTTTTTTAATGCTGATTTTCTTACCAAATCTGTTACAAGTTATTCAATTTAGTTAAGGAATCTGTACTTATACCGATTTATTGAAGTGTATAACATTATCTGTTTCAAGTCAAGAGCTGAGATTAACTTCTCCAATTTTGATATCAGGTATGCTTACATCTTACCTGCAAAACTTGGTATGGAAATTCCATGTAATTCTCACATTCAGTTTGATTTTCCTTTTTATAGATAGGTACTATGAGAACTTGACACTAATCATCAAGGAATTCAACCTTCTGATCAGGCTTTTTGAATTATGCAGTATAGCTAGCTACTGCAAAACTTTTATACCTCATATTAAAGAAATATCAAAAACATGATATTCTATATATCAGGTTGTTAATGGCTTTTATTTCCACTTTAAATTTTGATATGGGGGGTGCTTAAGGGTCAAAGCTGTATAACTGAGAGAAGACCACCACATAGCCTTTAAAGGAATGCGGAGAACCGACCAGGGCTTCTGACCTAATGTCCAATCCTCACCTTCTCGTGGTGCACCCTGTTGGGTATCTACTTGGATACTGAACGAACGAGGATAGGCTGGCAATTTGGGATTTAGCCGACCAAATTGTATTCTTATTGGTTAAACCAAAATTAAAAATGATGGTACAACATGACAACATTTCATGCCGGCTGGGGCGTCGCCCGGTTAAACAAGGCCCCCGTTGTTTTCGCCAGGGAACCAGGGTGAACAGCGAAAAGTCAGCTACTGGAACAAATCTGAAAACAAACCCCAACTCAACATCCCCAGAGTTAAAGATTGGTACTATCAACGTAAGAAGCCTGAATAGCAAAGAAATGGAGCTAGCTGAGGAACTAGATAAGTAACAGATCGACATAATCGGGGTGACTGAAACAAAAAAGACCAAAACTGGTGAGATCTTTCTGAGCAATAAATACAAAATGTTATATTCAGGCAATGACAATCAAGGAAAAGAAGGAGTAGCCATAGTATTCAACACAAAATACGAGGCTAATCTTCTTGAATGGCAGTCAGTCTCAAGTAGAGTAATGTGGGCAAATATGAGAATGGAGAACTGGACAATGAGACTTATTTGTGCCTATGGTCCCACAGAAGGTTCTACTAAGGTAGAAGTGGAGGAATTTTTTGAGGCCTTAGAAAAAGCCACTGACACAATGAAAAATTGGTCCTGGTTGGGGATCGAAATAGCAGAGTAGGAAATGATTGTGAGACATACAAAAATATTTTGGGAAAATTTGGAGAAAAGAGCAAAGCTAATAATAATGGCAAATATCTGTTGGATTTCTGCTCAGGACATGGACTGGTTATTACTAACACCATGTTCCAACATAAAAATGTGCACAAATTCACATGGAAAGAAGAGGCTAGGAATAAGGAAAGTCTCATTGACTCTGTTATTGTTGATAGTGATGTTTTCTCCTTGGTGCAGGACACCAGAGTGTACAGAGGATTTGAAATTGGAAGTGATCACTATCTACTCTTGAGCAAGATAAAATTGAATTTCATATTGAAAAGAATAACATGTAAGAAAGCTTTAAAGCGAATAAAAGTTGAGCAGCTATCAGATGTTAACTGTAGACTAAAATACACAATGATTATTGAAGAAAAAATTAAAGTGTTTAAGAACAGGAATCAAACCTTGGAGATTCAGTGGCAAACTCTGAAGAAAACATTGATTGATTCTGCCAGAGAGGCATGTGGTGAGGTTGTCTGTAAGGATAAAAAAAATCAGAACTCCCAGGTGAACACAGGAAGTTAAAGAGGCAGTGAAGGAAAAGAAGAAAGCATATCAAAAGTTCCTGTCAAATAAGTCAGCTTGTGCTCTTAGAGAATATAGAGACAAATGCAAGAATGCTAAACACTGTGTAAAACTAGCTATACAAAAGTCATGGGAGGACTTTGGCAAGAACATAAAAAATAAATATCAAGGTGGCAAAATATTCTGGAGGTTGTTGAAGAAGCTTAGGAATGGAGGAATAGAGGTCCACCTTTATCATCTCTAACTCCTTTTACTAACTCTGCTGTAAAAAGGAGTTAGAGATGATTAAGGTGACATGAAAATGGGAGAAAAAGATATCCTTGAAGTATGGAGTAATTACTTTGAAAAACTTCTAAATGAAACAAGCAGTGATGACAGCACAGTGGTAAAAAACACTGACCAGGCATGCAGTCAGGAATACATATCCACACTTGAAGTAGAAAAAGCCATCAAAGGCTAGAAATGTGGAAAGGCAGCAGGAGTAGATGATATTCGACCAGAAACGCTGAAGTATGGTGGTGTGAGAGTCTTACAGTGGCTGCACTGCATAGTTCAGAAGAGCTGGACAGAGGGACGAATTCCCGATGATTGGAGTAGACCTCTTATAGTACCCATATATAAAAAGGGAAATAAAACTGCATGTGAGAATTACAGAGGTATTTCCCTACTGAGTGTTCCCAGCAAGATCTATACAAGTATATACTTGAGAAACGGTTGAGAAGAATTGTGGAAGAAAAGCTTGGTGAAGAACAAGCTGGATTCAGGCCAAATAGAGGCTGTCAGGATCAGATCTTCACTTTACGACAAATAGTCGAGAAAGCATGGGAATATAACAAAGATCCGTATTTAAGTTTTGTCGATTTGGAAAAGGCATATGACAAGGTGCCAAGAGAGAAGGTATTCAATACGCTGCAGTTATATGGTGTCAATGGGGCATTATATCAAGCAATACTTAGTCTTTATTTGAGTTGTAAGTCAGCAGTTAGAATTGAAGGAAGTACAGGAAGATGGTTTAATGTTAAATCTGGTGTGAGACAAGGATGTACATTATCCCCTCTGTTATTCATTATCTATATGGATCACATTATGAAGGAAAGTGGTATTAAACATGATATCAAAATTGGAGATGTTAATGTCAGCGCTTTGCTTTATGCGGATGATGTTATACTTCTAAATAAATCCGCTACAAGTCTGCAAGATTCTCTGACTAAATTGAATAGCTGTTGTAATAGATATGGTATGAAGGTCAGCAATAAAAAGACAAAGACAATGAAAATAGGCAGAATCATTTAAAATGTCAACTGTGTTGTGAATGGAGAACCTGTTGAACAAGTAAAACATTTCAGCTACTTAGGCACGATTTTTACTGAAGATGGTAAATTAAATATAGAAATAGACAACAGAATCAGCAAAGCTGGTATGGTGGGAAGTCAATTGAATAAATTCATATGGAATAAGAGAGAAATTAGTCGGAACACTAAATTAGCTGTATACGAGACAGTGTTCAAACCAGTTTTAACTTATGGATCTGAGAGCTGGGTCAGAAGTAAAACACTTGACCAAAGACTAGAGACCACAGATATGAGAGTCCTGAGAAAGATTATAGGCGTGAACAGATGGCATCAATGGCAATATCATATTAAAAATGAGGATATTAGGAAAGAACTCAACATTGTCAGCATCAGGGAATGTGTTAGCAGAGCTAATCTCAGGTGGTGTGGTCACTTAAACAGAATGGGCAAGGAAAGATTAGTAAAACAAGTGTTCTCTGCCAGGTTGGCAGGAAAACGGCCCAGAGGAAGACCAAGATATAGGTGGATTGATACGGTCCAAAGTGCCTTAGACGATAGAAATATAAGATCTGATAATGTTGGAGTCTTGACAAGTAACAGACTGATTTGGAGGAAAATTGTAGATAGGAAATTAATAATGATGTAAATTTTTCATGTAGTACTATCATATCCTGTAAACCCCTTGAGAGTACATAGCGGGAAGTTGATGATGATGAATTTTGATATGTATTAGTAATTGCATTATTCTCTCACTTCTTGTTTCACTTACTAATCTTACCAAGTAACTGCTTCGGAAATTTTATCTAGAATTTTTATAATTCTTCAGTTTTCATGTGACCTTTATCATCTCTGATTCTTTTACAGTGCTCTTTCCTCCATTTCCAAGCTTTTTCAATAGCCTCCAGAACATATTTTCTACCTCTGTGATATTTATCTTCTACATTCTTATTGAAGTCTTGATAGTGCTTTGCTTTCTGAAAATTTTCTCTGTATTCTCTCAGAGCATATGCTGACTATTTACTGGGAATTTTCAATATGCTTTCTTCTTTTCCATGAATGATTCTTTAACTTCCTGAGACCACAATCAAGTTCTGTTTGTTTGTATCCTTGCAATCAACTTCACATATGCCCTTTCTGACTGAATCAATGTTTTCAGAGTCTGCCTATGGGTCTCAAAATTCTGGTTCTTGTATTCACACTCTTTCATTTTTTCTTGAAATAATATTTGTATATGAGTCTAAAGTTTACCTCTGAAAGCTGTTCAACTCTGATTCTTTTTAAAACTTTCTTACTTTTCTTTTTAAATATGATGATAAATTTCATTTTCCTCAAAACTAAATAGTGATTACTTCCTATATGAGATCCCCTGTATACTAATGTTCTGAACATGAAGATATCACTATCAACAATAACATGGTCAATGAGACTTTTCTTATTTCTTCTGTCTTCTCTTGATGTGAATTTGTGCAAATCTTTATGTTGGAACATGGTGTAGGTAAGAGAATAGAACATCTCCTGCACAGAAATCTAGCAGGTATGAACGATTATTACTGGCTCTGCTCTTTCCTCCAAATTTTCCCAACACATTTCTATGCCTGATATTTGTTTCCTACTCGGCCAAAGAGATCTTCAAGAAGGACCAACTTTTACTTTTTCTTTTTGTTGGCTGCCTTGTCTAATGATTCAAAAAATAACTCCACTTCTTCCTTAGTAGAACCTTCTATGGAACTCAGTACTTTTTTTGTAAACAATAGATGACGGTAAGCATTCTTTGCTAGCAGGAAAATTGTAAAATTAAAACTGTACCATATATATCACAGATCACTGTTAATAAAGGTGCCAGTATGCCATACCGATGCATGCTGTCCGCCCCAAAAAGTAATGATTGAACTATAGGCACAAATGAGTCTTATTATCAAATTCCCCATTTTGATGTTTACCCACACCTCTCTACTTTGAAGTAGCTCAATATTTAAGGAGATTATCGTCATGTTCAGTGTTCAATACTATAGTTATAATCCTTCCTTTCCCTTTTCATTCATCACTGTCTGAATATAACATCTTTTATTTGTTATTTAGAAGAATCATGGCTGGTTCCCCCCCCCCCCCCAGTAAATACAAATTATTTCAATAAAATATTGATTCAATGCTGAGTCCAATTCAATCTATTTATGCATTATACTGGGAATATATTTTACTCATACCTTTATCCTGTTTAGAATTTCCTTTGTATAATCTGAGAATCAATTATGTTTGTACTTTTTCTTAGACTATATACTGCCTTATTTTCTGTCATCAATAAGTTGGGGATATAGGATGCATTTCTAGAAAAAATGACAATCTATACATACATTTGCCTTGGCATGAGAGAACAAATTTTGTACATTTATGTATTCATAAATACACACAATTGATCCACTTCTGAAATTCCTTTTGGAATAGTTTGGCATGGACTGCTCTGACCAAAAAAATAGATGCTCAACTCATTTATGAATATTGTTTGAGTATCCCAACTCTCCTATTTGAAAGATTTGTCAATTTTTTTGATAAATTATTTTAATAGTGTTAATAATCCAATCCATTCATTTTCTGATAATCCACTAGGTGTTCCAGAGATATCCCAAGGCAGGATATTTGTGAACATCTTTAGGTGGCAAATAATATTCACTGAAAACAGATTTTTTTCACAGGTTATATATATCCAGCTGTCAGATTAAATACAGTTTTAGCTCCTTCTATTAAGATATCTTGAAAATAATAAAAGATAATACCACAATGCTGTAAGGTGAATTTCATATTCAGCTTGTTCTTCTGTATTAAACATAAACGGAAACTGTGAAATCCATTTACACTTTCTCAAATTATTTCTCTGTAAAATCCTTTTTTTGTGTGTATGTGTCATGTGTGTCTTCCATTTTTTTTGGGGTAGGGCAATTCCTTAAAAAAATAATTTAAATATTAAAAACATAGATTTCTCATTAGTTCCAATGAATGCACTGAATATACTGAATAAGGTAATGCTTACAAATTTCAACGTTCTTTAACATGTGAAAATGCCTGAACAGGAACCTTACAGTAAAATGAGTAACCCCCCCCCCCCACACACACACCTACATATATAATATAAGGGGAGATCGAGAGAAAAGAAATTTTCTTACCTCTTTTCAATGAGAATTCTAATGGTTCAAGTATATTTTCTTGCTCAGCAACTTTCAAATATGCAAGCTATAAAAATGATAGAGTTAAATCACATATAATTTTACAACAATAATTAATATTATTATAAAATATTAATATAATTAATAACAACCTATTCTTAATTATAACTGTTGAACAAAATTTTATATGCACTCACTATTTCTTATAACATGAGTGCTATAAAAAATCTACAGATATTTTTCAACTTGATATTTAAAATTGCATATTAATTACCCTAACTCTACTATAAAAGAAAAACAATTTGTAAATTCACTATCCAAGTTATTCTTCTCTCTTATAACACCCATGATCTTTTATTCACCAATAACTCTTTATGCCATATACACTGAAGAAAAGAGCTAAAAAGAAGGCACACAAAGACAATAAATATTCATTGGGTATTTTATACACAAGCAGACAAACAATGTTTGTCTGAGAACTTACAAGAAGACAACCATCACCATTAGTTACTTCTGCAGTGCACTACTTAAAAAGACATGAATTACTGGAATTATGCATCTTATGCAATAATTTCCTTGTATCTATTTTTGAAAGGCTCCTCTCACCGGAGTTTACAAAAAAAAATCTTGAAAACATGAGCTAGCATAGTGTTCAGAAGGTTCTTGCCTGATCTCTGATAGGAACAGATAGTTCAAAATAATGTCAAGCCAGTGAGATCCTTAACTGAAATAACTGAAATAATTACCTATATGCCAAAATCTCTAGATCCCTGCCTCCACCTCATGATGCAAAACAAAGTTCCTCCAATATGATAAACCTCATCCCATCTTCTCTGGCCAAAGTGCATAACTTTACACTTAGTAACAGTGAAATGGCATCCCCATTTTTCAGACCAAAGCACCATTCAAACCTATTCAAATCCTTTTGTAACAACACCACATCAGAACATCTTAACATTGCTCTTCTTAATTTAGCATCATCAGCAAACACCTGAATATCTTCTTTTACACCCTAAACAACATCACTGATATATAAATTAAACAACAGTGGTTCTAGAACAGAACCCTGTGGTAGCCCACTCATCACCTTCCTTTTTCAGGTCACTGCACCCTCATACACAACTCTCGCTAGCTCCTATCAGTCAACCATCTTTGTAACCAAGTTATCAAATGTTACATGTTTGGTTTCTAGAGTAGGGTTTCCAGAATTATCTAACCTTAGTCCACCCATGATCCTAACATTACACTATTTGTGGTGGGATTCACATAGATTTATTTTTTAAATAAGTGGTTCATTATTAAAGACTCTGACATTAATCAAAAATGAATTGATAAAATGCTTATGATTTCTATCAAATGACTTCAAATCTTTAAAGTTCAATCTGTAATAGGCAACAACATAACAATTAGAAGTGCAGCCACCTGCATAACAAAAAAAAGCAAATTAAGCATTATACAGAAACTTTATCCATTCCACTTTTTTTTTAATCAAAATAAATTAATTTATAGAAAGGAGTTGATTAAATGTAAAGAAGAGTAATAATATGAAAATATTTTCACTGGGTCACTAATGAGTAATGTGCAACATACAGCCACTCCCAAACAAATCCTACTTTCCTGTAGTGTGGCCAATTTTCTGAAATGGCCCTCTGGCAAATTCTGTGAGTATTGTCCACTAATGGATATGTACCATCTTATTTGCAAAAGCTACCAACTTAGACATCTAGGCTATAGATGGCTTTGATCACCCAATGAAAAACCACTGCCTGATTATTGATGGTTAAACCAGCTATTGTAATATCTGGTTTCTGGAATGCAAGTGATACCCTTTGAAAGAATCTTAGAAGGTTACAGCAGTAAAGCAGTTCCACAGGATAAAAATCAGATGGAATGTCAGAAGTACATCAGTACAATGATGGCATTTTTGAGGCCACTTATATAGAGGAGATTGGATTTTCTTTGTATGGTGGATTGTCTGTAAGGCTTTCACTTATACAATACAATACATGCCTATACTCATGTTGAAGGCTTAATGGAGTAAAACAGCACTGGGAAAGATTAAAAGAACTATTTAATTCTTCCAACATTTCATCTCAGTCATGGTGACATCTTCAGGGTACAATATGAAACTTATAACACACACACACACACACACACACACACACACACACACACACACACACACACACACACACACACACACACAAAACTAAGTGAAACATGTGGATGAACGACTAGTCTTAACTAAGTGGGATGACTACAAAGAACATCCCACTCTAGTCTTTTATTTACATATTTCACTTCTCTTGCAAGAGAAATCTCAGCTTGCATTCCTTTAGTAATACACAAACCACCAAACAAGATCAGATCTCTCTCGCTCTCTCTGCTTGGACTAACATTCATCACTAGCCTCTCCTCACGCAAGCATATTACAACAATAGCTTCCTCAGTATCCAAAACACTAGCCATTCTCTTTCATCCTAAATGCAATTTTACAGCCAACTCTTAGCAATATAGAAATCCTAAATCTGCTAATGTTCAGAATACTGCTTGCATGTTTAAGGTGAAGAACCTAATTAAAAATTCTTGGCACTGTCCAGAGAACAGCAACTAGTCTCATAGAGGATCGATCGATCTCTCTCTCTCTCTCTCTTACAGATTCACTTCAATCTCCATCGCAGAGATGCAGTGTTTCAGCTCTGTGTCTATTCTACAGGTACTTCAATGGTCATTGCTCTACTGAGCTGGCAACCATCATCCCTCCACTTTATATTGTATCTGTTAATACAAGGGCAGCAGCCTCCCAGCACCCCTTTATTGTGCAACTGCAAACACACCAAACCTGCTTTTCATCTTCCTCTTTTATTTCATCTACCTTTGTCCTCTGGAACAACTTGCAACTCTTCAAAAAAACAAAACAAAACAAAAAAAGTCAATCAACTTCTATGTGATTCCTCACCTACACCCTATACATGGGTGTAGGTAAGGAGGGGCTTATAGGTCTTTCAACTTCTCATGTATGGAATATCAATATAAAAAACAAAAGTTATAAGATAACTTGTTAAATTGTTTAAATGTTCTCCAACAATTAATTCTATTCTGTAAAAATAACTAAATAGCTAATAATAAATAGTTACAAGTCATTTCAGACTGCAAAACATATTGGAATATGTTTCCTTTAAAATATGAATGACATATTTTAAAGGAAACTCTTATTATGGACAAGTGTTCAACATTGCTGAAAATATATTAAACAATTTAAAACCTGTTAGACTTACAGTCGAAACACTAAGCAATCATGATGCAAATTTACTAACAAGTGAAAGGAATTTTTAGATTCATTTGGAAAAACAAATTTATTTTATTAATTTTTATGGCTATTTTGCCTATTTTTATTTAGGAGTACTCCTTTTATAATGTCATTGGCTTTTTACTCAATTTTCAGGGCATTACTGATGTTTTAAAGACAAATACATGAAGAATAGATGGGAAGATTAATTTTGTACATACCTTTGTAGGATGTTATTGGTTGTCTTCTTATTGAGTGGTGTATGGCTAAACATATTTATATTACTGTTGAAGTATGACTGAAAGGAAAGGGAGGGGATTGGAATGTGTGTGAAGCAAGAGGTATGTGAATTTTAAAACCCAGGTGTTTTAAGGGTGAGATGAGAATTCTTTGGGAAGAAGGTCAAAGATAGAAATTTTTTTAGGAAAGGAGAAGGACAGAATATGATGGAACAAGATTAGGGATGGGAATAGTGGGGTATGAGCCGTTTTGACTGTGTATCTTCTTTGGAGCTTGTGGAAAAAGTCTCATGAATTTATTTATTATTTATTTTTTATATTGAAACCATACACGAGAGGTTGGTTAATCAACCTATAGTACATTAGTACTATGTATGGGAAAGGAGAAACTTGTTCACATTTGATTTAAAAGCCTGTATATTATATTCCTTGAGAAACACATCAGGGGGAAAGACTGTTCCATAATATTGCAATAGCAAGGATGATGGAAAAGGCAAAGATACTTGTTCTGTGGGTTTCAAGGTATACTGTGAAGGGATGTTGGATGACAGTTGCACGTGTTCCAACAGACTCAATACTGAGTGGGTAATTATTGATGCTATTTCAAATGAAAAATTTGCCATGGAAATTATATAATACACATATTGCAGAAACCAAACGTCTGTGCAAAAGTAGGAGGAGCGAGTTGGTAAGAGATAGATCAATCAATCAATCTGCTCTTCTCTGTATTGAGTAAAGCATTTTGAAGGAACTCTTAGGCCCCCCCCCACTTAAAACGTGAAAGCAGTATTCAATAGCTGGATTGGATTTGTGATTTGTATAAGGTTAACAGCTATTCAGAGATGAAGCAATGTCTTGAGTGAAAGAGAAATACTCGGTTTTTAGAAGCTGAGGATGCAATGGTTGTGATGTGTTT
Organism: Typopeltis vanoorti; assembly: GCF_054136105.1. NCBI lineage: Eukaryota > Metazoa > Arthropoda > Arachnida > Uropygi > Thelyphonidae > Typopeltis > Typopeltis vanoorti. The sequence continues at coordinate 12,744,547 of NC_143568.1, read as the reverse complement.
ATGCCTATCCTGGCATTATTGAGTAGAGTGATTCCAAGAAGAGAAATCTCATCTTGTGTGGAAATTTGAGTGTTGTTAAAAATAATACTGGGAGAAAATGGTTCGTTTTGTGAGAAATAAGAGAGAACTGGGTTTTTACTAGCATTGAAATTGATGAGCGGTGGTTGATATTCTGTAGGTTGAGGTGAGTTGTGCAGAGTAAGGTTTATCAAATGAAAGGGAGGAGTGCAATGTGCTGTCAACTGCAAAACTGTGTATTGGGTTGGAGGTCAACTGAAGTAGGTCATTGATAAACAGGCAGAAGAGGATTGGTGAGAGAAAAGAACTCTCTCCATGCTTATATGGTGATCAGAATACATTAAGAAAATTATGGAACAAACTACTGCATTAGAGAAAAACTTTGGTTTAATATAAATAAACATTCAACGTTTTGACCTTCACATTAAGGTCATCATCTGGAGTATACACATATAAACAAAGAAACAAGCTGCACAACAATCTACATGGTATGCTAAAGTTACTGATCAACCATTATAACTATTGGTCTGACCTCTGGTGTAAAAAAAAACACCTTACTACATCAAAGCTAGAGTCCTGTTATTATTATTATTAGGTTAAAATTAAATTAAGATGGAGAGTAACATGTTCACACCAAAAAAATTACTTATATAAGTATACATATAAATTAAAACAAACCAGTATGGATAGTGGCCAATAAAAACTGAAAAATTGCTTCGAGTCCTAAAGTCAGGATTTTCTGGAAAACTAAGTGGGCTGAATGTGTGCCATCCAAATTTTTGGGATTGTTATGCCACCATTATTGTTAAGATTGGGGTGGTTAATCGAAATATCACATGCTTCTTTAAAACCAGGTTTCCGTATGATGCAAAGAAAAGTACTTTTCCAATTAATTTGGTGTTGGGTATTAAAAACATGATCTGAGAGGCCTGCTTCTCCAAAATTGTTAAATTTAATGTGCCACTTGTGTTCTTTTTTACGGATAGGGATTGTATGACCAGTTTCTCCAATATAAGGGAAGTTACAGGCGCAATAGATGCAATAAATTCCAGGGTGTGCCAATGGGGGGGGAAGGTTCCTTAGAAAAGTTGAATATGTTTTTTTAATTTTAAAGGTTGTTTAAAAGGCATTAAGATTATAATGGTGTAGAATTCTATTAATTTTTTCTGATAGCCCTTTAACATATGGAATAGCTATGGATTTACTGTAATCTATATTATTTTTTGATGAAGTTTTATGAAGGCCTTTATTAACAGTATTTTTGCTATAGCCATTATTTATAAATGTATTGCTAATAATTTTTAATTCTTGTTTAAGAACTTGTTCATTAAACATTAGAGCAAATTGTAATAGCTCTGTTTTTGAGGGTGTTACAGACTCCAAGTTTTTGTGAAGAATGGTGATATGAGTTAGCATTATATATTGGCTGGTATGTGTAGGCTTGCGGTAAACAGTAAAGGACAGACTGCCTGAGGGAAGATGTGTGAATCAGGAAAGTTTGTATCCAGGAAAGGAAGCGATTTCTGATTTTCAGTAGTAAATTGTATGCGCTCATGTTGTTCAGGTGGCTAAGGAATGTGTTTAAAGTTTGATGGCCATGTGTTCAGATAACGAAAACATCATCAACATATCTAAGTCAAACTGTCCTTTTGGCAACTCCTATAGGTAAGGATGACCTCGCTATTGCTTCTGCCTGGTATCTCCACCTCTGGACCTGGCCCCCACTGAAGAGACCTCAATAAAGGTTGAAACTAGTCTGGGTAGTGGCCAATCCCTTAATGCATAACATTATACATATCCACAAGGAGATGTGTTTTGCATTATGGGAGATACTGGGATAGCAGTGATGTTAGCTTAGTGCACCTTTACTATGAGTTGCTCGGTGTTGTCCTACCTTACTGGGGTAAGGTAGGACAACACCATATTCAGTATTGGAGATATTTTCAAGCACAAATGTTGTTTGCTCACACTTGGATAAAGGATTAAACTAAATTTATTGTAGGTTTTAAAGTAAATGAATCTAGAGCACATTGCTCAAAAGCTTCCATATAAAAGTTAGCAATTGGGGGATAGTGGTGAGCCCACGGCTGTACCTTATTTTTGTATGTAAAAATTATTTTGCCACACACAAAGTAACTGGAACATAGTACATGGACAAAGAGAGCTGTAATGTTGGGCAGAAATTTGCTCTGTAGAAGAATTGTGTCACTGGTTGGGACATTTGTGAAAAGGACAGAAACATCAAAACTGACTTATAAATCATCTTTGCAGAGTGTTATGTTTTTAATTTTGTTTATGAATTGTTGTGTGTTCTTTATGTAGGAGGGGTGAATGACCTACCAACTCCTTGAGTATTGATGCTAATTTCTTGGCTGGGTAATAATTAGGGCTGTCTATTTCCTCAGCAGAATGTTATGTTTTGTACCTTGAGAACACCTCATTCAGTCCACTTAGTTTTCCAGAATACCATGACTTTAGGACTCTATGCAATTTTCAGCTTTTATTGGCTACTATCCATACTGGTTGTTTTAATTTATTGTTGGAAGTTTTCCCACTTGGTTATACTGTAAGTAAAAGATACCAAGAAATTATATACTTGGTTTAATCCTTTATTCAAGAGTAAGCAAACAAGTTTGCACCTGAACTATTTTCAGGACTGGGACAACTTGTATATAGAAGCTTATGACTTCACATCACTTGCCTTAGTATCCCATAATTCAAAGCACACATCCTTATGGGTATGTATATTGCTCTGCATTATGGGAAGGGTCACTACCCAGACCAGTTTTGATCTCTATTAAGGTCTCATCATTGGGAGCCACACCCAGAAGTGATACAAAGATTGAAGTAATGTACAAGTCATATTTTCATATACGAGTTCCCCTTCCCATAATGCAGAGTTCCAACATAAAAATGTGCACAAATTTACATGGAGATAAGAGGCAAGGAATAAAAAAAGTCTCATTGACCTATGTTATTGTTGATAGTGATGTCTTCTCCTTGGTGAAGGACACCAGTGTACAGATGATTTGAAATTGGAAGTGATCACCATTTAGTCTTGAGCAGGATAAAATTGAATTTCATATTGAAAAGAATAACGTGTAAGAAAGTTTTAAAGCGAATAAAAGTTGAGCAGCTCTCAGATGTGAACTGTAGACTAAAATACACAAACATGATTGAAGAAAAAATGAAAGAGTTTGAGAACAGAAACCAAACCTTGGAGATTCAGTGGCAAGCCATGAAAAAAACCCTGATTGGCTCAGTCAGAGAGGCATGTGGTGAGGTTGTTTGCAAGGATAGAAAAATCAGAACTCCATGGTAGACACAGGAAGTTGAAGAGGCAGTGAAGGAAAAGAAGAAAGCATAATAACAGGAGTCTAGCTTTGATGTAGTAAGTTTTTTTTTTTATTTTTTTTTATTTTTTATTTTTACACCAGAGGTCAGGCCAATAGTTATAACAGCTGATCAGTAACTTTAGCATATCATCTAGATTGTTGTGCAGCTTGTTTCTTTGTATATATGTGTATACTCCAGATGATGACCTTAATGTGAAGGTCGAAACGTTGCATGTTTATTTTGGTTTAAATTAAACTAAAGTTTTACTCTAATGCGGTAGTTTGTTCTATAATTTTGTTAATGTATAGAGAAAAGAACCCTGCGGAACCCTAGCATTAGTTGAATGGTGAGAGGATAAGGAACCATCCACCACCACAACACACAGTGTGTGTCCAGACAGAAAGTAGGTAATCCAACTGCAGGTCCTGAGACAGACCAAGTGATGGGAGTTTGTTTAGTAAGCCTTTGTGCCAGACCCAGTCAAAAGCTTTGGAGATATCAAATGCAAACACTTGCGATTTACCAAACTTCTCCATGCCATTTGCCCAGAGATGGGTGATATATGTGAGTAGTTCTCCTGTTGATTGGTAGTGATGGAATCCATACTGGTTGTTTATTAGCTGGGTGCCTTTGAGGTAGTGTAGAGTTAGGAATAGATGGTTCTCTCCATTACTTTAGATAAGACTGAGATGAGTGAGACAGGGTGATAGTCTGACAGCAGTGATTTGTCACCCTTCTTGAGAATGGGTTGAATATAGGCCAATTTCCAGGCTGTGGGATAGATATTAATGCAGTAAGAGAGTATATACAGGTGACATTGGATAGGAGTTAGTTCTGGTGCACAAACTTTCAGGACAATTGGAGGAATATCATCAGGGCTAGGAGACGTTTTGTGTCTAATTTGGACAATATTTTTCTGATCTCTTTCTGACAAAAGAATATAAGTGTATTGTATATTGAGGGAGTAAGAACAAGTTTGGAAGAAGAGCTTTTTGAAAGAAACTAAACAGCAACTTTTTAAATGTAGAAATAAAAGTCTTGGTATAAATTATTGTTTAAATAAGGTTAATGATGATTTCTGTGTTATGATAAATAAAAATAAATAAATTATACAATCTGCAAAATTGATAATGGAACAAATTTTCAAAAAGTGTACTTTGAAACAGAAAATAATATAAACAAAGAAATGGAAAATTATGATCTTGGAAAACTAGAAGAAAATTTAAAAACCAAGACAGCAAGAGATATATTCATTTTGATGGCAAAATCAAAGCCAATTCAATTCAAACAAAGTGTTTATGCAGCATTAAAACATTCTTAGAATTTCTTTTATATTAATCTCAAGCTCAGCATTTTTCAACAAATATATACAATATTACCAATATCTATACTGTATCAATATAATATGTATATATTATATTGGTATAATATTGGATGGCCCATAAGTCACAAAGGAGTTTAAACATTGAATAACTTTTTGGATTATTAATATTTTTCATTTCATTCTTTTTTTTTTTTTTTTTTTTCAGGTATTTGGGAAATTAATGAAAAAGTTCACAACCCAACAACGAACAATGGAATTCCTATGGCATATTTTTGGCAAGGAAATAATTTCACGAAGATCTGCAATTAATTGGCCATCACATTCTCCAGATCTGATAGTTCCTGACATCTTTCTATATACACCTTTTTCTTACCTGAAGAAAAAGGTGTATATGAACAAGCCCCAGATAATCCAACAACTGAAGAAGAACATACATTAGGGCACTGCAGCCAGAAATATGCTGTAGAACAGGTCTGTCTTTGTGAAGCTGAAAAATGGATGCCATTGATGTGATATGGTTTTTCATAACTAATAATAAAAATCTCCAATCTCCAGGTTCTGTAATTTCTGTATTTATTTATTATAAATGAATTTTAAAAAAAAATAACTAAAAATAAATAAATAAAAAGTTATTAAATGTTCAAACTGCTTCATGACTTCATCTTGTTTGTATCGTTTATTTACAATCATCAAACTCGAGTCTTATTTTTTAATATCTAATACTAATTAAATTATGCTTTTTTTACTATATGCTAAAATGTACAATTCATTATTATAGCATCTTACCACTAGAATAAACACAAAAATTATTATTTTTGTGTTCATTCTGTGTTTAAAAATAAGAGAAACTGTATATGTTAAATTAATAAAATAAAATTTAGGGAACTCTTGAGAAATCTTAAGAACTGCCATTTCCAGTTCCTGATTCTCAAAGATTAAAAATTGTTGGGAATTTAGAAACCTTAATTGTACTTATGAAGCTTTGAGCAGAGCTTTATTGGCAGTTCGTTACAGTGAGGGAGTTTGCTATAGTGAGAGTCACTGGCATCTCATTTAAAAAACAATTTCTACTTGTAGAAAGAAGCATGACCACATTCCCATTCAACATCACTACGTATGTTTGACCAAAAGTACGGAAACGAAGGATGAATGAGAGGGAAAGTGAGAAGAGGGGGTCGAGAGTTAGAAAGTTAGAAAGATTTAATGATAGAGAGAATCTGTCGCAAGATTCGGAAAGTGAATTGGATTGGATGAAGCAAGAAATGAAATGGATGCGGAATGAAATTAAGAGAATTCAGGTCAAAACTATTAAAATAAATCATGATGGGATGAAAGAGTTAACGAAAGATGAGCGAGTGGCGTTGTATAGCGACTCCATTATTAAAGGTGTGCTAGAGGATAAAATGCACAAGGTATGTTTTCCAGGCAGTAAAATGAGTAGAGTGATTAAGGCATTGGATATGAGGCGGGAGCGAGCAAAAGAGTTAATTGTATTAATTGGTACAAATGATTTGAGAGAGAACAAAGAGCATGTCAGAATGAATGTCAGGAGGATGCTTGGAAAGATAAAAGAGAATAGTGTGAAAGGAAGGGTAGTCAGTGTGTTGCCTAGGTATGATTGTGGTGAAATGAGGTGGAGAGCAAGGATTATGAATGATATTCTGGCTAAAATGTGTGAGGAGATGGGAGTACAGTTTGTTAATGTGTGGAATGAGTTTGAGGGACGAAGTGAGCTGTATGGCAGCGATGGACTGCATTTGAGTGGTTATGGTGTGAGTCGCTTGGAGAGACTGCTGCTGGAAGGTAGAGAAGTGAATAGAGAGAATGAATCAGATCGAGAGGGGAGTGATCTGGAAGAGCAGGAGAGATTGAAGAAGTGGAAATGAATGGGGAAGTGAGTGGTATGAGTATAGAAAATGAGAGAATGGGTGTGCAAGAGGAGCAGGGAAATGGGGAGGCTCAGGGTGGACAGGGGTATACAGCGTGAGAAAGGTGGATGCTCCAAGAGGAGGTGAGAGCATGTGTAGGCAGGAAAGAAAAGGGATGACCAGGGATCAAGAGGAAACAGATGAAATTGAAAAGGGTTCTAAAATGAAGAAGCAGAAAGGGAAATGGCCCCAGTCCAGCATGGAGAGATCACATCGTGTGAGTGGTATCAGTAGAACTAGCTGTAGATCCAGAAATGAGTTGTTGTGTTTGTATACCAATGCTAGAAGTATAAGAAACAAGGTGGATGAAATGGTTGCACTAATTGCGTCTGTTCATCCAAAGATTGTTGGAATAAGTGAGACATGGTTAGATGAGGATGACATCCTGACAGGAATAGAGATGGAAGGGTATGATATGTTTCGTGAGGATAGAAGGGGTAAAAAGGGAGGGGGAGTGCTATTGATGATAGAGAAAGAGTTATGTCCATACAAGGTAGAGATGCAAGAGAGAAATAGGGCCAGTGGTTTTGAGGCAGTATGGTGTGAGATAGAGGTGAATAGAATCAAAATACTTGGTGGGATGTTGTTATAGACCTGGTAACGTGAATGGTGGTGATAGTGAAATGTATATAGTCAAATAAGCCAAGCAAATAAGAAAAGATTTTAATTATGGCAATATAGACTGGAATGAGGAGATAGCAACTGGAAGTAAAGAAAATGAATTTCTTGAGTTTTTGAGGGATAACTACCTCAGACAGTATGTAACAGAGGGCACACGAGGATTAAGGGTCTTGGATTTGGTCATCTCATCAGAGGATGTAATTATAAATGAGGTGTCAAATTATCCACCAATTAGTGAAAGTGACCATGAGGTGATTACCTGGGTGGTTGCCAGCAGTGCAAGGACCCCTGTGAAAAAAGTGTATATGTGGAACTACAAGGGGAGTGATTATGAAGAGCTCAGGAGACAGCTGGGTGGGTGTAGCATGGAATAAGGAGTTAGCTGGAAAAGAGATCAATGCAGCTTGGGGGATTTTCAAAAACTATTTAGTAGATTCTAGTAGCAAGGCTTATACGTTGGTTAGACATAACTGGTAATTAGTTTACGGAATTAACAACACAAATAAAGTATATTAATTAAAGGTAACTTTAATGAATCACTTCTATATTTCGGCAACGTCACATTGCCATCTTCAGGAACATAAAGATATGGTATGTGCACGCAGGCACTAACACAAAGCAAATGAGGAAGAAAGCAAGAAACTAATATTGTTCCTAAAGTCCTAATGGTGCCCTCTTGTGGGCTAATTTGGTAGTCTTGGCTGTTGGGCTGAAGTTCTCATAATGCAAGTCTCCCAAATTTGGGGTAGTTTCATGCACCCAAATTTGTTGAGGTTAGGAACGTTTTTTAGAGCTGCTGAAGATTCTTTGAATAATCTTTCTTATTTAAACTTGCTGCGATGAATTATTTTTGTTTTCTTCCAACGAATTTTATGGTGGGTATCTAAGGCATGGTCAGCCAGCTCAGAGCGGCTGTACTGGTGAGAGTTATCCGCTCTACCAAAGACCAACCACTTCCCCTAGACCTACCTGGCGTATACCAGGTCCCTTGCAGCTGCAAATTGTCCTACTTTGGCCAAACAGGCAGAACAACTAATATCAGGATTTCAGAACACAAAGACTACATCCGGTTTCACCAGTACAGTCGCTCTGGGCTGGCAGACCATGCCTTAGATAGCCACCATAAAATTCGTTGGAAGAAAACAAAAATAATTCATCGCAGCAAGTTTAAATACGAAAGATTATTCAAAGAATCTTCAGCAGCTCTAAAAAACGTTCCTAACCTCAACAAATTTGGGTGCATGAAACTACCCCAAATTTGGGAGACTTGCATTATGAGAACTTCAGCCCAACAGCCAAGACTACCAAATTAGCCCACAAGAAGGCACCATTAGGACTTTAGGAACAATATTAGTTTCTTGCTTTCTTCCTCATTTGCTTTGTGTTAGTGCCTGCGTGCGCATACCATATCTTTATGTTCCTGAAGATGGCAATGTGACGTTGCCGAAATATAGAAGTGATTCATTAAAGTTACCTTTAATTAATATACTTTATTTGCGTTGTTAATTCCGTAAACTAATTACCAGTTATGTCTAACCAACATATAAGCCTTGCTACTAGAATCATGATCATCCACGGAGATGCAATCGCATGAAAGGCCCGTCAATACGGCAAATTGAGATTAAAGATATTGAGACAAATAAATCGTCTGACGTTCCTAAAACGCTGCCGGGATAACAAAGTGATCCCTAATTGTGTCAAATTGAAGCACCGTTTTACTTCAGAGAAAGTTCTACGCATTTATAGCCGCACTAACTTCGCCCTGTTAAGAAAACAAATTACCGCGGCGCGCGTTCTCCTTGCCGACAAAAACAAAACCTTACGGGTGCTAGAGGAAGAGCTTTCGAATACACTCGGCTGTGATCTATGGTCGATACTTCATGACATCTCATGCTCATCAGCAAGAAAAGAATTCGAAAAAATACGTAGTCGGCACGTGAAAAAATACGAAAACCTGACGAAGAATTCTACTTCCTTACCACAGCCACCACTCAACACTGTAGTCAACCTCTTGTCGGCAGTTTTAAAGCCTGAAGCACTCACCGCACTTTCACGTGGTCACAATTTTGCCCTAGCTCCTAAAAGAATACCTGCTGAAGAAATCATGATCCAAATAGAGCGTGGGATTCGCAACCTGCCTAACCATATCGCCAACAACGTAAGACTGGATGTAGTCGGTGTTCTGACTAAAGCTAAACCTCCAAAAACGAATATGCAGCCCTACAAGAATTGAAAAACAACAAAAAAATAGTAATCACCAAAGCTGATAAGGGAAGCGCCACTGTGGTGCTCAATCAAAAAGACTACAAAGGTAAGCTAAATGCTTTAGTACTAGACCATACTACTTACCTCCCCATTGAATACAATCCGACCAGCTCTCAGATTAGAACTCTCCACAGACTCCTTAAGAAAGTCACTTCTTGGCCTGTGGAAGTCACCAACAAACTTAAACCTTATAACTCTAGACCCCCCCCGATTATATGGACTCCCAAAAATACATAAACTAAATGTGCCATTGCGTCCCATAGTGGATGGCATTGATTCCCCCACATATAAATTAGCCAAACATTTAGCCAAAACGCTCACACACTACACTGGCAACACACCATCACACATAAAAAACTCAACCCACTTTAAAGCCAGTATAGAAAACCTCACACTCCAACACACTGACATAATGGTCAGTTTTGACATCTCCTCCCTATTCACTAATGTCCCACTCAAAGAAACCCTTGAGCTCATCCAAGCCAAGTTTCCTCCCGATATCTCAGCCCTATTTCAGTTCACAATGAACTCAGGCTATTTCATTTGGCAAGGAAAGTTCTACAAACAGATAGAGGGGACAGCCATGGGTTCACCACTTTCCCCACCCTTGGCCAATTTCTTTATGGAGACATTTGAAGAGAAAGCTTTAAACTCCGCCCCACAAAAACCCACTTTTGGCTTCGTTATGTGGATGATGTGTTTGCTATTTGGCCACATGGCTCAGACACACTCCACTCATTCCTAACACACTTAAACAACCAACACCCCAGAGTCCAGTTCACCTTAGAAAAAGAGGAAAACAACACCCTCCCCTTCCTAGACACTTTAATCACCCGCCAACTTGATGGATCTTTGGTTTTCTCTGTTTACAGAAAACCCACCCATACTGGCCAATACATTCACCAGCAATCCCACCACTCCCCCTCACAACAATATGGGGCTATAAAAACACTATATAACAGGGCAAAATTAATCTGCTCAGATGACAAGGCCCTGACTACTGAACTAAACCACATCCTCAACAGGTTCTTAGCCAATGGCTATAACCCCAAAAAAACCAAAAAATACTAAAACCAGTAAACCACAACCCCCCCTCCCCCACCTCCACAATAAAGATTACACCAAGTCTATCACCATCCCCTACATCCAGGGCACCTCTGAGAAAATAACCAATATCCTCAAAAAATATGACCTTACTTCCTGTTACAGACCATATAAAAAGTTGGCATCCCTTATCCGCTCTACCAAAGACCAACCACTTCCCCTAGACCTACCTCGCGTATACCAGGTCCCTTGCAGCTGCAAATTGTCCTACTTTGGCCAAACAGGCAGAACAACTAATATCAGGATTTCAGAACACAAAGACTACATCCGGTTTCACCAGTACAGCCGCTCTGGGCTGGCAGACCATGCCTTAGATACCCACCATAAAATTCGTTGGAAGAAAACAAAAATAATTCATCGCAGCAAGTTTAAATACGAAAGATTATTCAAAGAATCTTCAGCAGCTCTAAAAAACGTTCCTAACCTCAACAAATTTAGGTGCATGAAACTACCCCAAATTTGGGAGACTTACATTATGAGAACTTCAGCCCAACAGCCAAGACTACCAAATTAGCCCGCAAGAGGGCACCATTAGGACTTTAGGAACAATATTAGTTTCTTGCTTTCTTCCTCATTTGCTTTGTGTTAGTGCCTGCGTGCACATAATATATCTTTATGTTCCTGAAGATGGCAATGTGACGTTGCCGAAATATAGAAGTGATTCATTAAAGTTACCTTTAATTAATATACTTTATTTGCGTTGTTAATTCCGTAAGCTAATTACCAGTTATTTAGTAGATGCAATGTCTAAATGTATTTCAAGGGTGAGAAGGTTAAATAAGGTAGGTGTGAGATGGATGAATAAAGAGATTAAGCATGCAATACCGAGAAAAAGGGCATTGTGGAGGCAGCATGAGAAAAGTGGAAGTAACCAATTTCATGAGGTCTACAAAGACCAGGCAAGGATGGTGACTTGGTTGGTGAGAGTAGCTAAAGAGAGGTATGAACATCAGTGAGGCTAATGAAGCCAAAAAGAATCCTAGGGAGTTCTTTCAATATGTAGCCAGCAAAAGAAAGAATGATTATGGAAGGTTGACATTGATTGGAGGAAATGGTATAAAGACAGCTGGTGCAGAATGTGTGGTGGAGATACTTAATGAGCAGTTCATAAAGATCTTTCAATCTTGTGAATGTGACTTCATGGAGAGATTGAGAGCAGTTGATGATGGGGAGGAGAAACTGACTGTAAGTGAGCAAGAGGTATTTGGGGAGTTGAGTAAACTAGATGTAAATAAGGCTGTGGGACTTGATAATATATCACCGTGTATTCTGAAGGAATGTGCCAGAGAGTTGACACCTGCCTTGACATATTTTTTTAATACGAGTCTTTCACTTGGTCAAGTTTCTAAAGAGTAGAAAGAGCGCAAGATTGTGCCACTTCATAAAGGAGGTGATCGAACTCAAGCATCAAACTATAGGCCTATCTCTGTGTCAGGTGTTGTGTTTAAGTTGCTGGAGAAGCTTGTGAGAACTAGGATCCAGAGTTGGGTTGACAACAATGGTATAATCTTTGATGGACAGCATGGATTTGCTAAAAGGAGGTCATGTTTTAGTAATCTACTTACTTATTACAATAAAGTGACTGCTTCCTTGGACAGAGGAGAAGGATACACAGTAATATACTTGGATTTCGCAAAGGCTTTTGATAGAGTACCTCATGATAAGTTGACAGTCAAACTAGAGCAGATGGGGTTGGATATTAGATTAGTGCATTGGATTGGAGACTGGTCATCTGATAGGTATCAACAAGTTGTGTATGGGGGTGCGATATCCAGGAAAAGGAAAGTCACTAGTGGAGTGCCTCAGGGGTCTGTTTTAGGGCCATTACTATTTAACTTGTATATTAATGATATTAGCAAAGATTTGGATGGAGATATTCAGTTGTTTGCAGATGATGCAAAGTTGGGACGAACCATAAAGAGTAGTGAAGATGTTGTGGCCTTGCAAGAAGACTTGAATAAATTGAGTGATTGGGCAAGCAAATGGGGATGTGAGTTCAATGTTGCAAAATGTAAGGTTTTAAAATTTGGAAAACAAAGATGGGATGCAGAATTTATGCTTGGTGAGAATATATTGTTGGAGGTAGAGGAAATAAGAGATCTGGGGGTGATAGTGGATAAGGATCTAAAATTTAGGGGACACATCGCCAAAATTGTGAAGACAACACAAAGACTTCTGGGAATGATGCGGAGGACACTGACGTGTAAAAGTAGGGAGATTCTTCTTCCGTTGTATAAGGCTTTGATTAGGCCACACATGGACTATGTGCCCAGATTTGGTCACCGGGTTTTCAGAAGGATGAAGAGATGTTGGAAAGGGTTCAAAGGCGACTGACTAAGGTAGTTTCTGACCTCTGGAATGTTGAGTATGAGAAAAGATTGAGAAGATGTAAGTTGCAGAGTCTGGTGGAGAGAAGGAAGAGGGGGAGATATGATAGAGACCTACAAGTTGGTAAGCAGTTGTTATAAGATCAATGGTGGAGAAGTTCTACAGAGAATAGTGGGAGATCAGGGGAGAACCAGAGGATATCCCTGGAAACTGTATAAAGAGGGTGTGAATAGGGGAGTGAGAGGCAGGTTTTTTTCGTGCAGGGTTGTGAATGATTGGAATCCCTTGCCTGAGAGTGTGGTGTCTGCAAGGAGTTTGAGTGTGTTTAAGACATGGTATGATGAGATGTGTGTGTGATAAAAGGACCTCCCAGATGAGTCTTTGACTCCATGAGGTCTTGGGAAATAATAATAATAATAATAACTTCTGCATGGAATTGGCAAACCATTGCTGCATAACACTTCTTTAAAATTTAGCAAGTGAGTCATAAAAAGCTGATGATGTATTTGTGATTTTTCTCTTCATTCCACAGCTATCTTTGCATTGAATTCCTGATCAAGCAAACGAGAAAGATAGCCCACTTCCATTCCCTGATGTTTTTATTATAAATCTTTTCACTGACATCCATCTTTTATGATTTAATGCAAATCGACACTCAACATCAATGATGTGTACCACAACCACCTACAGACATTCAAACCTAATAGGTTATTCATCACTGAACCACAACTGGCATCCTCTGCAACATCTCAACTTTCCTCGTGCATCTTCAGTTATGTCTTATGTAAAAAGACTATTAGAAATGTTTATGTGTTGGCAGTTCATGCTTAGTTTTTATAATGGTTTTAATTCACAACACAAGACAATAATAAGAAAATCATATATTTATTTATTTAGTTACTGATATTTCACTAGTTTTAGACCAGCATTTTCTGAGTGCAAGTAGTTAGTCATAGCAAGCAAACATCAACAATAAATTAATAATGGAGCCATTTAAAATTGTAATACATAACACAAAGACCTAAAGTCCTAATTGGCACCATCTATTGTTGGATAAAGAGAGAAGTTATCAAGTATAAATTTGATCTTAAAATGACTGTCACCCAGAGTTTTGGTAAATTGATAAAGTTATACTTGTTGAGGCTTGGGGAATGTTTTAAAGCTGTTACTGATTCCCAAACCACTCTCTAACTTGTAATGACCTCTGTGCAGCCCTTTAGTTTTCTGCCATCTAATCCTGCATGAAGGGGTTTTCAAGGAATGTTTCTAATCCCAACTTGTCACAACAATGGTACTGAATGTATTTCTTATGTTTGCTGAGGAATATGCCAATAGATCTTCCTGTCTGTCCATAGTAAGTCAGGTCACAAGCACACTGCACTTCATATACCCCTGGATGTGATAAAGGAGAGAGTTTGTACTTGGTGACTGGATGAGGGTTGCTAGTTTGATATATGATTTAAATGTGATATGCAGTTCATATTTATTTTGAACTATTTACTACAATCTTCTACAAGATCATTCCACATATAAAACATAGATCCTACTGATACACAAAAGAATAAACTTTGTAAATTACCGAAAACAGTTACTTATTGGTCCAAAGAAACTATTAACTCAAAAGCCTTTTCATATAAAGCCACCAAAAATTCCCAAACAAGGTACACCCTATATCCAACTGTTGACAGTATAAACAGTCTTATGTACAAACTTGCTAAACATCTGGCTAAATCCCCCCCTCCTCAACACACACACACACACACACACACACACACACATGCTTCCTCCTCTGTACTTCATAATTCCAAAAGGTTCAGGCATAATAATTAGCTTCAATACTACATTATTATTTTGAGACCTCTGATTGGACAAAGTCCCATTCCCATTCAAATTTACAGTACATACTAGTTCCTTTCCATGGAAAGGAAATGAAACACTTAGAGAACTGAGCATTTGACACATCCACATTGAAATACAATTTGATCATGTGGCCCAGACACATTTTAGTACATTAAATAACCAATACACTAAAATCCACTCCACGATGAAAAAGGAATCAAATAACTGTCTGTTCCTTCCTGCATACATTAGTCACACACCTTCCAAATAGTTCATTATGAATTTATTGAAAGCCTAAATATACTGATGGATATTTGCACAAACAATCATCTAGTCAAACAATATAGTATGCTGAAAACACTAAAAGACACCCACTCAACTCGTCTATTTTTATCGCACTTTTTCTAGTCAATGGCTATAATCCTCAGAAAAGAGAGAAATACTAAATCTCTTCTCCCAACACCACCAAATCACATCAATTCTCTAATAAACAAGACCACAGCAAAATTGTTACTATCCCATACATTCAGGGTACATCTGGAAAGTTATCAGAATGCTTAATGAATATGCGCTCCACATCACATTTACACCATATATAGTGGTTTACCATTAGCTAGAGCTTTTGCCACCTGGGACGGTCCCTGAGTTTGCCCAATGGCTTTAACAGGCCTTTAAGGCCCACAACCTTCCAAGCATGCTTGGATTTTGTAACCGAAATATGAGGCTAGAATGGTCACCCCTATGCCAAGTATTCTTGGCTGTATCCCTGTGTGTTCACGGGGCCGGTTTGCCTGCTTGCAGGATGAAAAACACCAGATAAACTGGCAGAAAAAACCCTGCTGTCCACGTCTAAGACTGGCTAACTTGGCTATGGCTGAGGAAGATCCTTCAGCTCCTAACGTCTCCGATGGGAATCGAACCTAGGACACTCCTTCCCCAGGCATATGGTTGCGAAGCGCAAAGCCACTAGGCTAACTGCGTGGATGCAATGGCTATGAGGCAATGTGATGAAACGTGGAGGTTGAGAGGAAGACATATTTAGTTGGATGTTGCTTTCTTTATTACGATCAAGTTTCCAACAGTTACTGTTATTCTCACAAGCTGTGCTCTAAATTCTGGTTTGAAATCAGAGGAAACATCAGAAAATCCAAGCCATAGGATCCATTGGGAAAAGCCTAAACTTTTATATAGATCTTTATATAAGCATGAACATTTATATAAAGAAAGTTCTGAAGCCCTACTACACAGACCAAATTTAAACCGCAACAACGTTCTTACTATCCCTAAAGTATGGGAAATTGTCACACAAAATTGTGTAAAATAATTACTATTAGTTTTTTTTTTTATTTTTAAACTTCTGTAACACGTTACACACATTTAATGAGATTCTATTGTAATCATGCGCCCTAACTGTACGTTATTCCTATTATTGTTTAAACTATTGTACTGATGATGTCCTAAGATACTTAGGATGAAATATTTACAATTAAATAATTTTCACTGTGGTTAATACGTGTGTTTCTTTTAATTACATTTCCTGTGTTCTCTGAGGCAAATGACAACGGTTCTTCCTGTCTGTTCACTGTAGCCTAAGTAATATCTCTTGGATGTAACAGAAGATTAAAGAGTTGATTGGATGTGAGAAATTAAGCCAAAAGTACATCAATATAATCTTCCCACTACATGGGGAGGCTATGTTTATGTACTTTAGTTATATTATATTTATATTATTTATGTACTTATATTTATATTTAATATAAAAAGTTTATAGCTACTGGACTGGAGTTAGCCTTGGATTGATAGTTCCCCAAATTTTAGATAAATCAATGCAGGCTACTATGCAGACCCCCCCCCCTCCCCTAAGCCTTGCCATTTATGAATTCCAAGGGACCAGAGAAGTGCCAACTCAAAACAGTTATGTTTTGAGTTGGCATACTTCATATACTTTAGTAATGTTTTCAGATGTGTTCTGGATAAAGGGGAAATGCTTTGGTTCTATGTGTTTGCAGAAGGAAAGATGGTGATAATATATCATTTTACCTTTGATATATAAAGAGATAAGCAATGCATTTATGTTATGGAGAACCCTACATCTATGTTCTGATGATGGCTTTTGACGGCCTTACTTCATCCCATAAATTGATTTCATCTTTCATCTTACCTTTTTAGAGTTTAATGTTTTACTTTCAAGGTCTTTACATTCCTTTCTTATCCTTTACAGTTTTTATGTTCTAGATTTTAATCTTTTAATATTTTTCATTTTAAATTTTATAAGTTTCATAGTGTATTTACTAATAATATCCCATCATTCATTTACCAGATTTATTTTCATATTTTAATAGTATCCTATTATTTTTATGCTTTTAACACCTTTATTCATATCTCAGTTTTAAATTTTAAAATTCAATGCGGCTCCATCTTACTATTTTACTTATAACTTATAGATAATAAATCAAAGGAAATATAAAAAGAAAATATTTTAATATTTCTTTTTATTAAGAAAACTCACTAATATTATACAATAATAATAATAATATAATAATATATAAAAATCACTAATATCATACTCGTTCATCAACATCTGCAATCTCCACTTCACATTTCAAAGATCGTTACTGCAAAAGTACAATAAAGGTATTGTATTTTGCAATGTATAAGATCACTTCATTAAATTTTTATCTTAATTTAATTTTTAAACAAATAGAGCAAAGGCACATTCTGATCTAGGGTATTTCATATTATTATTATTATTATTATTATTATTTGACACCTCCAGGGAGTCCAAAGGCTCATCGAGGGAGAGTGTGCCAACAGCATCGAACGAATGGATCCCTTCCAACTACTAACCGCACTCAAACTTACTTAACTGAGCCATTAGTAGCAGAGGCTCTACCAATTGACCAACCTTTGCCGGCTATATAAAAGCTTTGCTTATCTTTTTATATCAAATGTTACAAAAGGAGCAGCATGCAACACAAGTTAGTTAAGAGACAATAATATAAAATAATATTTTATCTATTTTATAGGGCTGTAGCCAATAGATGATAACATATGACAAAAAAGTAGTTGAACTCTGTGGCATGAGTTGTATCAGCAGAAAGGCAAGCAGAAGGAAACTTTTGCTTGCCCTTCTGACTTGCATTAAGAAGTCAAAGTACCTTAAAAGACAAAAGAGTTAACCAAACTGGAGTATTTGGTTAACTCTTATAGTTTGGTGTAATGATAAACTGAATTCGTTAGATTATCACGATACCTTGTACAATCCTAATTAAGGTATATACCAGAAAATTAAGATGTTTATGATGATGATAATGAACAAAACATAACTTACTACTCTATTTTCATTTTTATTGTCTAATTCTTCTTCTTCACTATCAGACCATGATGTAATAGCTTGGGTTTGTTCAAACTCCATAATATTACTTCAGTATAATGGTGAACAGGGAAACTGACTTAGTAAGAAAACATAACTGTAAAAATAGATAAATATAAAATATTTTAAAAAATCATTTTGGTAAAATAAAAATTTATAAATTAAAAAAAATTAAAAAAAAAAACATCAACTAGAAATTAATCTAAATGTAGCAAACCACAAATCCTTTATTACGACAAAAATTAAATCAAACAATATGTTCATAAAATTAAATATAACAAATCAAGTGGTCATAAAAAGGGGGAATAATATCTTTAACAGTCATCGCTACACAAAAACCATCAAAATTGATTTAAATTCAACAAAGATAAATGACTTGTTGCCAATTAAAAAACTAGTCTTTCAAATTTAAACTTGCTGTGGTGTATTACTGTGGCTTTCTTCCAACGTATTCTGCGGCATGCAGTGGCGCACCCAGAGGGGAGGGGGGGGGCAAGGAGCCTGGGCACCCCCCAAAGAAAAGGAAAAACACTAGAAAAATTTCCAAAAATCTTTTTCTAATTAAAATTCATTTTTTTTATTTATGTTGTGTGCTACTTATGAATTAGCGATCACTGCAGATGCTCAGTTATAGGTCATATGCGATGTGTAGTGTGTATTCACAAAACGTCTACTCAACTCGCCCCCCTCCAAGATTAAATCCTGAGTGCGCCACTGGTGGCGTGTATCCACAGCATGGTCAGCAAACCCCGAGTGGCTGTACTGGTGAAACTCTGATATTTGCTGTCCTGCCTGTTTGGCCAAAGTAGGACAGTTTACAGCTGCAAGGGACCTGGTATATATACACCAGGTAGATCTAGGGGAACTGGTTGGTCTTTTGTGGAGCGGATAAGGGATACCAATTTTCTATATGGTCTGTAACATCTCTTCAACCTCATTTGCTGTTTTAGTGCCTGCGTGTACGTGTCTTAGTCTTATGTTCCCATGAAGATGGCAACGTGACATTGTCGAAATATAGGAAGTATATATTAAAGTTTATTTTAATTTATATTCCAGTATGAGTAGTGAATTCCTTAAGTTATTTAATAATCATGTGCAGCCAACGTATAAACCTTTCTACAAGAATTAACATTCTAATGTAGCTAACTTTTTGTTGTTTCCAGAAGCTGAATTTGCAATGCTTATATTTTACACAGTAAGTCAATCTAAAGTTGAAAAAGTTGAATGAAGTAAGCTATATACAGAATCCCAAAAGTACAATGGTTCAACTAAAGACAAACAAATATCAGCATCATGATGCAAAGTTTGACTAAAGACAACAGGAAATATTAGGCCTCTTAGTTCTACTAACTACATTCTCAGGACTCCAAATTACAACAATGTTATTGATACGACACTACCACTATTTGGTGAGTACAGTAATTTTTGGGACAGTGAGAATTAATAAATCAAAGGAAATATAAAAATAAATATTTTAAATATTTCTTTTGATTATGCTAACTCACGGTATTCCATTATTAGGAAAAAAATAAAGTAAATATGTATTAATGTGAGCATGCACATGTTCTGGCCAGTATGCCATTCTATCCATTTGGCCTAGTGCAGTGATGGCGCACCTATGACACGCATGTCAGCACTGAAACACTTGAGGGTTTCAGTGCTGACATGCGTATTCCATTATTAGGAAATAATGGAATATAATGGTATTCCATTATTAGGAAAAAAATAAAGTAAATATTATGTATTAATGTGAGCATGCACATGTTCTGGCCAGTATGCCATTCTATCCATTTGGCCTAGTGCAGTGATGGCGCACCTATGACACACCTTGGATGTTGAAAGATATTGGTATTCTGATGAAAAAACTGCGATAAATCATGTAAGATCGCTCTCAGTTAAGGCGAAGGTAGGTTTTGGTTCATTGAAAAAATATATTTTAATGTTAGCCTATTTCTATTTTATTTTGTAACTAGCCTATAAACAATGAGCGTTTTAAGTTTACATTTTCTTTCTTAATCATTATAATCTGCATAGTCATATCATATTATAAAAACTTATAAAAATTATTATCAATATTATACGATACAAAATTATAAATACGTGCTTTATATATTATAAACATAAAGTTTTCATTTGACTTCTGTGTGCAATTCGTTCATTGAGAGACTGAGTAATACAAGTTCTAAACATATTTAAAACCACTTTAAATATGTTTAGAAAAATATAATTCGCAGCATTAAATATTGAATTTATCTGAGAAAATAATGAAAACATTTTTATAGTTGCATTAAATTCATACATTTTGTTAAATAATGCAAATAGTAACAACTTACGATGAGGTTGTAACAAAACCTAGTAAATAGCTGCTATTTACTAGCATGATGGAGGGTAAAACGTAACAAGGTTGCTACAAACGTACCAGTAATAAATCTAGCAACCCTGCTGAAAGAAGAGTGGTAGTCTTGCATGGTCTGCCACTTAAGTAATTTGAGTTGCTGGTGTATAATTCATTTCCAGTAATCGTTAGTTCTTATTAATTAGTACTGCTTAATTACCGCTGTAAATAATTGTGCTCTTTTTTAATTTGTGAACCCTTTTACAATGGCAGCTAGCACTAATAAAAAAACTAAACTTATCATAGAAAGGAAGTGGAAGAAATTTCCAAGATGCCTGAACAATATGGTGTTATTGATAGAGGCGATAAAGTTCTCTGTAAATTGTGTGGTGAGCTATCTGTGAGTAGAACTTGGAATGTAAGAAGACATCATTTTGAAACTAAGCACAAATGGCTTCTAGAAAAAACGTTTGAAGAACACAAAGAATACATATTGCAACATCTAAAACTGGCAGAATCACAATCAGGGACTTTAATTAAAATTTGTTTCACGACCTTCAAATTTAGTAGCCGCAAGTTACAGTATTCAACATACTATTGTTGAACATGGGAAACCACTTAGTGATGGTGATTATATTAAAGAAACTTTCGTAAAGTGTCCACCATTTTTATTTCAGGACTTTCATAATAAGGAAGCTATTGTAAAGCGCAAAGAGTTACCATTAAGTAGGAATATTATTAAAGACAGAGTTATATCAATGAATACTAGTATAGAAAATCAAATACAACAAGACTTGAACTCTGCCATTGTTTTTCCATTTGTCTCGATGAAACTACAGATATTACATCATCAGCTCGATTGGCTATTATTGCAAGGTATGTTCACGGTGATTCTATGCATGAGGAATTGATAAAGTTAGAAAATTTACATCAAAACATGACAGGCAATGACATATGCGACTGTGGTGTTAAAGTGTTCCGTGAGAATCAGATAGATTTATCGAAAATATTTTCGATTATAACTAATGCCGCGCCTAATATGGTTAGTCGTAATGTCGGTTTTATCAAACAATTTACAGAATATGTTGGTCATCCCCTGGTTTGTTTCCATTGTATTACACATCAGGAGACGCTGTGTGTGAAACGAGGCTTAAAGGATTTGGATGATGTGATGAGAATTGTGACAAAGGTAAATAATTTTATTGCTGCCAGGACTTTAAACAAATGAGAACTTAATTCACTTTTAAGCGAAGTTGAATCAGTGTACAATGGTCTATTAAGGTACAATAATATTCAATGGTTGACTCGTAGCCAAGTACTTGAACGGTTTGTTGAGTGTTTAAATTAAATTAAATTATATTTAAATACTAAATTAAATATTATACTATTAAATATATTATATTATATATTTAATATATTTATTTATATTATATTAATATATTTATATATTATAGGGCATGGAGCACGAATTTTCTCAGTTTAACAATTCTCCTTGGCTCAGTAAGCTGATGTTTTTCACAGATTTTTCATTGCACCTGAATGAACATAATATACAATTGCAAGATTTCGGAAAAATCTGTCGATGTTATGTTTGGCATGATCAAGAGCATTGAGAATAAACTCAAAATATTTTAACATGATTTAGAAAGTAACAATTTTAAGTATTTCCCAAGACTGAAATTTTTTTTAACGAAACCAGCCCCAGAAATCGTTAACAACATATCAATCAATCTATCGAAGCTCTAAAGTCAGTAACTGAGCAGTTTTCTTCTAGATTTGAGCAATTTCGAATGTTGGAACAAACAATCCCATTCAAAAACATCCAGATGAAACAGAATTCATGGATCTTAAATGAGATGGTTTTGAGTGGTCGGATTTAAAAGATCTAGAAATGCAACTAGCCGACTTCCAGTGTAATCCTATCAAGAAAAGAAATATTGCTCTTAGAAATGAATTAGAACTTGAGCGAGAACGTCTGCATGATACCGCATGTAAAAATTCAGACTGTGAAATTCTAAGCGTGTGGAATAGCATTCCCAAAAACTTTCATGCTCTTAAAATCTTTGCTAAAGCTCTTCTAACAATTTTCTCTTCTACATACTCTTGTGAAGCTCTATTTTCTGCCTTAAATAATATCAATTTGAAAGGGAGAAATAGATTAAGCAATGATTTGAGCGCTGCCTGTGTAGCATTAAAATGTACACACTATAGCTCTTCTATAAAGCAACTTTCTACTAGTACTCAGCAACAGAAAAGTCATTAAATGAAATGTAAGTTTGTAATTTCACTTTATTAAATTAATTGTATAATATGAATTCATAGATTTTATATCAATGTCCTATTAAATAAATAGCCTAATATGATATGTATAAGTCACCATCTATGATTATGTAGTTAAATTTATAATGCATGTATGCAAGTAGAACATCAACAACGTCAATATTTAAAAAAAAAAAGATGTTTGACACACCTGGGTAAAAAGGTTCGCCATCACTGGCCTAGTGGGACGAAATTGGATAGCACTTCTACAATCTAACCAACAGTCTGTGATGAATGTGTTGATAATAATATCATTAGAGTTACACAGTCTGATTTCCAAGATGTATATTCTACAAATATTTCCATTGAAAATGCTCATCTGAAATAACATCAATAATTCCCCCACTTAGTACTCAGCTCATTGGAACACATGCGGCAGATGTTCAACATCCCTTCACAGTGCACCCTGAAACAAACAGAACAAATTTCTTTTCCTCTTCCTTCATCCGTGTAACTGCTGTATTGTGAAACAGTCTTCCTCCCTGTTGTGTTTCCCAAGGAATACAATATATAGTCTTTCAAATCAAATGTAAACAAGTTCCTCCTTTTCCAACCCACTACCCATGTACAGCACTAATGTACTAAAGGTTGATCAACCAACCTCTCGTGTATGGGCTCGACATAAAAAAAAAGTACATAAGTACTTAGAAAATTAATTTTACTTGGTATGTGAGTCCGCCACACTGCTTACTGGAGGTTTGAAGTAGCTCGAAAAAGTTTACTGAAGCAAGCTACTATTTTAAATAATTAGTTATATATTTTGTGGCGAGTTCATATAGAGTTTCTCTGGAGTTAAAATCTGCAAGTTGGCCTAGTTGGCTAAGTGGTTAGCATACCTGCTACCAACCAACAGGTGGCAGGTTCGAATCATGCTACGAGTGTGGATGTTTGTGATTATCTTACCTTGTGTACTACTATAACCTTTGATATGGGGCAGTATGACCTTTGGTGTCTTAATGCCATTAAAACCATAAATCATCATCATCATCTGCAAGGTTTCAGAAGCATTCCATTTATTATTATATATTATTTCAAATTTCCAGCAGAAATACTTATGAAATATTTATATGCTTATTACTGCTATATCCTCTGTCACTCAAATACTTTGACAAGAAGTCTCAGAAAGTTGTGTACAAAATTTAAAAATTCACCTCCTGTGACATTCTTCTTCTTCATCTCCTATACATATTGACAAAACAAAATCATCTCTTATATACTATGAACAGCCCAGTACATGCTTCTCTGATCTTTCTCCTGAAAGGAATAAGAATCATGAATAGACTCCTTACCAATAATTGGCCGGCCTTGTTGGCCAAGTGGATAGTGTATCCGCTCTAAAGCCTGTGGGTTTGAATCCCACCGTGGGCATGGATATTTGTGATTGTCTGTGGAAATACCAGTGGTAGTCGATGGTAGATGGTGTTGGTGTATTTGCGGTCAGCTGGTGATCGAATGGTGGAGACAGAGTTGTAGAGCAGGTGACATCCCTCGATGAGTCCTCTCCCTGGAGGTGTCAAATAATACATAATAATAATAAATCATGGCAACTCCTACAAATGTACTTAAGATCTGTACTCTAGATCAACTTCTTACAGTTCTCTTTTATTCCATCTCTCTCTCTCTCTCTCTCTGTTTTGGGAAGAGCTTTCCTTACACTGTTTTGTTCAAGGAACGCACCTTCCAGCTATTCAAAGAAACATAATGGCAAGTTCCTTCTTTTCCCCTTCACCGATTACCTACATAGAGCATCAAGAGATGGCAATAGGTTTACCACTCATGGGTGTGGAGTTAATATTATATATATAATGTTTCCTTCGAGTATTATTATTATTATATGACACCTCTAGAGAGTCCAAAGACTCATCTAGGGAGGGCACCTACTCTACAACTCTGTCTACTCTATAGCTCATTCTAACCACAACTACACCAATGCCATCTAATGCCCACCATCACCACTAGTATTTCCGCAGACAATCACAAACATCCATGCCCACAGCAGGATTCGAACCCACAGCCTTTTGGCAGGAAGCGAATACATTTGGCCAACCAGGCCAGCATGTGTGTATTTGTGAAAGAAAACTGGACTTAAAAAACAGAACTCTTTAATTAAAACTTTGCACTTCATTTTTTAGTAATCATTCAAGTCAGAGGGGAAAAAAAAAAAAAAGCAAAATTCTGCATAAATACTTTAGAATTTATTTTAAATGCAATATTGATGAAAATCAAGATATTAATGAGAAATACATGATCATTTACTCAATATTATTTTGACTGTGTCCCTAGTGTCTTTAAAGTGTTTGTTTTTAAGCAAAAAAAAAAATAAATAAATAAAATAAATTCCTTGAGCACTTCAAGGAATCATAGTTGTTTGCTCTGATTCCTTGAAGTGCTCATCAGAGAATTAGGGTGTAGAGTGAAAAATCAGCTACTGGAACAAACCTCAATATCAGCAGAAGTCAAGATAAGCACCATCAAGATAAGAAGTATCAATGGAAAAGAAATGGAACTGATAGAAGGATTAGAGAAGCATCACACTGACATAACTTGTATTATCAAAACAGGTGAGGTTCTAAAGAAAAAATATAACATGTTATATTTAGGCAATAATATTCAGGAAAAGGAACTAGTAGCTATAGTATTTAGCACTAAACATAAGGATATGAATGGCAGGCAATATCAAGTAGAGTGACGCAGGCAACCATCAAAATGGGATCTGAAAAATGAGTTATTGGTGCCTATGGTCCCACAGAAGGTTCTACTAAGGAAAAAGGAGGGATTTTTTGAATGACTGGAAAAAAAAGCTGACAAATAAAAAGTAATGCTTGTTCTTGTTAGAGATCTAACCAGCAGAGTAGGAAATGAATACCAAACATATAAAAAAATATAATTTTTAAATAACTTCACACATGTAAGAGAAAACTAAATATAATTTATACTCCTATATAGTTTGCTCAATATGTCATGAGCTTCTTTCAGGGAGAAGGCAGAAGAACTAGTATTAACATTTAAATTCTGAATACCAGAAGGAGTCATACAGCATGTGTATAACATCAGGTGCTTTGGTCGCAACTGTATAGTAGGAAGAAACACTACTAGAATTCAGAGATGTGGGAATAGATGTGTAATTAATTTAAAAATACATATATTAGTGATGTATTGAAGACAGAGATAGGCTGCAGGCTAAACTTACCATCCACTACTACTGTTACAAAATTCTTAGTGAAATGAACATGCTACACCAGTCAATATTATTATTATTACCCCAAGACCTCATGGAATCAAAGACTCATCTGGGAGGTCCTTTTATCACACACACAGCTCATCAGCCCGCACCTTGAACACATTCAAACTCCTTGCAGACACCACACTCTCAGGCAAGGCATTCCAATCATTCATAATTCTGCACGAAAGAAACCTGCCTCTCACTCCACTACTCACACCCTCTTTATACAGTTTCCAGGGATGACCTCTGGTTCTCCCCCGATCTCCCACTATTTTCTGTAGAACCTCTCCAGCATCGATCCTATAACAACCCCTTACCAACTTGTAGGTCTCTATCATATCCCCCCTCTTCCTCCTGTCCACCAGACTCTGCAAGTTGCATCTTCTCAATCTTTCCTCATACTCGACATTCGAGAGGTCAGAAACTACCTTAGTCAGAGGTCAGAAACTACCTTAGCCTTTGGACACTTTCCAACATCTCTTCATCCTTCTGAAAACCAGGTGACCAAATCTGGGCACAATAGTCCATGTGTGGCCTAATCAAAGCCTTATACAAAGAATCTCCCTACTTCTACACGTCAATGTCCTCTGCATCATTCCTAGAAGCCTTTGTGTTGTCTTCACTATTTTGGCTATGTGTCCCCTAAATTTCAAATCCTTGTCCACTATCACCCCCAGATCTCTTATTTCTTCCACCTCCAACAATATATCCTCACCAAGCATAAAATTAAATAAATATTAATTTAGAGATTGCATATATTATACTATGCTTGTCCATAAATGTGAAAATATTATTGCTGTAATGGAAAAACTTTTCCATTTCAGTGAAAACTTCCTTTTTGCAAAAAATAATTCTAAAATTTTTGTTTGTGTAACTGATGTAAAATGATTTCTTTAAGTCCATTAGGTACATATATCATCATCATCATCAAATTCCTGCCATGTACCCTCAAGGGGTGTACAGGATATGACAGTACTGCATGAAAAAATTACACCATTACTAACTTCCTATCTACAATTTTCCTCCAAATCAGTCTGTTACTTGTCAAGACTCCAACATTATCAGATCTTATATTTCTATTGTCTAAGGCACTTTGTACCATATCAATTCACCTATATCTTGGTCTTCCTCTGGGTCGTTTTCCTGCCAACCTGGCAGAGAACACTTGTTTTGCTAATCTTTCCTCTCCCATTCTATTTAAGTGACCATACCATCTGAGATTAGCTCTGCTAACGCATTCCTGGATGCTGACAATGTCAAGTTCTTTCCTAATATCCTCATTTTTAATATGATATTGCCATTGATGCCATCTGTTCACGCCTCTAATCTTTCTCAGGACTCTCATATCTGCGGTCTCTAGTCTTTGGTCAAGTGTTTTACTTCTGACCCAGCTCTCAGATCCATAAGTTAAAATTGGTTTGAACACAGTCTTGTATACAGCTAATTTAGTGTTCCGACTAATTTCTTTCTTATTCCATATGAATTTATTCAATTGACTTCCCACGTTACCAGCTTTGCTGATTCTGTTGTCTATTTCTATATTTAGTTTACCATCTTCAGTAAAAATCGTGCCTAAGTAGCTCAAATGTTTTACTTGTTCCACAGGTTCTCCATTCACAACACAGTTGACATTTTCAATGATTCTGCCTATTTTCATTGTCTTTGTCTTTTTATTGCTGACCTCTATTCAATTTAGTCAGAGAATCTTGCAGACTTGTAGCGGATTTATTTAGAAGTATAACATCATCCGCATAAAGCAAAGAGCTGACATTAACATCTCCAATTTTGATATCAGGTTTAATACCACATTCCTTCATAATGTGATCCATATAGATAATGAATATCAGAGGGGATAATGTACATGCTTGTCTCACACCAGATTTAACATTAAACCATCTTCCTGTACTTCCTTCAATTCTAACTGCTGACTCACAACTCAAATAAAGACTAAGTATTGCTTGATATAATGCTCCATTGACACCATATAACTGCAGCGTATTGAATAGCTTCTCTCTTGGCACCTTGTCATATGCCTTTTCCAAATCGACAAAACTTAAATACAGATCTTTGTTATATTCCCATGCTTTCTCGACTATTTGTCGTAAAGTGAAGATCTGATCTGATCCTGACAGCTTCTATTTGGCCTGAATCCAGCTTGTTCTTCACCAAGCTTTTCTTCCACAATTCTTCTCAACCGTTTCTCAAGTATACTTGCATAGATCTTGCCAGGAACACTCAGTAGGGAAATACCTCTGTAATTCTCACATTCAGTTTTATTTCCCTTTTTATATATGGGTACTATGAGAGCTCTACTTCAATCATCGGGAATTCGTCCCTCTGTCCAGGCTTTCTGAACTACGCAGTGCAGCCACTGTAAGACTCTTATACCACCATACTTCAGCATTTCTGGTCGTATATCATCTACTCCTGCTGCCTTTCCACATTTCAAGCCTTTGATGGCTTTTTCTACTTCAAGTATGGATATGTATTCCTGACTGCATGCCTGGTCAGTGTTTTTAATCACTGTGCTGTCATCACTGCTTGTTTCATTTAGCAGTTTTTCAAAGTAATTACTCCATACTTCAAGGATATCTTTTTCTCCTGTTTTCATTTCACCTTTATCATCTCTAATTACTTTTACAGCACTCTTTCCTCCATTCCTAAGCTTCTTCAACAACCTCCAGAATATTTTGCCACCTTCTTGATATTTATTTTCTATATTCTTGCCAAAGTCCTCCCATGACTTTTGTTTAGCTAGTTTTACACACTGTTTAGCTTTCTTACATTTGTCTCTGTATTCTGTAAGAGTAAAAGCTGACTTATTTGCCAGGAACTTTTGATATGCTTTCTTCTTTTCCTTCACTGCCTCTTTAACTTCCTGTGTCCACCAGGGAGTTCTGATTTTTTTATCCTTGCACACAACCTCACCACATGCCTCTCTGGCAGAATCAATCAATGTTTCCTTCAGAGTTTGCCACTGAATCTCCAAGGTTTGATTCCTGTTCTCAAACTCTTTCATTTTCTTTTCAATAATATTTCTGTATTTTAGTCTACAGTTCACATCTGAGAGCTGCTCAACTTTTACTTTTTTATGAAACTATGACTTGCATCTTAAAAAAAAAAAGAAAAGAAAAGAAAGAATGAAAAAAAAACACATAATTTACTATATGATGTAATTCATTATACAAAGGAATTTGTATAATGAATTACATCATATAGTAAATAATGGGCTGGAACCTTAAACATCATATGATTGGGGTATGCCCATAATTACTTTGAAAGATTGCCAAATAAAACACATCAAAGAACATTGGTACAAAATTATCAAGAGAAATGCAACCAGGGGTACATATCAATACTTGAGGTAGAAAAATCCATCAAAAACTTGAAACGTGGAAATACAGCTTGAATCAATGACATCTAACCAGAGATGCTGAAATGTGGAGGTACAAAAATTTTACAGAATCTGTATTGCATAATTCAGGTCTCTTCAGAGGAATGGATTCCAGATGATTTCAGCAGAGATCTCAAAGCACCCATTTACAAAAGGGAAGCAAAACTGAATGTGAGAATCATGGCGGAAGTTTACTATTGAATGCTCCAGGTAGGATTTATGCAAGCACACTTTAGAAGAAGCCAAGAAAAACTGTTGAGATGAGAAACTTGGAGAAGAACAAGCTGAGTTTAACCACGCTACCGGCCAAGACGTCTATAGACGTTCACTTTACCATGGATCCGAAGTGCTTATTAAAATTGTAATACCTTTGTTATAACAATGAAATATATGATGGATACGAAGCGTATGCGGATGCGTATTTGATCCACAACGGCCGGTAAGGGGGTTAAGCCAAACAGGAATTGTCAACATCAGATTTTCACTTTAAGAGACAGTTGAGAAATCACAGAATATAACAAGAATCTGAATTTATGTTTAGATCTGGAAAAGGCATATGATAAAGTATCAAGAGAAAAGCTGTTCAAAATGCTACAAGTATATAAGGAAAATGTGGGACTGTACCAAGCAATACATAATCTATATATCAGTTGTAAGTCACTTTTATAATTGAAGGAGAATTGAATCAAATGGTCTGATGCAAAATCAGGTGTAAAAGCCAGGGTACACTTTATCTACAGTATTATTTATCATCTATATGGATTATATTATAAAGAAAAGTGGCATTACATATCATATCAGATTTGGCAATGTTAATCTCAGCTCTTTGATGATAAAATATTAAACAAAGCCAGTACAAGTTTGCAGGAGTTCTTGACATATAGTAATATGTCAAGAATAAAAAGACAAATTCAGCAATAAAAAGACAAAGACTATGAAAATAGGCAGGAACACTGAAAACATTAACTATATCCTGAATAGAGAAACTACAGAACTATTTAAACATTTCAACTATATAGTCAAAAATTTTTGTGAAGATGATCATAAATTAAAGATGGAAATAGATAATAAGCAAAATATATAGTAGGGAATGAAGTGAATATATTTATATAAAATGAGAAACAAAGTCAGTCAAAACACAAGAGCTTCTGTTCACATGATAGAGTTCAAATTAAATTTGATTTATGGATCTGAGGGCGTTGGAAACAAATCAGTTGATCAAAGACTGGAGACCACAAATATTATAGTTCTAACAAAAATTAAAGGAGTAGACACATGACATCAACGACTGATTCATATTAAAAAATGAAGATTTTGACATTGTTAGCATTCAGGAATGTATGAGCAAAGGTGGCATCCACTTAAACCAAATGAGTTAAAAAAAAAAAAAAATAGCAGAACAGGTGTTTGATGATGGGATGGCAGGAAAAAGACCTAGAGGATAACCAAAATCTAGGTAGATTGACAGTTAAAAGTACATCAGAAGCCAAAAATATAAGCTCTGACTATATTAAAACTCTTACAGATAACAGACTCATTTGGGGGAAAGCATTTGGTACTAAGGCCTTCAGTACCTTGGTACTGAATAAGGGTTTTTGCTCTTTAAAGGTTTCTGCCTGGCCTCTGAAAAGAACAAACCAG
The DNA here is from genome assembly GCF_054136105.1 of Typopeltis vanoorti. Classification (NCBI taxonomy): domain Eukaryota; kingdom Metazoa; phylum Arthropoda; class Arachnida; order Uropygi; family Thelyphonidae; genus Typopeltis; species Typopeltis vanoorti. The sequence continues at coordinate 12,713,499 of NC_143568.1, read as the reverse complement.
TTCAAAACAGCTGTGAGGCCTTATCAAACCTTATCAAAAATGGACTGATAAAAGGCAAATATATAGATGCCAGGGCAGCGCCTGTCTTTTAAGTAGTCACATTAAGGTAACTCAGGGATGTCGAGGAATGTATACCAGCAAGCTCTTTCAAGCTCTCTGGTTAACTTACGAAACTTTCAAAGTTTCTACATTCAGATTTGAAATAATGCTGAATCTAATATCCACTTTGTTTATGTAATAATGTACACTTTTCATGGAACATATGAGGAATTTGACGATGAATCACATTATACGTTTTCCTATGATGTATTTGTATGAACATTTTAAATGTTTCACATATCACCAACCTTTATAGTATTTATGGATTCGCGTTTGGTAACACAAAACCAAGTGAACTTGAGAAGTAAATGTGTGTGTGATCTCATGTCTTTAAAAAAAAAAATCACAAGGAATGGAATATAATGAAAATAAAATTATGAAAACACAATACATATATATATGATCCGTAAATAATCAAGCAATTCAACGCAACAACTTACTAAGGGGTGTCTCAGTTAACTGCAATAGTAAGTTAAAAGTTTGTTTTCCATAATTTCTGGGGATCAAGAGGTCAGCAAATTATTGTGGCAATATCCATATGTATATATTTAAATGTATAATTTTAATAAAAAATAGAGAAATCAGGATTAAAAGGACAGCCTTTTGACATTTACAATATATACATCTGCGAATGTTGTTACTTTAATTTGATTATTTTTGGTTACATTACAAGATACGATTTCTCATCCGTATAACATCACACTTTCTTCCAGCTACTAATCAAATTTCTTCTTTCACACTGTTATATGATTTATATGTGCAATATTTAATACATATTTGTTCGTACCATAATTAGAACACAATTAATGATGTCTAACACGAGAGGGAGCTTTACGAAAAACGAAAAATTATCGAAAAATTCTGAACTGGAAAGGAATATAATAAGCAAGTAAATTGGCGATCAATGTCCGATTCGCAGCATTCAATTCATAATTATTTAATCTTGTAAAATTATTTTATAAGATGTTATCGTACACTTTTTCTTAATTTTTCTTTTAATTTTTCTTTTCTTTTTCTCTTAATTACACTTTTTCTTTCCGGGTACGAAACTCGGATCGAAAGATCGATGGGTTTTTCGGTATGAAACTCTAGGATTACGATGGATTTCGATCCGAGTTTCGTACCCGGCTGTAGAATATTACGGGATTTACCATCTCCCTTAAACTTAATTTATGTCACCGGTAAAATAGCCTTTGGCTTGTTATCGTAGTAATAACAATATAAGTACACCAGTTTAGCAGTTCGTTAGTAGAGGTATATGTAAGTTCGGTTCACTTAAAACCTTGATATTCCAGGTCTACTTACTCACTGATGAGACCTGAAAAAAGGTTGAAACAGGTCTGGGTAGTGACCTCTTCTCATAATGTAAAACAGTAATACATCTCCTTGGAGCTGCGTTTTATATTATGAGAGAATATTAAGGACAGTGACGGACTTGCTCCATCTTTGCTCCGAGTTGCCCTGGTGTTGTAGTACCCAAGTGATTAATTACACTTAGGCTCGCCGATGGTTTTTTCGGCATGAAACTCTAGGATTATGATGGATTTCGATCCGAGTTTCGTGCCCGGCTGTAGAATAATACGGGATTTACCATCTCCTGTGCAACAAATAGTTTTTCACATCCTTCTTCTGTGATATTTGAGGTGACCGACCATCAACCACTTGAAAATTCTTTTGGATTGCCTTTAGCTTGCATATCTAAAACAAAACTTCCTGTTTTAGAAATTAATAAAATAATTAAAAAGAAATTAATAACAAACAAATAAAATAAAATAAATCATTTACCTATCAATGGTGCTAATGTAACGCATAACATTACTGTCTACAAGGGCAAAGCATAAAGCTTTTATAATCCCTGCTATCTAATAAGGATACTGTGAAGAGGAAAATTTATGAGCTAATTCCTCGGCCTGAGTGGGTGAAGGTTATAGGTCGTTGATTGGTACTAAGATGGCTTTTGGTCTTTTGTATTTGGAGAAATTCTTTTCATCGTAGTTTGCTGCTTGCTGAACTAATTCATTTGGGTGAGTGGACGATTTTGTAAAGAACTTTACTGCTAAAGATTGCAGCAGAGAATAGATACAAGGGACATTTGTGTCCTGGTGAAATTGAGCGACTCTTACCATGGTGCATTCTGGATCATACGTAAGCACTTGTTTTGTACTCTTTGCAGTTTGAGAATATTGGTATCGGAAGTGTGGATCCAGGCGAGAGAGGAATAGGTAATTTTGGGATGGATCATCAAATGGTAGAGAAGAAATTTGATTTTGGCGTCTATTTTGCTGATCCTGTTAATTAGAGGATAGACGATGACTCTAGATGCCTTCGCACATTAGGCTTTGATATGAGGACTAAAGGATAATTTTTATCCAGCAGTACACCGAGATGTTTGACTTCTGATTTCCAGGGAATTTTTGTATTGAATAGGAAGATGTATTCTTTAGGGGAAATTGAATTTTTGGTGAAAATTATGGCAGTACTCTTTTGAATTTTACTTTCAAACGCCAATTAGAGAACCAGTGCTCCAATTTTCGCAGAATTGTCTTTAAGTTTTTAGTGAGAAGACGAGGTCGAAGAGCTCTGGCTAGAATTCGTGTATCGTCTCCGTAGCGGGCCATGATGGACAACATTGGATTGTGTCGGGATGTCCACCATGCAAACCGAGAACAGTATTGGTGTCAGCAAAGACCCCTGAGGAACTCCCGCCAAAATTCGTCGCTGTGTTGAGATTGTGTTATTCAACTTGACTTGCATTTGCCTGCCACACAGAAATGACTTTGTAAGGCGACCAGATCTAATGGTATGCCAGCTAAAATTAGTTCATATAATAGGAAGAGGGCGTGTTGATGGTAGTACTGCGTTTAAAAAACTCTGAAAGATAAGTTATTTAGTTTTTTAAAAGATTGCGTTATTAGTTAAAAAACTTCTGTTAAAATTAGAACATATTGCGGAGTTAATTAGTTTAGCTTAAAAATTTCGTTTTAAATAGAGTTAATTTAGTATTTTGATAAGACACGTTAGATATGTAGCGTAGCACATGGCGCCAAAGCGAAGAAAGACAGTGGCGTCCAAATCGTTGTATTTGAAGAATTTAACCAAAGGGAATTCGTTCAGTGTAAGGTCTGTGGAATGTACGGTGTATGCTTTGCCGAGAGCGGATGGAATTTGGTTTGAGAGCGATAGTAGTGGGAAAGTATCATGAAAGCGAGGATCTGAAGTGTGTCTCAGGTCGCGACATTGACGTAGCGAATGAAAGTCACAATGTGATAGAAAATTGCGAATCTGTGATAGAAAATTGTGATGTAACGCCAGATAGCATAGCGAGTGTATTTAAAAGTGATACAGTTGATAGTGAAAGTAAAAGTATGGAGCGAGAGAATGGTTTGGCTGATAAAAAATTGAAGAGTTAGCTGCAATGAAGTAGACAGTTCGGTTACGCGGAGTGATACATATGGCGAAGCGGCAGCTGGAGCGATTACAAAAACATCTACCGGGTGGCTCAGCTAACAAAAAGAAGCAAGTGCGTGATAAGATAAATGAGAACATGATCGGCAGTGAAAGAAAAATTAAGGAAAATGTTATATGGTGAATTAGTAGTAAAAGGTGTAATAGATCAGAATTTGACAAAATCGTGTTTTCCGGGTGAGAAAATTAATAATGTAAGTGTTGCTATTAGAGCACAGAAGCATATGATGAAAAAAATTATATTAGCGACCTGAACGAATGATTTAAAAGGTGTAAAACCTGCTATGAGAGAGGACTTGAAAGAATTACAAGACGTAGCAAAAGGAAAGAGTGAGAGAGTTAAGATAGTTAGTCTGTTACAGCGGTATGACAGAGTAGATTTGAGGAGGGCCATAATTGCGAATGACTCTATGGCAGGTTATGCAGGAAGAGTGGTGTGGAGTTTGTGGATGTGTGGATTGAGTATGATGGGTGAAAGGACTTATACAGGAAGGATGGTTTGCATCTGAATGGATTGGTGTTCGGAGACTGGTAAACGTTTTGCTGAATGAAGTGAAAGTGGATGTGCAGAATCAGGGAAACTAGAGCTTTTAAGGCGGCAGGGGATGCTGTTAAGTGGGCATGCAGACATCAGTGAGGCAGATGAGTGTAAGAATGTGTATAATATGTCTGAGTTAGGACGAAGGATAACAAACCAAAATGGGATAGTTAGTAGAAGGCCTCAAAATAGGGGTGAGGCTAGGGGACTTCTGCACTTTATGTACACTAATGCCAGAAGTATTCGGGAAAAGAAGGAGGAATTTTTGGCCTTGGTTAGTTCTTCCTGGCCACTGGTTATTGGCATTAGTGAGACATGGCTAACAGAATATAGTGAATGGGATAGAATGTGAGGGGTATAGTGTGTTCAGGAAAGACAGAGAGAAATAAATGATGGGAGGAGTGTTATTGATGATAACTGATGAACTGAAGCCAGAGAGAATAGACGTTCAACTTCAGGTTAGTGAAAATAGCACATTTGAGGCTATCTGGTATGAGATTGAGGTCAGCAGAACAAAATTTACAGTTGGGTGCTGCTATAGACCAGGCGACGGAATAGATGATGGAGATAGTATGCATAAGAAAATAGACTCAATGAATGGAGGACAGGTAATTCTTATGGGGGATTTCAACTATGGTAACATTGATTGGAGGGAGGAGAGGACAAATGGGAGAAAGGAAATGAATTCTATGCAGTTACTAAGGAACAACCACCTGAGATAGCATGTAATGGAATATACGAGGCGTTAGAGAGCGCTTGACCTAGTAATTGCATCTGAGAAATTGACTATTATGAATATGACCATATTGCCACTAATTGGTGAGAGTGATCATAAGGTTTTGACCTGAGAAGTGGCTAAATGTCAACTAAGACAGGGTACATGTGGAATTACCGGGATGGTAATTATGACAAGCTTAAGAGATTGCTTGGATCAGTGCTATGGCATGTTAAACGGCAAGGGCTGGGTGTTGAGAGTGCATGGAAAGTGGTTAAGGAGGTTTGGGAGAGATAATGGCTGACTGCATATCTAGAGTTCGGAGAGTAAATCAAGTGGGAAATAAATGGATGAATAACACCATTAAGCTTGAGCTACTAAAAAAGAAACAATTGCGGATGAACTTTAAGGAGAAAGGTGACATGCAGGCACAGGAACAGTACAAAGCACAAGCCAGAAGGGTAACTAGTGGTAAGAAAAGCAAAAGCAGATTATGAAAGGAAATTTGCAATGCAAGCTAAAGTGAATCCCAAACAGTTCTTTCGATATGCTGCAAGTAAAGGAGAAAATGTTTACAGCAAAATGATTCTAAGGAATGCTAATGGCAGGGCGCTAACTGAATCAGCTGATATAGTAGAATTACTAAGCAAACTGCAACTATACATCATCCAGGCTGTGATATTGCAGGAATGAGAGAACGAATGGCTGATACAGGAATTGAAATAAATGAAATGGAGGTGAATAGTATATTACAGAACCTTAATGTAAATACATCTGTGGTATTGGATGGTATACTAGCTCGAGTCTTACGTGAAGCGGCAAAGGAATTGTCAGTTCCCTTGACCATATTGTTTAATTTAAGTCTCAGCTCTGGGTTAGTCCCGAGGGGGTGGAAAGAGGGAAAAATAGTTCCATTGCATAAAGAAGGTTCCATGACTGCTATTGTAAATTACCGACCGATCAGCATATCAGGAATCGTTGTGAAGGTTTTGGAGATATTAGTAAAGGGCAAAATATAGGAATGGATAGATAAAAATGGGGTACTGTATGGAGGGCAGCCTGGTTTTGTGAAGGGTAGATCATGCCTCAGTAACTTGTTCACGTTATATAATACAGTGACGGCTGAACTGGATAATGGTAATGGATTTACATGGGGTTCTCAAGATAGATAGGAGGGTGGTTGATGGAGAGATATTAGAGAGTAGTTTATTGAGGAGTGGAGTCCAAAAGAAGACCTGTTAGTAGTGGTGTGCCACAGGGTTCTGTTCTTGGACCACTGCTATTTAATTTGTTCATTAATGATAGGAAAGGATCTGAGAGGAACTGGTCATTTATTTGCTGATTATTGCAAAGTTGGGTAGAGCAATAGGGAAGGCACATGATGTCAAAAGTTTGCAGGATGATTTGGATAGATTGGCAGTCTTGGCTAATGAGCATGGATGTCAGTTTAATGTAGCAAAGTGTAAGGTTATGCATATTGGCGTGAAACAATTAGCAGCAGTATATCACTTTGGTGGAACTATACTCCATGCGGTTTATGAAGCCAGAATTTGGATGTGTTGGTAGATAGGGAGTTGAAGTTTAGGGGGAACATTGCAAAAGTGGCTAAATTAGCTCATCAGATCACTTGGTTACTGAAGAATACTCTGACGAGCAGAGATATGCAAGTTATTTTCCTCTTTATTGAGCCTTGATAAGACTTCATCTTGACTACTATGCCCGGATCTGGCCCCACGAGTTTCTTCTTGATGGGGAGGAGGTAGAGAGTATCCAGAGATGAGTGACCAAGATGATAGTGGTCTATGGAATGAACCTTAAGAGAACAGGTTGAAGATCTGTGGGTTACAGAAATTGGTTGATAGGCGGAAAACGGGTTTTCAGAACAGGTCTGGTGATGGGAGAACTAGCGCCATCCATGGAAACTCAGCAAGAGTGTAGTTAACAATGGTGTTAGAACTAGGGTTTTTACTTGGAGAGTGGTGAATGAGTGGAATAAGCTTCCAAAGTTTGTTGTGGGTTTCATGAAAGTAAATGAATTCAAAGCAAAGTATGATAGATGCCTTGCAAATGCTGAATAGGTGTTATTGATATGATGTCTAGGACCTCCGTCGATGAGTCTAAGGACTCTTTGGAGTTGCCCCTGATAATAATAATTTTTTTTAAAAATTAAAAAAAATTTTTTTTTTGATCTCTCAAATCTTTACATATTTACAAGGTTCAGCACTTTACAAGGTTCAAAACTTTACAAGGTTCAACACGAAGTGCTGCATATAATGAAATTTCCATAATAATGATAACATTTTTTTTGCTATCTTTTAAAATAACAATAATTTTCAATTATATAGTTTGGATAATAATAATTTTTTTTTTCAATAATAATAATAGTTTATTATCTCTCAAATAATTACATGAATATACTAAAATTTAGGCAACAATGCAACTTTTTCTTGCAAAATGATTCAGTAAAAATTATAATGGGAGATTGAAAGACGTACTGAATATTCTAATAAGAATGGGTATATGTGGAATTACAAGGCTGGTGATTATGGCAAGCTGAGAAGTCAGCTTTCAGCTGTATTATGGCATGAGAAATTCAAGGGGAGAGATGTTGATGGTGCGTGGGAGATTCTCAAGGAGTATTTGAAGAAAGCTGTATCAGACTGTATTCCCAGAGTCAGAAGGAGAAATCAAGTAGGAGTAAAATGGGTGACTAATACTATTAAAGAAGAGTTGCAGATAAAGAAAAGGTTGTGGAAGACATATAAAGAAAAAGGTGATGAGCGTTCCAATGAGCAATATAAGGTACAGGCAAAGAGAGTAACCTGTATGGTAAGGAAAGCCAAAGCTAATTATGAGAGGAAACTAGCTGATGAATCCAAAAGAAACCCTAAAGAGTTCTTTCGCTATGTGGCTAGTAAAAGGAAGAATATCCATGGAAAGATTACTTTAAAAAGTGTTGATGGTAAGGAAATTACTGAAGCTAATCAAATAGTTGAGTTGCTTAGTGATCATTTCGCAAAAGTGTACCATCTTCGTAGTGATAGTGCAGTGTCAGATGTGCCATTGGCAGATGAGAGTATAGAGATAGATGAAATTGAGGTGCTTAATATATTAAAGAACCTTAATGCTAACACTGCCATTGGGTTAGATGGCATATCGGCCCATGTGTTACGAGAATGTGCAAGAGAATTAGCAACTCCTCTAACCAGGATGTTTAATTTAAGCCTCAGTTCTGGTAAAGTGCCAATAGAGTGGAAAGAGGGGAAAATAGTTCCATTGCACAAGGGAGGCTCTAAGACTGATGTTGCAAATTATAGACCAATCAATATATCTGGAGTGGTGGTTAAGATTATGGAGAAATTAGTTAAAATTAGAATTCAGGACTGGGTGGACAGCAATATGATACTTTATAAGGGGCAACATGGTTTTGTGAAAGGTAGGTCTTGCCTAAGTAATTTGCTTACGTTCTATAATAAAGTAACAGTGGAGTTGGATAAAGGAAATCCTTACTCAGTGATACTGCTTGACTTTGCAAAGGCTTTTGACAGGATTCCACATGGAACTCTGTTACATAAATTAGAGCAAATGGGTTTGGATCCGAAGATGGTGATTTGGATTAAAGGATGGCTGGCGGACAGATATCAAAGAGTGGTTTACGGAGGAGCTGAGTCCAGGAAAAGGCAAGTGACTAGTGGTGTACCTCAGGGCTCAGTTCTTGGTCCTCTATTGTTTAATTTGTACATCAATGATATTGGAAATACCTTGAATGGAAATATCCACTTGTTTGCTGATGATGCAAAATTGGGAAGAGCGATAATCAATTCAAATGATGTGGATATTTTACAGGATGACTTAAATAGGCTGACGCTATGGACTGAGGTAAATGGCTGTCAGCTCAACGTGGCTAAGTGTAAGGTGATGCACTTCGGGAGGATGAAATCGCATGCTGTTTACTATATTAACGGAACTGAACTGCAGGAAGTTGATGAGATAAGAGACTTGGGAGTTATTGTGGACAGAGAACTTAAGTTTAAAGGGCATATTGCTAAGATTGCCAAAACATCACATCAAATTACATGGTTGTTGAGGAACACACTAACAAGCAGGGATAGGGAAGTTATTATTCCACTCTATAAGGCATTAATAAGGCCGCATTTGGACTATTGTGCACAGATCTGGTCGCCAGGATTTCTTGGTGATGCGGAAGTGGTAGAAAGGATTCAGAGGAGGGTTACAAAGATTGTTGCAGGTCTGTGGGATGTTCCCTATGAGGATAGATTGATGATCTGTGGGCTCCAAAAACTAGCTGATAGACGTAGGAGAGGAGATATGATAGAGGTATTTAAATTGTTAAAGGGATTTTACAGGATTGATACTGATGATATTCTTAAGACCAATGCAGGATGTGCGAGAACGAGGGGTCATCCCTGGAGATTGTGTAAGAGTGTGGTTAACAAGGGTGTTAGGACTAGATTTTTTACTTGGAGGGTTGTGAATGGGTGGAATGCTTTGCCAGAACTGGTTGTGAATGCTTCAACTGTGAATGAATTTAAGGAGAGGTATGACAGGTATTGTGTAAATAATGGTTAGTGTGTCAATGTCGGGTCTCCCGCGATGAGTCTTTTGACTCCATGGAGACACCGTTAAAATAATAATAATAATAATAATAATAATAATAATAATAATAATTACTCGTAATATCATTATCATTTGTAGAATTTCTCATTGACACGAGTAAAAAGCGTGTATTATTATTACCATTAATAATAATCATTGTAATACTTTCCACTTAATAACTCACAATTACACAAGTTAAACAATATTACTTATGTCGCAGTTTACATAATAATAATATTTAAAAAAATTTAAATATGTAAATTAAATATATCATTTAAAAATTAAATATATAACTGAAGTATTACTATCACATTTTCTGTTTACTACAAGTATTCATTACAGAATGTTAAGTAAATAATGTTAGATAAATACTACTACTGGGATGTAACTCAACTGCATCCTCAAAGCTTTGTAATTAGCTTATCTGAGGACGAAATTGGTTGTATATATATATATATATTAATTTGGTTGCTGTGTTGGAAATAGGCAGGTGTTTGGCGAGGTTAAATAAATGATCTGAAAGGTCTGATCAAAGTGAAATTCCCGATATATCCTGTGTTATTGCATTTGTCTTGATGGTTCACATTCTTTTTTATTGTGGGCTTCTTTTTGAGCTAACTAGGAGGCTTTTTTTTCACAGTGAGCCTTTCTATGTCTTCTGTGCTTTTAATTTGTATCGGCTTTAAAGTTTGTGACTTCCTTATGAATATTTTGGCATCTCCGGTCCACAAAAATTGGTAATTTTTTTCCAATTTTTGCTTTTCTTGTTTGGTACAACAGATTCTGGTTGAATGGTGTTAAATATTCAGATAGGAAGATTAGTGTATTGCCTTGCTGTGCGTTCAAGTCCTTGGCAACTGGTTTTTTCTGCTTTCTGGCTTTTATGAGATTGTCCCTTGTGGAGTTACTCGTAAGATGAATTATGACTGGTGCAGGTCGTGGCAAGCCTTGGTTTTTGCTCTTCCTAGGAATCCGATTTACGTTCCGAATGTCGTTAAGCTGTAGGGGGATATCAATTACATGGCCTAATTTTAAAACCACGTCTCTGAGGTTTTCTGTAGGTGCCATTTCAGGAAGACGTTTATGACAAGATCTTCTTTATGTTGTTGCTGATTTAAACGTTCGTATTGTAGGTTTAGAGAATGAAGTTCTTGACGTAGTTCGGATGTCTCTTTCATCAAATTGTGTTGCCTGTCATTTAGTGCGTTAATGCTCATTTTAATGTCTTTTACTGTTTGCAACACTTCTATAACTGCTAAATTACTACGTTTTACCAAATCTTCATATTTGCTAGTTTTTTTGTTATTTCTTCGTTCTTTTTATTAAAGAGTTCTTGCACAAGGTCTATTAAGCTTTCTTTTATAGTCTCTAGACCGTTTCCTATTAGCATATTTAAAGAGTTGAAATTATAGGACTCACCTGCATTTTTTTGTCTGTTCAGTTCTTCATCTGATTTTGTCCCCGGTATAATCGGCTGCATCGTAGGTGGCTGCTTTAGGTGCGGTTCTTTGTTCTTCCTGCAGAGTACGCACTTCCATTCCTCGCGTGTTACATCGGATTTATATTTATGTTGCCCGGTTGTTTCTGAAAAGTTGGCATATTTTAAGTGTAGAATCGTACTGCATTTCGTACTAGTTATTTCCTTGGACGATAAATCCTCCATGCATTTGATACACTTCATAACTCACCTTTCTTCCGTTAGGCAGTTTACCGTGATTGTAAAGATGGCGACTTCCTTTGTTCTTCGCTCGTTGTTGACCACGGTCCTCTCTGTTCACTTTTCAACACTTCAAAATTTGGTTACTTCTTAGACGATCTCGTTGAATTTTATATCACTGTGTGCGGTGTGATAAGTAGGGTTACTTGGGAACACTTTCAAATAATAATAATAATAATAATAATAATAATAATAATAATAATAATAATAATAATAATAATAATAATAATAATAATAATAATAATATATATATATATATATATATATAAAATAAAAAAAATAATAATAAACCAAAGTGTGATAATTTCCTTTTCAAATGCCTTTTCCAAGTCAAGAAAATCTGCTCCAGTGAATTGATGTAATTATGGCCGGTGGTAATAAATTCAATCAGCCTATGGATCTGTTGAGTAGTGCTGTGATACTGCAGGAGGCCAAAGTGTTCTTTTGTGAGGATATTTAATTTATTTACAGAGGCTTGAAATCTGGTGAGGATAACTTTTTCTGCAATTGCGTAGAAAGGCAATATTACCTCAAAGCCACCACCTCATCGGACTGATGAGGCAGTGGCTTTGAGGTAGCTATGGATCTTTGCCAGGTTTATGAATAGGTACCACGTCTACTAATTTCCATGTTTAAGGGAATTATTTCAATCTGCGCATAGTTTATTATTGTGGTAAGAAGAACGATGGCCTTTCTGGGCAGCAATTTAATAACATTATTAGGAATGCCGTCTGGGCCAGGAGCTTTTTGGTCCTTTAAATTCTGTATGATGACAGATTTCAGCTGAGGAACTACGTGTGAGCTGACTGGTACAGGTATCAGACAGTTTTAGTACATACGTGACATACGTGAATTTGTAAACATGATTGAAGTTCAAGTTTTCTTATGATGGGCTGCACTGTTTTTCTAAATTTTTTGCTATGACTTCAGCTTTTTCCGCATCTGAATGAACAATGCCTAGATCTGATTTGACAGGGGAAGAGATTTATTTTTAATATTTCTTAACAGTTACCAAACAGTTTGATCACCAGGTGATACGGAAGTTATCTTGTCTTCCCATTATTTGTTTCTATGATCGTTTAGCGCATCGCTAACTGCGCTGTTTAGTTTGTTGAGAGACTTTTTGTCTTGGGGTGCTCGTGTGTTATGGTATGAATTTCTTGCCTTATTTTTCCCTGATTAAGTTCATAAGATCGTCTTGTAATCGGTTGTGCTTAAAAGCGGTTGTGATTGATGTGATAGATGATAAAGCAGCATTGATTTGTTGAGTAAGTTTATGGACTGCGGTATCCACTTCCTCCTTGGAGCTGATACGAGGAACAGGGCCAGTGTAGTCTGGGAGCACTTTGGATAATTTTTCTCAGGATATGAAGGTGTGATTGTAAGGGGGAAATCTCTTGATTTTCCAGTGGGGGCAGAATAGGATTGTGGTCAGAAGTCAATTCGTTTAATGAATCCAAGCTATATTGTAATTTAACATTCTGGAGGACTACTATGGCTAAGATGTCGGAGGAGCCAATTGGAATGTGATGGGTTGGTTCTGTGAGTCCAACCACAACTGTGCAGTTGGAACTAGAGTAGTCAGAAAGGATTCGGCTGTTCTTATTGGTAGATTTGATGAACCAGGCAGAATGTTAGGTTCAATTCTCCGGCGATGACGATCGGCTCCTTAACTCCGAGAAAGATTAAGATCTAAAGTCAGCAATGTTTTTAATGGTGGGTTGTAGGTTGCATAGATTTTTCGGTTTCTGGCTGAGTTTATAATGTCTTCGATACCTGTAATCTCAAAGTTAGAGGATGGAGAGTTATTTACAGAATGATGGTTGATATTGTTGTTAATAAAGATGGCAGTACTACCGCCTCTATAATTTTGCCTGTCGGTTCTGTATAAGTGATATCCCCCAATTTTAGGGCTGTCCGAGAATTTTAGATGTGTTTCACTTTTTAGAACGATATCTGGCTGATATCTCTGAGTAAAAGCTTGGAGCTCCAAAATTTTGTTTCTAATGCCATTTGCATTCCATGCAACAATCTGGAGAGAGTCTGGGATATTTTGGTTCTATTCATCAATAAGTGCTGTGAGGATAGCTTGTATTTTACATAAGAATCATTTTGTGGAGGATAATGAAGGATTAGACATGGAGAAATTTTGTAGCATGTTTGCTAGTGAGTCAGTAATAACAGCGGTCAGGTTTGCATGTGTTGCCAGATGATTTTGTTCATGTGCTTTCTTGTTGGAACGGATCACATCCGCATAAGTTCTTGTCAGCTGATGCTGATCTCTTTTCTGAAAAACCTCTGATTGTAGCAGATGAGCCTCTGGCTGTGGTGCAGGAGCCTCTGATGTTTGTGTATTAGAGCACGAAGACTGTTTGGCTGTCTCGGACCATCTGTTGTTTGGGTGTGTTGCATACATCCTTTGTAGTTGGCTGGTTGAGGGTTTCCACATTTGGCACATTTAGCCAGGGTGGTTTTTGGCTTGGTGCAGGTGTTGGTGGGGTGGCATTCCCTGCACTTAACATCTGGACTCGGCCTTGCCCAGTTTCTGGGCATGGGCGAATTTTCAAGTCCGTGGCACTGTCCTATTGAAGCCCTTTTCCTAAGATTAGGGACTAATCTTAAGTCCACAGACCAAATCAAATCATAGATGTTTTTATAGTCTTCATGGATTTCAACCAATACCAGAGGCATCGGGCTCTTGTGAGCTCTGATCATTCTGCTGACCTCAGTAGGTGGTAGGTCTTGATGGCAAAGATCAGGACTTAATCTTTATGCCTTCATCCACATCTTTGGCTGTTTTTTATGATATTTGCAGATCGGACATGGTGGTCCTTTTTAGATATAATGTTTTGACATTTTTCCAGAAAACGCGAATGTATGGAAGGTATTGAAATTGGGGTAGACAAGTGTGCATTTCTGATCCCTATTCCCAATCTATTATGTGCATTTTTTTGTATAGTCAGTTACCGAATTGCAGTATTAAAAACAGAGTTGGTCTGGGAGAGGAAAATAAAACAAAACTAAATTAAATAACATACAAAACAAAATCGCCAAAAACTCGGAAACCTGTTATTAAAGTTAACACAAGCTACACAATCACTATATATATATATATATATATATATATATATATATATATATATATATATATATATATATATATATATATATATATATATATATATATATATATATATATATATATATATATATATATATATATATATATATATAACACAAATTTTTTGTTCTAGATCGCGAACGAATAAGCAGCAGCAGTTCAGGTACTTACCTTGAATAGATCAGCATAAACTCGCCAATTCCCAAGTGCATCGAAACAAATCTGTGTGGCTATTTCTAATATAAAACTAAATTTTTGGCTTCGGTTCTATATGAATCACCCTTTGTAACGAAACAATTAAATAAAATAAAATAAATCAACTAATGCCTTTTATTCCCTAATAGGGAGTAGGCGAGGCCTTTATACCCTATCCGGCTTTTGGAGACTGAGTGGGCAATTCAATCTCCACCGGTAGCCAATCAGAGATAGCTGGCCCATGTCTATCACTAATTATAGCAGCCACCGATGAAGAGGCTGACAAACAAGTGTTGCCATCTCTTGGTACCTAACTCTAACAAGATATGTCACTGTCTGAAATAATGTGGGTACTACGGTCGATTTTCTTGAGTTTACGGGACGAAAAACCCGAGTTTCCGGGAGGAAAAACCCGTTTGCCCATGCCAGAGATCGACTAACTCGGGAACCCGTCGAAGATAGGCTTAGAAAAAGTTCCTCCAGTCAGCGACTAGACTAGAACCTAGGTCTAAATTCAAGCGGCCAAGAGCATAGGACGCAAGCGCCACTTTCACTGAGCTACACAGGCCCTAGTACTATAATTTTTTTTCCAGAGGTCTAAAAGTTGTTTAACAAGAGAAAATACCAGTGATGTCGCATGCCCATTTAGGTGGGGTGTGCTGTACTGTGGCTTTTGTAACCCTCAGTACAAAATTCACGTCAATTTATTATTATTATTACGTGACACGTCCAGGGAGTCCAAAGACTTATCGTATAAAAGCACCTACTCGACAACTTTCGAACTCCTTTATTTATCCTTCAACTACAGCAAAACGCCACTACATCACCAACACCATCCACTGCCCACTACCACCACCGTTAGTAATATTTTTTGGTTGTCAATTGCGTCTGTTCTTAAGGCCGAATTGTCTGTATGCAGGATAAAAAAACCGAGTTTATGGGAGGAAATCCACTGCTAATCCCATATGAAATTGATTACCTCACCTACAATTAAAAAAACATAAAGATTACTCTCATCCTACAAGAATCGAACTTACGCCTTTTTCAATCGAAGGGCGCAACATACCGTTGTTCTTCCAATTTCTCTAGGGTGGTAAAATTGTCCATATGATTGCATTTTTATTAATGAATGAAAGTTTTAAGAGTGCATAGTGTATTAGCGCTCAACGTAATTGATTCAAAGCCATTAATTGTAGGATAACGTTGAATACTTTAATTTAATAGGGCTGTGTAGCTCACTTCTATTGAGTTACACAGCCATGTTAACTTTCGAATATAAAAATTAATTCTATATTCGAACGGCTTAGTGCAGACGATGCAAGCCGTTCGAATATAGAATTAAGTTTAAGTCTAGTCGCCGACTGGAGGAACTTTTTCCAGGCCTTTCTTCGACCGGTTCCCGAATTAGTTGATCTGGCACGGACGAGCGCGTTTTTGATCTGGAAAAGTAGTTTTTTTTTTTATCTCGTAAACTCAAGAAAATCGACCACATAACCCATTACCACATTAAATTCAGACAATAACACATCCGGCTAAGGTTACGTACCAAAAGATGGCAGCACTTTTTTACCAGTCTCTTCATTAGCTGATGCCTTGACATAGGTCAGCTTTCTCTGACTGACTATCAGTGGAGATTGAACTGCCCACTGAGTCTCCAAAATCTAGACAGAATTAAAAGGTCCTAGCCATAAGGGAATAAAAGGCGTTGGCTAATAATAATAATAATAATAATAATAATAATAATAATAATAATAATAATAATAATAATAATAATAATAATAATAATAATAATAAGGTAGTGCTTTTTATTCCCTAATAGTGAGTAGGGGAGCCTTTAAACCCTATCTAGCTTTTAGAGATTGAGTGGGCAGTTCGGTCTCCATCGGTAGCCAATCAGAGATAGCTGGTTCTTGTGTATCACTAATTATAGGCGGCCACCGATAAAGAGACCGGCGAGCAGGTGATGCCATCTCTTGGTACTTAACGCTAAAAGAATATGTTACTCTCTGAAATAATATGTGTTTTACGGCCGATTTTCTTAAGTTTATGGAACAAAAAAACCGAGTTTTTAGGAGAAAAAAAAAACTCGCTTGCTTGCCCGTGCCAGAGATCGATTAATTCGGGAACTGGTCGAAGAAAGGCTTAGCAGTTCCTCCAGTCGCGACTAGACTTTAACTATAAGTCTATCTTCAGGTGGTCTAGTGCATAGAATACAAACGTTACTTCCACTGAGCTACACAGGCGTTAGCAGATGTATTTATTTATTTTTTACTTTAATTTATCAATTACTATAATTTTAAATATGAAAAGCATAGAGGTCAAATGAACAATAGCAATCCTTCCGTTGCGCCGTTTATATGAGAAGCACAAAGGTTTTATGCTTCATAGTAAGATTAGGTTATCATTGTCAAATACTAGAGTGAGACATGGATAATTTGTATTTTGTTATTCAAAATATTCCTGACAGATGACAGCCTTCTTTTATCCAACATCAGTATGGGTGAGGGTGCCAAGGTATAGTTATTTACTTTCCAGCAGAACTGTGTTTCATTGCATATCCATATGATCACGATTCAAAAAAGGCACTGGTGTTGAATTCTGTCAGAAGCTTTGTTTTGATCGGGTGTAATTACTGCTGGGTTTTCTTTGTGAGCACTAGCAATATTGATAAGGTCCCTGAGTAAGTGTAGCTTGTGGGCTATTGAGCGTCCTAGCAGAGAGGTTTGGTAGTGGCCAATAAGATCAAGCAAGGTTGGCTCAGTCAGTTTGCAATGACTCATGAAATCATTTAGCAATCAGCATATATCAGAACAGCGTTTCTCAACGTTTCTAAGCACAAGGACCAGTAAACTACCTAAAACAATTCTACGGACCACTTAGTTACAGAGGCGTAGCTGGGGGGTGGAAGAGGCGATTCGCCACAGGTGGCACTGTTTTGGCGTTTAAGAAATCTTGCCATACTGTCTATAAAACAGTAACTGAGTAATGAAATGGAGTTCGACAATGTGACCGATGATTTTGCGAACAGAAAATCAAGAACAATAACATTTTAGAATGTTGGAATTAAAGTTTTACTTCAAAAATAAACATAAAAAAATTTAAAAAAATCAGCTAACGCCTTTTTGTCCCGTATAAGGAGTAGGCGAGGCCGTTTTTAAGCCCTATCTAACGTTTGGAGACTGAGTGGGCAGTTCAATCTCCACTGGTAGCCAATCAGAGATAGCTGGCCCAAGGTTATCACTAATTAATCGGTACGCAGTGAAGAAGGCAGCTAGTAAGTATCGCCATCTGGTGCTCCCTAACCCTACCACAATATATTTAATGTCTGAAAATAGTGTGGGTTCGACGGCCAATTTTCTTGAGTTTACGGGACGAAAAACCCGAGTTTCCGGGAGGAAAAATCCACTAGCCCGTGCCAGAGATCGACTAACTCTGGAACCGGTCGAGAAAAGGTTTAGGAAAAAGTTCCTCTAGTCGGCGACCAGATTCGAACGCCTTTTATCGTGCGGTCAAACACTGTAGAGTGCAAACGCCACTTCTACTGAGCTACACAGGCTGTCAAAAATAAAAATAATGTTTTTAATTTATTTCCTCAAATAGTCAAAACGTCGTTTTGACTGTTTGTAATTTTTTTAAAAATCTATGTAAGAATTACCAACATTTCGGAAACACTGTGCCATTTTAACATAATAAATCTAAAAGCATCTTTTGAATACATATGAAAATATATTTAAATTGTAAGTAAACGATTAAAAGTGTATCATCATTGAACAAAGCTTTAATTTTTATTAAACAAATAAATAATATGATATAATTATGTTACTATTTACTTTTAATGAGATGGTTGAGCTTCTCGGCCCTTGCAGAGTTGCTGGATATCTGGTTCAATATTGGTCAACTTCAGTCGAAATCGGCACACACACTAAGACGACGATTTCTGTATTTTGTTTTTATTTGAAGGAGCGATGAAAATCCTTTCTCACAAATATAGATTGTATGCATGACGATTTTCAATGCTTCATCAGATAATTCATGAAATTCACTTCTCACTGAAGGAGCGATCCAAACCAAGATCAGAGGATTGCATTTTAAGTCCACTGTCACTTGAATGCTCAATTAACTGTTCTTTTTTCGATAACCAAAGGTCGTCCTTATGTCTATAAGCCTAAAATAGATCTCGAACCCACAGAATTTTCTTATAAAAGTTATTTGGAAAATATGTTTCAAAATTCTGTTTCAGAGTATTGAGGTGGTCACAAACTTTTTCCAGAAACTCAAAATCAACAAAAATATAATTTTCCAGTAAAAAGGATTCCAATGTTGTAAAAGGTGCAAATTGTCTGTCTTTTACATAACTAATTTTTTCTTGAGTGCTTTATTTTGTCGTAGGTATCAAAAATGGTTAACGAATTGCCCTGAAGGGAGAGATGTAGTACATTTAATTTCGAAAAAATGTCTGAAAGATAGGATAGTGTTGATAACCCTGCTTCTTCAACAAGGAGTAATGCAAAATCAGAATTACGTTCATTTACAAATAATAAAACTTCGTGCCTTAATTGAAATAACCTTGTTAGTACTTTGTCCCTGGAAAGCCAGCGAATTTCAGAACGAAACGAAAGTTGAATATATTCACTGCCCACTTCATCGCAGAGTATTGAAAATAACCTGTTATTTAACGTTCGAGCTTAAATAAAATTAACTAGTTTTACATCGTTGTATAGCACAGTTTTAAATTCTGGTGGCATTCCTTTGGAGGCTAACTCTTCTCTATATATAAAACAATGTACCCAATTCATGTCCAGAGCTACTTCCTTGACCATAGAAACAACCCCACTATGCCTGCCTATAAGGGCGCAAGCTCCATATGAACAGAAGGCTATACATTTTCCCACTGGATCCTTTTGTTTATTATGTAATTATTCAGAGTGTGAAATATTTCTTCTGCAGTTGTTCGGGATGGCAAAGTTCTACA
Source organism: Typopeltis vanoorti (assembly GCF_054136105.1). Lineage (NCBI taxonomy): Eukaryota > Metazoa > Arthropoda > Arachnida > Uropygi > Thelyphonidae > Typopeltis > Typopeltis vanoorti. Next base: position 12,694,060 of record NC_143568.1, on the reverse strand, counting down.
AAACAGAATATCATCATGAATGTTATTATCAGAGCCTGTGAAGGTCAGTAGAAGTGGCGTTTGCACTCTACAGCGCTTGACCGCACGACGAAAGGCGTTCGAATCTAGTCGCCGACTAGAGAACTTTTTCCTAAGCCTTCTCTCGACCGATTTTCTTGAGTTTACGGGACGAAAAACCCGCTAGCCCGTGCCAGAGATCGACTAACTCTGGAACCCACACTATTTTCAGACATTAAATATATTATGTTAGGGTTTGGGACCACCAGATGGCGGCACTTACTAGCCGCCTTCTTCGCTGCGTGCCGATTAATTAGTGATAGCCTTGGGCCAGCTATTTCTGATTGACTACTAGTGGAGATTGAACTGTCCACTCAGTCTCCAAAAGTTAGATTGGGCTAAAAAACGACCTTTTCTACTCCCTATACGGGAACAAAAAGGCGTTAGCTGATTTTTTTTTTTGATGTTGTTATCATGTGCATTTCTTATGTAGAATATTAACTGCACATAATTTTAACATCAGTAGTCTCGTCTATTTGTAACGTATAATAAGGGCTCTTCTTAACTCCTTCGATTAACTGAGATTCTACATCACCTGCCATATCATTAATTCTGCGACCGACAGTATCATTTGAAAGAGTAATCAAATCAATATCTTTTAGTAACGTGTTGCCAAACATAGTTTTTACCACATCTTTTATAGCTGGATATAGTAAAGTTTCCCTGTTTTCGCTATGCACAAACTTAAGAGATAGGATGCTTCCAGTGCCTTGCTATTAATGGAACCCATGGCCAAAACTACATCTTTCCCATGATTTAATGTCCCTAAGCGTTGCTGAAAAAAAATTCAGTTACCTTATTATTCATATCACAATGTTTAGTTTCTAAATGTCGTCGGAGTTTCGCAGGTTTCATGCACTCGTTCGACAACACTTCATAACACAAAACACATTGAAGTTTCTGTTCACTTTCATCACTGTTATATTTCCTACTGTATTTTCTCTTTGAACTGCTTGTTTCTCCTACTTTAATAGTATTAGATTTACTAACTGATACAACACGTGTATCACATTTAGGGTCAGCATCACCTGTTTCATTTGCTCTTATTTTCAAAGTCCCAGTTCTAAGCCACGTTTCCATTATTAAAAACACGTTCCAAAAATATATATAAATATATAAATACTGTGGTTAACTCATGACACATTTTTTCCAACTATCACTTAGCACTTCTGAAGATATACTGAGCCTTGGTTGAAGGAGGGAAACCTTCAATAATAAAAATCAATAAACAACAAGCAATTGGTTGAAATGTGGATAACACAGTTCACTTCAAATCTGACAGAATAGCAAGGGAAGGCGGAAGCAATAAAACTATATGCTGTTCACTCACCCCTCTTTTTTTATTATTATTCGTCATTCTGCCGCTAATAGCGGCAGAATGACGAATAATAAAAGAAGGGTGAAGCGAACAAAACAAAAATATAGTTTTATTGCTCCTGCCTTTGGACATTTTTCCGCTATTTGTTGTTTTTTTTAAGTCTCCATTTCATTTCAATAAATTTTACTTACTTATTCGTTTTTAATTTGTGTTGTTCGGATAATTAAAATATATATATAGTTATTTAATTAATTTAAGTCTGCCTGCGGACCACCTGTCCCATCGTCGCGGACCAGGTTGAGAAACACTGTATTGGAACATTAGTTCTCCAGCAGCAAAAGTCTGTCAGATCTTGCTTCTTGTGAATGATTTACTACTGTTGTACTAGATCAGTGGTTCTCAAAGGGTGCGCCCTAGAAGATTTCCGGGTGCACCCTGTTGTATTCCAGAGAAATATGTGTCCAGATATAAAAATAAATATAATTACTCTATTATACCTTTTCATTACGGATCTACCGCTCTTTTTGTCAACACATCATTATTATGTTAATTAACAGCGGGTTTTCTTGCAAAGAGAACAAGAATATGGTTTATTCTTGTTGTGTATATTACTTATTTTAAAAAGTGTTGGAAGTGGATGTTATGTGCATATTACTTATTTTCAGATGAATACACCCAAATAAAATGGACAGATTTCTCAAAACGAAGCGTGATATTGAAGAATCAGATTCTGGAAGTGAGCAAAAGTTAAGTGCAAGTTAGAAAGCAAAATCGCGGCCTACTCGCAAATATAATGAAAGTTATTTAAGCTTTGGTTTCACTTGGACCGGAAGTGAAGATCATCCTTTGCCGCTATGTTTAGTACGTGGATGTAAAATGGCAAATGAATCATTGCTTCCTAGTAAATTGAGTAAACATTTTAAAACTATACACTCTAATTTACAAGATAATCTGTAAGTTTTTTCAAGAGATTGTCTGAACAGCAAACAAAAGCGGCAAATTCTTTTAAAAGTATAATGACTGTTTCTGATAAAGCTCAAATCGCTTCTTATCAAGTCTCAGAACTGATAGCAAAAAATATAAAAGATCATACTTTAGGTGAGTCACTTATTTTGCCTGCATGCAAAAAAATGGTAATGGCAATGCTAGGAAATGAAGCAGCAATGAAAATAAGCAAGATTCCTCTGTCCAACGATACAGTTCACAGGCGTATTATAGAAATGTCTTCTGATATCGAGAAAAATGCATGCAGTAATAAACTTCAGTATTCAAATTTTGCATTGCAAGTTGATGAGTCAACAGACATTACTAACAAGGCGCAACTTTTAGAATTCGTCCGTTTTATTAATGAAGATCAAATAGTAAATCAGTTTCTTTTTTGCAAAGAATTAAGTGTGTCTACAAAAGGTGAGGACGTTTTTAACATTTTGAACAGCTATCTTGATAAATGGAAGTTAACATGGAAGTCGTGTGTAGGCATTTGTACAGATGGAGCACCTTCCATGGTAGGCTGTGTTAAGGGCCTTACATCTTTTTGTAAAAAAAAAACAAAAACAAAATTAGAATGTTATCGTAACTCACTGTTTTCTTCATAGGGAGGCCTTGATGGCAAAAACATTGGGAGAAAAATTAAGTGAGGTTTTAGATTAAGTTGTTCAGATGGTAAACTTTATTAAAACAAGACCTGTCAAATCGCGTTTATTCGAAAAGCTTTGTATCAATATGGATTCACAACACAGACGGCTGCTTTTACACACTGAGGTGAGGTGGCTGTCTAGGGGGAAAGTACTTACCCGTGTACACGAGCTACGACAAGAACTTTTTGCGTTTTTTGAAGAGATGAAACAATTACATTTTTGTAACCTCCTTCGGTGCGAATTTTGGATTGCCAGGTTACAGTATTTCAGCAGCTCAATATTTTGAATACTAGCATGCAAGGGAAAGAAGAAAATATTCTCACATCCACTGACAAAATGAAAGCGTTTCAGAGAAAACTACAGATTTGGATAAGAAAAGCTGTTGAAGGTAATTTGGAAATGTTTCCATTGGTAAGTAACACTTGCATAAATGAAACACTTCCAATAATAGTTGAACATTTAACAAGTTTAGAAGAAAAATTGAGTTCTTATTTTCCATCACTTAACACTGAACAATACGATTGGATTAGAAACCCATTTATGGAAACTCCAATTGATTTTGGTTTAACATTAAACAATAATAAAACATAAACATTAAACGTAAACAATAATAACCTCTTCAATGTATTGACGAGGAAATGAGAGTTTGGTTTTCAAATATATGCCCAAACATTGAAGCAATCGCTAGGACACATCAGGCTCATCATTCTCATAAACACAAGAATGAATAAACTTAAGGTATGTTTCATTTTATTTTTTTTTATCGCATTATTTTTTTCTGTAATATTTGACTTAATTATTATAATATATTTCTCAGAAATTTGTATGTAGTGCGCCTACAATTATTTGTAGGATTTTAAATGCGCCTGACTTCAAAAAGTTTGAGAACCACTGTAGTAGATTGTGGGAGTCCATTAGAGAAGGATTTTTCCTGCGATTTGCGTAGTAGTCCAAGATGATCCCAGAAAACCTGGAAGAACTTGTAATCAGTTTTTCTGGGCGCTTTGATTGGATAGGATATTATTTCGATTGCACTTAGGAGTTCTCTAATAGCTTCCGTGGTGACTCTTGTACAGCTGTGTGGGGTGCGTAACACTAAAATTTCAGACATGATTCATGTGGATCTTCTACCATCTTACCAATGGATGGCTGTGACGATGGTTGTTCAATGACATTTTGCTTAAAGAGAGAAGAAATATTTGGCAGGAGCATCTGATAAATTTATAGTTGTGTGCTGCGATCTGAGTACGGGATCCTTCAGCTGTGTACTCCATGTGTGCATGTAAGTCCTGAAAGACTGATATAGTATGGACTTGCTTCGGGGGGGGGATATTGGAGCTGGTGTCCAAGTTACCCTGTCCTGATACTTCTCAGTGGACTTGCTTGGTGAATGTAAAGTTATGCGAAAGATTCTAGTTGGAATTCCAGAGTGAGTCAGTATATTTTCATGGTTCTGTCACATGTTATGGATAGAGTTAGACCTAAGATTATAGACTGGGCCGAGCTAAATATTCCAGGTCTTATAGGAGGGTATTGCTGAAAATCCACTAGGCACTTCTCACGGGCAGTTTAGAAAACATAGACTGATATTAAATGAAGGAGTGTGTGTGTGTGTGTGTGTGTGTGTGTGTGTGTGTGTGTGTGTGTGTGTGTGTGTGTGTGTGTGTGTGTGTGTGTGTGTGTGTGTGTGTGTGTGTGTGTGTGTGTGTGTGTGAGAGAGAGAGAGAGAGAGAGAGAGAGAGAGAGAGAGAGAGAGAGAGAGAGAGAGAGAGAGAGAGAGAGAAATGCCTCAAATAAGAGGAACACTTCGGATATGTAAAACTTCTCTGGGCTAGCCTTGCATTGTGGTATGCAAGCTATCGATAGTTAGGCAGATTTAGAATGCCACCTGAAGAAAGACCGTTCTAAGTTCGATTCTACTCCTTTACTAGAGGAATTTTTCTAAGCCTGTCTTCTGCCGCTTTCAGAGTTAGTCGATTTCTTACACGGGCAAGTAGGTATCGATCTCTTAAAGTGTAGTTTTTAATCAGTAACACAAGAAAACCACCCTATTTAATAATATATTGTGTTGTGGTCTCATACGGAGGTAGGGGTTTTCTCACCCGGAAACTCGGGTTTTCGTACCCAAGAACAGGCAAACCACCAATGTGAACACACATAGATTTCTGTCTTGAATATGTCTCAGCCATATGCCTGGATAAAACTTGGGTGGGGATGGGGAAAATTTTGTAGGCTTGCGCACAAAGTGGGCAAGCCTATAAAGTCACCTATGGTGGAAACGACTGAAAGGGAAAACCGCCACCACCATATATATCATATAATTGATTTTCTCGGTTGAAGAACATGTTTGAAGTAGTTCAATGAGTGGAAGTCATGAGATAAAGATAGATACACCATTTTTATCTAATTAAAGTACACAACTACTTTCGTCTTCTTGGAAGACTTCATTGGGTGCATTACATGAAAAGAGAAATACGAAACATTCGCAAGAGAAAACCTACAGATGAAATAGCCAATATTAAGAACTTTGAAGGCGTTCCAGATACCACTGTATTGCTAGGCAAGTTCACGTGCTCATAGTCTTGTGAACGCCAAATCTGGATAGCAATGCAGACAATCAGAGAGATTATAGCTAAGTTAGTGTTAAGATGTAATGGATTGACGACGAATTCCTTAGATCCAACAAATCTTCTCTCGAGTCCATCATAACATCTAAAGATCTCTGATTTGTTCCAGAAGACTGGATGAGTGACAAAATTTTCATCATTAGTGTCATTAAAATTAAGGATGTTGGGCTGCTCTAGTTCTGCCATATGTGATGTCTCTCATATTTTCTTCCAGACGTAATTCAACGGATTTTTCACTCTCACTGAAATAGGGCAAAAAATACACCGCTACGACCCATTGTAGAAGGCACTGATTCTCGTACATATAAGCTTTCAAAATATTTGACCAAAACTCTGAAATGTTTATCATGCTCGTACGTCCATAATTTATCTTGCCTCCATAGCACAATTGGAAGAACGATGTTTTATTGCGTCCTTCGATTGGAAAAGACCTGAATTCGATTCTCGTCATAATGAGAGGAATCCTTATATGGGCTTTTTTCAATTGAAGGTGAGATACTCGATCTTAAAAGGTGGTAGAAGGGTTTTCATCCTGCGTACAGGCAAATCGGGCATCAGAACACAAGCAAGTTACAGAGATAAAATACTGTTGTTGTTATAGTGGTGGGGTAATGGTTGGTACATGGCGTTAATGGTAGTTTTGTGTAGTGGAAAAATTAAGTAGTAGGGGTGATGGTGAGATGTGTGCAGTGGAGTGGTGTACAATACGATTTCACAAAGAGTCCTTGGACTCCTTGCAGGTGTCACATAATAATAATATTAATAAATAATTACATGAATGCAAGGTGTTTATTGAAGTCGATATAACCTTTGTCTATTATAGAAAAAGTGACATGGATACGAAGCATATATTTTTTGATATATTTTATCCGTTTGGCCAGTTGGGTTGTTTTAAAAAAGCTACCTATTATGCTTTATTAAAACTCAAATTCTAACACGATCTGTCTTAGGGAGTTTCTTTAATTTATGTACTACGGTAATATCTTTATAGAAATTTAGAAATGAAATAAGGAAGGGAAAAAAATACAGTATATATATATATATATATATATATATATATATATATATAAACTTCCACCGGCCTGGTTGGCCGAGTGGTTAGCGTATCCACACTCCACCCAAGAGACTGCTGGTCCGAATCCCGCCCATATTGTGAAACTCGCCCAATATGGACTATGTCACCATGGGAGTAGTAGACCCAAAAATCTCGTGCAACGGGAGAGGTCTTCACCCTGCAGTTGGTAGAAATAGGCTGTCCATTTTTTTCCCCCATATAAACTTTCAAAGGATATCATGCTGAAGTATTCGAATGAATGCCTCAATATCATAATACCTCATCGTGTACCATGTAGCTGGAAGCATTTCTGAAAATATAAATGCTTATGATTCTTGGAACAAATCTGTGATTTTTTAAAAATTTTTAAATCATTCGTGTTAAATTATGTAAACATAGATGACTATTTAGGGAATCAAATAAATAAACGGCTTTCCAGACTATACACTAGATATGCCATTGTTGTCCAGCCAATATTAAATTTCACAGATGCTGAGAAATACCACATGGTATTGTATTGATGGATTTGCTTAATAATTTTATATTAAATATTTTGTTTAGATTTTTTTTTTCATTCTTTTCAGCCTCTCAATAAAAATAATTCACCATTCTCTGATTATCATTAGTTTTTCGACCCGAATGGTTTTTCTGATGATGCCATTTACCCATAAGTGGAAAAGTTCAGAGATAATTGCTTAAACAGCATGTTGGATTATAAATATAAAAGAACCTTTCGAACAGCCTCAATAATCGGACATACTGCAAGAGATTCTATAACCCTCTCCATCTTTGCTACATAGCTGGATATGATAGCATCCTGAAGGAACATTAGATTTATTAGCGGTGGATCCAGATCACGAATATCTCGTTGCCTTACACCCAGAAAGCGCTCAGTGCGCAGTTAAAGTGACTGAGCACCCCCCCACACACACCCCTTTCTCATGTGATGTTTTTTGTATGGTTTATATTTAAAGAACTATTGTATGCATCATTATTATATTTTCACAATAAAAAAGTAAAATATGTTGAGAAACCAAATTTTAACCTCCCGAGGATAAATTTCCCTATGATATTTGAACGTTGGGCTGATATCTTTGAGAGCCGTTTGGCCTACCACCGCCAAACGATTTTGAACAGAATTCCATATCTCACTATGGGGAAAATGTAAGCTATATTTTTTGATAAAAAAAATGAATATCTGTTAATATCTTCCTCTCTGGTTGTTTGTACATTTTAGCTTATATCTGGAGAGGTGGAGCACCAGTGGCTGCGAGCTTCGCAACCATATGCCTCGGGAAGCAGTGTCCTAGATTCGATTCTCGTCGACCACGTGAGGAGCTCAAGGATCTTCCTCAGCCATAGCCAAGTTAGCGGTTTTGGGCGTGGACAGCAGAGTCCCCCACTCTCATTTTATCTGGGGTTTTTCATCCCGCAAGCAGGCAAACCGGTCCCGTGAACACACACGGATCACAGTCATGAATATCATCCTTAGGGAGATGCAGCAGGGGAGTGGCTAACCGGTTGAATTAATACGCCAGTAGCCCCTCATTAGGAGGGGACTCAACCCGTCCCAGGACGGACGAGAAGGATAGGATAGGAGTTATATTTGATTAATCACTCAATCACTTTTAATAGAGAAGAACGACAAACTGTAAGATTTTATGGCAGTGTAGACTGGAGAGGGCTTAACCCTCTTCATTCACACAAACGTTGGTTATTAGACACTATTTAGTACACTGTGGAGACTACCAGCAACAACGAGCAATACGAACAGTAATAATAATAATGTTGAATATTATACCTCACTTAAAGTCACTTATGTTACACTGCCAGCTCATTATCACGTTGATTGTACACATCATCCCTCTTTATCTACTGTCTGTCTGGAATGGACTGGTGAACATGACAGCCTAAAATATCCAGTGTGTATGTACCTTATTTTGATCTGACGGAGAAATCCACGCAGTTGCGTATGGAAAAACATGTGAGAGACATTCACCTATTGCAGAAGTTGAGCCAGGTCTCTGTCTAATCACGTTCTTAATTCTACTAATACTGTTAATGAAGTTCTATCACTCATCTGCAAGGAATCAGAAACATTTTAGGTACTATGATGAGCTGGAGAGAAGAATTATTGAATCAACAAAAATTGTCCCGAATTTGGTCAACCTTAATACAAACCTCAGCTATAACCAGTCTGAATTTCACACCTCAGCTGTCCAACTTTGGTGTACGCGAGATCATGCCCCTGTAAACCTGTTCAACAATACTGTGAGCTATCGATACTGTCAGCAGGAGGAATGAGTACCAGCATATTACTAGTCTGTTTCTATATGACATATTTTGAAGAAATTTTATTTTCCCTTGGCATTTACGAGGAGCCTTGAAGAGGAGAAGTAAAATTCCCTCCATTACTAGAACACAAGTAAATATCACTGAAATTATCACATTAGAATCACGCTAACCACTCGGCCAGTCTGGTTGGCCGAGTGGTTAGCGTGATTAGCGTATCTGGTCTCCTGCCAAAAGGCTGCGGGCTCGAATCCCGCCATAGGCATGGATGTTTGTGATTATCTGTGAAAATAATAGTGGTGGTGGTTGTGGTGGGCGGTAGATGGCGCTGGTGTTGATGATAGTTGCGGTTCGTTGTAGTTGGCGGATTGAATGGTGGAGAGAGAGTTGCAGAGTAGGTGCCCACCCTCGATGAGTCTTTGGACTCCCTAGAGGTGTCGTGTAATTATAGCTCCAGTGACTGGGCCACATAGCTAGATCAGATAACTTACCTAAATTAGCATTAAAAACATCGGGGACAACCTAGAATCACATGCATAGATAATATTAGAAAGGGGACTAATTCTTCGTTCTCCACATTGTTAAGGTGATCCCAAGACAGAAATATCCGGAGAAAGTGTGCAAAGGACTGTCGCATTTATAATGCCCCAACGGTCTACATAGATTATGGGTGAAGAAGGAGAAGTTCTCCTGTAATGTATACTTTTTGAATTTCTCTTTTCGTGTTATGTATCCGATGAAGTCTTCTATGAGTGCTAGTTGAAATGCTCTCTCTCTCTCTCTCTCTCTCTCTCTCTCTCTCTCTCTCTCTCTCTCTGTGTGTGTGTGTGTGTGTGTGTGTGTGTGTGTGTGTGTGTGTGTGTGTGTGTGTGTGTGTGTGTGTGTGTGTGTGTGTGTGTGTGTGTGTGTGTGTGTGTGTGTGTGTGTGTGTGTGTGTTCTGAAACAATGATTCTTAGATCATAGATCGAAAAATATACATCTTTCAGTGACTTCTCAAATTTGTTACGTTTCAAATCAAGAGATGAGATGATTTTTTTTCTTCATGATGTTACCAAATAAGCTTTACATTCAGTTTGGAGGAGCTAAACTTGGTGACAATAATAGTAAAAAATTAACAAACCAGTCTTAAAATACACAGCATTGGAACCTCTGCAAATAACATTGCCCATCTCCAAGAGCAATCTTGATCTTTGTCATTTTGGTGCTTAAATATTTATCATAGCTTTTAGCATTTGAAACGTACACATAGCGAAGTAATCTGTAATGATCTAAGAACGTGTACAGGTTTGTTTTTATTTTTCATTTTAAGCAAAATAACAATCAAACCTTTATTTTCAATTCACAAATTCACAAATTCTCTTTTCTCTATATTGCTGAATGTTTTGGGGTTTCGGGTAACTTTTCACTGAAGTATTTCTTGTAGTAATGTAAATTCAACTTATGCTTTGCATTACTGGTTTCAGCTTGGTTTGATCTCACTGAAATTACTAAAAGGTAACCAAGGCATCTAGGTTAACATAAAAACTTTTAGAGAAATTTGTTTGTATAAGCCAACACAGACTTTTTGTAAAGTACTTCATACAATCGGCAGTGATATATATTTTTGTAATTATCAAACAGCATACAAGAATATATATATATATTCTTTGTGTGTGTGTGTGTGTGTGTGTGTGTGTGTTGATTTACAGTCTCAAACGTAGGGAGCATATTTTCGATGGAAAATAAATACAACTAAGTTTTAATAAAACAACTACCCACGAGTGTATTTTTATTTTTCTCCAATTAACCACCGGGATCACAATCAAAATTTCTTAACATGAATCAACCTCACTGAGAAAGCATTTGTACAAATGACTATGCTACTTCTCCAAACTGAACAACATATCCATATATGTCATCTGTGGTTTTACAATGTTTATTTGTGTTCCCAGTTTCATTTGCTAATCTAGCACGATATCACAAATGAATCCTCTGTCCTAATAACCGGTACAAATATAACATTCGAATTCCCCATAAACATACCCATTAAAAGATTCCCCACTTTGCTGTAAATTGTGAACGAAGTAGCTTCAACTCTTACTAAAATGAATTCTTTGTATCTTCATCCTTTTATGTTCGAATCTTATGATATGGGAAATGAGATTCACCACGCACCATCATCACATCCGCTTTGTATACATGATATATTGTCGTCTTTATCTGATGGCGTGGAACATTAATTTGCATAGTGTCCAAGGGATGTTCCTTTAGGAGCTTTGGGTGGTGTTTATTAGATGCATTCCAGATGTTAATCTCCATGATCCCCAGATGATGTGTTGCCTAAAAGAAAGGAAAGAAAAGAATAATGGAAGAGGGAAAATAAGAAGGGTCTATAATACAACATTAGTAGTGAAGGTTCCATTAAAATATTAAAAAAAATCTAAACATAATTATTAGAATGCAAAAAATACTTCTGATTGTTGTTGATGGTTTGTTATGCACAAGCATGAAGTTTAAAAACAGGTTATACATTTGTACTAAAAGTTTTTGGAAAGTGGGATTTCTATATTATTATTATTATTATTCCTCAGATAAGCTTAACAAATAAGCTTCGAGGATGAAAGCTGAGAAATTACATCTCATCCAAGATCAATAAAAAAAAGGGAAAAAAAGCGCTTAAATATACTAAAAAAATCAAAATTGTATATATATAACTCATTGTAAAAAAATAAAAAATCAGCTAACGCCTATGTTGTTCCCGTATAGGGAGTAGACGGGGCCGTTTACACTATCTAACTTAGGAGACTGAGTGGGCAGTTCAATCTCCATTGGTAGCCAATCAGAGAGATAGCAGGCTCAGGGCTATCACTGATTCATCGGTACGCAGTGAGGAAGGCGGAAAGCTAGTGCCGCCATCTCGTGGTCTCTAACCCTAACACAATATTTTTAATGTCTGAAAATAGTATGGGTTCGACGGTCGATTTTATTGAGTTACACACACACACACACACACACACACACACACACACACACACACACACACACACACACACACACACACACACACACACACACACACACACACACACACACACACACACACACACACACACACACACACACACACACACACACACACACACACACACACACACACAAAGAGAAAGAGATCGATTTCTCCAGATATCTTGATTATAGGATAATCGCATATTTATAAAAACTAAATATAAAATAAACACCTGCTATTTTTTATGTAATGCCACCCACAATAGCAATTCATCTTCCCCTCTAAAGACATTTAGAAAGATCTATGTCCAAAGCTGAATTCGAATCCTGATGGAGAGCAGGTATGCTATCCATTCCCTTATCCGAACAGCTATTGAAAGAATTGCTGATTAAATAACACAAAAAATTATAATAAATAAGTAATAAAAAGAAATACAGCTGATAAATACTTTTTAGAAATATGCGTGCTTTATACAGGCTCGGATGCTTAGTATCGAAGTTATATTATTTAGTTTACATATAATTTTTATTGTATTTATTGATTAATACATTTTATTTCTATAATCTATATCCTAAATAGAACAAACCAACCCGTTTTTGAATCTACACTAATATTATGCATGAATAAAGCAGATTTATATTAAATTTTGTGACGTATGTATAATGATTTCGTAGTGAATTTAATTTTTTACTACTTTTGTAAGCTCTCTTATCTCCCTTGTCCTAGATACGTCTTTGCTTAGAAAGACCCGTGTCCGAATCTCGTCTAAGATGTAAAGAACAACTTTATCTTAAGCGGTCTGATACAAAGATGGCAGGGCTGTTTCCTAAAAAAAAAAAAAAATGTTTTTTTACCCCGCTATAGAACGCGTAATTAGTATAGGACAATTCTATTTGCATAGTAGATTATGCAAATAGGACAAACCGCCCTATCAGAGCATTTAGTTCTGTTGACAAATTACTTGGCCATCGTTTATCACCAGTGAAAATCAAAATTTCACTGGTGATACAGAACAATTCAGATTCTACCCAAGAATCTAAGAATAGTCCGTCAGGTAGCGTCGTAAAATATGGACTGTTCCAAGTAATGCTGTTTTTTGTAGGTCATATGGGGTCACATCGTTGATGTTTAATTGCTGTAAATTGTTGAATAGCTTCTTTGAAGTTGCACCAAGTGCACCGATAACAATTGGATGACCTTGGTGTGTTTAAGCCACAACTGTCAAATTCGCTTGCCAGATCTCGATATTTAGTAATTTTTTCCACTTTGTTGTTAATGTTGTTATCACTGGGTACTGCGATATCGATAATCCAAACCTGTCGATGTTCGATAATTGTGATGTCAGGTCTATTGTGTTCCAAATGGCGATCAGTTTGTATTCGAAAGTCCCAGAGAATTTTTGCAGTTTATAAAATAGATACAATTTTTTCAATACAGTCTCTATTTTATGATGCCATCAGTTATCAGATGTAGGAAAGCCATATTTTTTGCATACATGCCAATGAATTATTTCGGCCACTTGATCATGGCGGAATTTATAGTCAGTTTGAGCTATCTTGCTGCAGGCACTGATTAGATGTTCTACAGTCTCATCTTTATGATCGCATAATCTGCATTTGCTGTTATTATTCATGCTCAAAACTTTTTCTTTCATTACATTAGTTTGTAATGCCTGTTCTTGAGCTGCTAGAATAAATCTTTATCTTTTTGTTTCTTTTTTTCTTTTTTCTATATTATTATTATTATTATAAAGAATCAACAGATACATTGCAGAAGATCCACTAACATCAGTCCTGATCATCATTTGCATTATGCTGTCATATTTTACTTTGAACTCATTCACCCACAAAACACTCACAATCGACTCCCGCATCCATTCCGCTCTTTCACCACTCTCCAAGCAAAAAACCTACTCCTCACGTTCTTGTTTACTACAATATTACTTAATTTTCTGGATGAGCCCTAGTTTTCCTTATACCAGTCATGTATTGAAAAGTTTCCTCTGTATCAATTTTATAAAGCTCCATAAACAACTTATATGCCCCTATCATTTCCCTTCTCTGACTGTCAACCAGTCCTTTTAACCAA